>NW_028155319.1:0-444399 GCF_963514095.1 Eutrigla gurnardus | reverse complement strand
TAGACTGGTTACCTGTCTGTCTCCACATGTCTCCATGTGATAGATTGGTTACCTGTCTGTCTCTACATGTCAGCCCTGTGATAGACTGGTTACCTGTCTGTCTCTACATGTCTCCCTGTGATAGACTGGTCACCTGTCTGTCTCTACATGTCTCCCTGTGATAGACTGGTTACCTGTCTGTCTCTACATGTCTCCCTGTGATAGACTGGTTACCTGTCTGTCTCTACATGTCAGCCCTGTGATAGACTGGTTACCTGTCTGTCTCTACATGTCTCCCTGTGATAGACTGGTTACCTGTCTGTCTCTACATGTCTCCCTGTGATAGACTGGTCACCTCTCTGTCTCTACATGTCTCCCTGTGATAGACTGGTTACCTGTCTGTCTTTACATGTCTCCCTGTGATAGACTGGTTACCTGTCTGTCTCTACATGTCTCCCTGTGATAGACTGGTTACCTGTCTGTCTCTACATGTCTCCCTGTGATAGACTGGTTACCTGTCTGTCTCTACATGTCTCCCTGTGATAGACTGGTTACCTGTCTGTCTCTACATGTCCCCCTGTGATAGACTGGTTACCTGTCTGTCTCTACATGTACCCCTGTGATAGACTGGTTACCTGTCTGTCTCTACATGTCGGCCCCATGATAGACTGGTTACCTGTCTGTCTCTACATGTCTCCCTGTGATAGACTGGTTACCTGTCTGTCTCTACATGTCTCCCTGTGATAGACTGGTTACCTGTCTGTCTCTACATGTCGGCCCTGTGATAGACTGGTTACCTGTCTGTCTCTACATGTCGGCCCTGTGATAGACTGGTTACCTGTCTGTCTCTACATGTCAGCCCTGTGATAGACTGGTTACCTGTCTGTCTCTACATGTCTCCCTGTGATAGACTGGTTACCTGTCTGTCTCTACATGTCCCCCTGTGATAGACTGGTTACCTGTCGGTCTCTACATGTCTCCCTGTGATAGACTGGTCACCTGTCTGTCTCTACATGTCTCCCTGTGATAGACTGGTTACCTGTCTGTCTCTACATGTCTCCCTGTGATAGACTGGTTACCTGTCTGTCTCTACATGTCAGCCCTGTGATAGACTGGTTACCTGTCTGTCTCTACATGTCTCCCTGTGATAGACTGGTTACCTGTCTGTCTCTACATGTCTCCCTGTGATAGACTGGTCACCTGTCTGTCTCTACATGTCTCCCTGTGATAGACTGGTTACCTGTCTGTCTTTACATGTCTCCCTGTGATAGACTGGTTACCTGTCTGTCTCTACATGTCTCCCTGTGATAGACTGGTTACCTGTCTGTCTCTACATGTCCCCCTGTGATAGACTGGTTACCTGTCTGTCTCTACATGTCTCCCTGTGATAGACTGGTTACCTGTCTGTCTCTACATGTCTCCCTGTGATAGACTGGTTACCTGTCTGTCTCTACATGTCCCCCTGTGATAGACTGGTTACCTGTCTGTCTCTACATGTACCCCTGTGATAGACTGGTTACCTGTCTGTCTCTACATGTCGGCCCCATGATAGACTGGTTACCTGTCTGTCTCTACATGTCTCCCTGTGATAGACTGGTTACCTGTCTGTCTCTACATGTCTCCCTGTGATAGACTGGTTACCTGTCTGTCTCTACATGTCGGCCCTGTGATAGACTGGTTACCTGTCTGTCTCTACATGTCGGCCCTTTGATAGACTGGTTACCTGTCTGTCTCTACATGTCAGCCCTGTGATAGACTGGTTGCCTGTCTGTCTCTACATGTCAGCCCTGTGATAGACTGGTTACCTGTCTGTCTCAACATGTCTCCCTGTGATAGACTGGTTACCTGTCTGTCTCTACATGTCGGCCCCGTGATAGACTGGTTACCTGTCTGTCTCTACATGTCTCCCTGTGATAGACTGGTTACCTGTCTGTCTCTACATGTCTCCCTGTGATAGACTGGTTACCTGTCTGTCTCTACATGTCCCCCTGTGATAGACTGGTTACCTGTCGGTCTCTACATGTCTCCCTGTGATAGACTGGTTACCTGTCTGTCTCCACATGTCTCCATGTGATAGATTGGTTACCTGTCTGTCTCTACATGTCAGCCCTGTGATAGACTGGTTACCTGTCTGTCTCTACATGTCAGCCCTGTGATAGACTGGTTACCTGTCTGTCTCTACATGTCTCCCTGTGATAGACTGGTTACCTGTCTGTCTCTAAATGTCGGCCCCGTGATAGACTGGTTACCTGTCTGTCTCTACATGTCTCCCTGTGATAGACTGGTTACCTGTCTGTCTCTACATGTCTCCCTGTGATAGACTGGTTACCTGTCTGTCTCTACATGTCCCCCTGTGAAAGACTGGTTACCTGTCGGTCTCTACATGTCTCCCTGTGATAGACTGGTTACCTGTCTGTCTCTACATGTCTCCCTGTGATAGACTGGTTACCTGTCTGTCTCTACATGTCCCCCTGTGATAGACTGGTTACCTGTCTGTCTCTACATGTCTCCCGGTGATAGACTGGTCACCTGTCTGTCTCTACATGTCTCCCTGTGATAGACTGGTTACCTGTCTGTCTCTACATGTCTCCCTGTGATAGACTGGTTACCTGTCTGTCTCTACATGTCCCCCTGTGATAGACTGGTTACCTGTCTGTCTCTACATGTCTCCATGTGATAGACTGGTTACCTGTCTGTCTCTAAATGTCTCCCTGTGATAGACTGGTTAACTGTCTGTCTCTACATGTCCCCCTGTGATAGACTGGTTACCTGTCTGTCTCTACATGTCTCCCTGTGATAGACTGGTTACCTGTCTGTCTCTACATGTCGGCCCCGTGATAGACTGGTTACCTGTCTGTCTCTACATGTCTCCCTGTGATAGACTGGTTACCTGTCTGTCTCTACATGTCTCCCTGTGATAGACTGGTTACCTGTCTGTCTCTACATGTCCCCCTGTGATAGACTGGTTACCTGTCGGTCTCTACATGTCTCCCTGTGATAGACTGGTTACCTGTCTGTCTCTACATGTCTCCCTGTGATAGACTGGTTACCTGTCTGTCTCTACATGTCTCCCTGTGATAGACTGGTTACCTGTCTGTCTCTACATGTCAGCCCTGTGATAGACTGGTTACCTGTCTGTCTCTACATGTCCCCCTGTGATAGACTGGTTACCTGTCGGTCTCTACATGTCTCCCTGTGATAGACTGGTTACCTGTCTGTCTCTACATGTCTCCCTGTGATAGACTGGTTACCTGTCTGTCTCCACATGTCTCCATGTGATAGACTGGTTACCTGTCTGTCTCTACATGTCAGCCCTATGATAGACTGGTTACCTGTCTGTCTCTACATGTCAGCCCTGTGATAGACTGGTTACCTGTCTGTCTCTACATGTCAGCCCTGTGATAGACTGGTTACCTGTCTGTCTGTACATGTCTCCCTGTGATAGACTGGTTACCTGTCTGTCTCTACATGTCTCCCTGTGATAGACTGGTTACCTGTCTGTCTCTACATGTCGCCCTGTGATAGACTGGTTACCTGTCTGTCTCTACATGTCTCCCTGTGATAGACTGGTTACCTGTCTGTCTCTACATGTCTCCCTGTGATAGACTGGTCACCTGTCTGTCTCTACATGTCTCCCTGTGATAGACTGGTTACCTGTCTGTCTTTACATGTCTCCCTGTGATAGACTGGTTACCTGTCTGTCTCTACATGTCTCCCTGTGATAGACTGGTTACCTGTCTGTCTCTACATGTCTCCCTGTGATAGACTGGTTACCTGTCTGTCTCTACATGTCCCCCTGTGATAGACTGGTTACCTGTCTGTCTCTACATGTCTCCCTGTGATAGACTGGTTACCTGTCTGTCTCTACATGTCTCCCTGTGATAGACTGGTTACCTGTCTGTCTCTACATGTCCCCCTGTGATAGACTGGTTACCTGTCTGTCTCTACATGTACCCCTGTGATAGACTGGTTACCTGTCGGTCTCTACATGTCTCCCTGTGATAGACTGGTTACCTGTCTGTCTCTACATGTCTCCCTGTGATAGACTGGTTACCTGTCTGTCTCCACATGTCTCCATGTGATAGACTGGTTACCTGTCTGTCTCTACATGTCAGCCCTATGATAGACTGGTTACCTGTCTGTCTCTACATGTCAGCCCTGTGATAGACTGGTTACCTGTCTGTCTCTACATGTCAGCCCTGTGATAGACTGGTTACCTGTCTGTCTGTACATGTCTCCCTGTGATAGACTGGTTACCTGTCTGTCTCTACATGTCTCCCTGTGATAGACTGGTTACCTGTCTGTCTCTACATGTCAGCCCTGTGATAGACTGGTTACCTGTCTGTCTCTACATGTCTCCCTGTGATAGACTGGTTACCTGTCTGTCTCTACATGTCTCCCTGTGATAGACTGGTCACCTGTCTGTCTCTACATGTCTCCCTGTGATAGACTGGTTACCTGTCTGTCTTTACATGTCTCCCTGTGATAGACTGGTTACCTGTCTGTCTCTACATGTCTCCCTGTGATAGACTGGTTACCTGTCTGTCTCTACATGTCCCCCTGTGATAGACTGGTTACCTGTCTGTCTCTACATGTCTCCCTGTGATAGACTGGTTACCTGTCTGTCTCTACATGTCTCCCTGTGATAGACTGGTTACCTGTCTGTCTCTACATGTCCCCCTGTGATAGACTGGTTACCTGTCTGTCTCTACATGTACCCCTGTGATAGACTGGTTACCTGTCTGTCTCTACATGTCGGCCCCATGATAGACTGGTTACCTGTCTGTCTCTACATGTCTCCCTGTGATAGACTGGTCACCTGTCTGTCTCTACATGTCTCCCTGTGATAGACTGGTTACCTGTCTGTCTCTACATGTCTCCCTGTGATAGACTGGTTACCTGTCTGTCTCTACATGTCAGCCCTGTGATAGACTGGTTACCTGTCTGTCTCTACATGTCTCCCTGTGATAGACTGGTTACCTGTCTGTCTCTACATGTCTCCCTGTGATAGACTGGTCACCTGTCTGTCTCTACATGTCTCCCTGTGATAGACTGGTTACCTGTCTGTCTGTACATGTCTCCCTGTGATAGACTGGTTACCTGTCTGTCTCTACATGTCTCCCTGTGATAGACTGGTTACCTGTCTGTCTCTACATGTCGCCCTGTGATAGACTGGTTACCTGTCTGTCTCTACATGTCTCCCTGTGATAGACTGGTCACCTGTCTGTCTCTACATGTCTCCCTGTGATAGACTGGTTACCTGTCTGTCTTTACATGTCTCCCTGTGATAGACTGGTTACCTGTCTGTCTCTACATGTCTCCCTGTGATAGACTGGTTACCTGTCTGTCTCTACATGTCTCCCTGTGATAGACTGGTTACCTGTCTGTCTCTACATGTCCCCCTGTGATAGACTGGTTACCTGTCTGTCTCTACATGTCTCCCTGTGATAGACTGGTTACCTGTCTGTCTCTACATGTCTCCCTGTGATAGACTGGTTACCTGTCTGTCTCTACATGTCCCCCTGTGATAGACTGGTTACCTGTCTGTCTCTACATGTACCCCTGTGATAGACTGGTTACCTGTCGGTCTCTACATGTCTCCCTGTGATAGACTGGTTACCTGTCTGTCTCTACATGTCTCCCTGTGATAGACTGGTTACCTGTCTGTCTCCACATGTCTCCATGTGATAGACTGGTTACCTGTCTGTCTCTACATGTCAGCCCTATGATAGACTGGTTACCTGTCTGTCTCTACATGTCAGCCCTGTGATAGACTGGTTACCTGTCTGTCTCTACATGTCAGCCCTGTGATAGACTGGTTACCTGTCTGTCTGTACATGTCTCCCTGTGATAGACTGGTTACCTGTCTGTCTCTACATGTCTCCCTGTGATAGACTGGTTACCTGTCTGTCTCTACATGTCAGCCCTGTGATAGACTGGTTACCTGTCTGTCTCTACATGTCTCCCTGTGATAGACTGGTTACCTGTCTGTCTCTACATGTCTCCCTGTGATAGACTGGTCACCTGTCTGTCTCTACATGTCTCCCTGTGATAGACTGGTTACCTGTCTGTCTTTACATGTCTCCCTGTGATAGACTGGTTACCTGTCTGTCTCTACATGTCTCCCTGTGATAGACTGGTTACCTGTCTGTCTCTACATGTCTCCCTGTGATAGACTGGTTACCTGTCTGTCTCTAAATGTCCCCCTATGATAGACTGGTTACCTGTCTGTCTCTACATGTCTCCCTGTGATAGACTGGTTACCTGTCTGTCTCTACATGTCTCCCTGTGATAGACTGGTTACCTGTCTGTCTCTACATGTCCCCCTGTGATAGACTGGTTACCTGTCTGTCTCTACATGTACCCCTGTGATAGACTGGTTACCTGTCTGTCTCTACATGTCGGCCCCATGATAGACTGGTTACCTGTCTGTCTCTACATGTCTCCCTGTGATAGACTGGTTACCTGTCTGTCTCTACATGTCTCCCTGTGATAGACTGGTTACCTGTCTGTCTCTACTTGTCGGCCCTGTGATAGACTGGTTACCTGTCTGTCTCTACATGTCGGCCCTTTGATAGACTGGTTACCTGTCTGTCTCTACATGTCAGCCCTGTGATAGACTGGTTGCCTGTCTATCTCTACATGTCAGCCCTGTGATAGACTGGTTACCTGTCTGTCTCTACATGTCTCCCTGTGATAGACTGGTTACCTGTCTGTCTCTACATGTCGGCCCCGTGATAGACTGGTTACCTGTCTGTCTCTACATGTCTCCCTGTGATAGACTGGTTACCTGTCTGTCTCTACATGTCTCCCTGTGATAGACTGGTTACCTGTCTGTCTCTACATGTCCCCCTGTGATAGACTGGTTACCTGTCGGTCTCTACATGTCTCCCTGTGATAGACTGGTTACCTGTCTGTCTCCACATGTCTCCATGTGATAGATTGGTTACCTGTCTGTCTCTACATGTCAGCCCTGTGATAGACTGGTTACCTGTCTGTCTCTACATGTCTCCCTGTGATAGACTGGTCACCTGTCTGTCTCTACATGTCTCCCTGTGATAGACTGGTTACCTGTCTGTCTCTACATGTCTCCCTGTGATAGACTGGTTACCTGTCTGTCTCTACATGTCAGCCCTGTGATAGACTGGTTACCTGTCTGTCTCTACATGTCTCCCTGTGATAGACTGGTTACCTGTCTGTCTCTACATGTCTCCCTGTGATAGACTGGTCACCTGTCTGTCTCTACATGTCTCCCTGTGATAGACTGGTTACCTGTCTGTCTTTACATGTCTCCCTGTGATAGACTGGTTAACTGTCTGTCTCTACATGTCTCCCTGTGATAGACTGGTTACCTGTCTGTCTCTACATGTCTCCCTGTGATAGACTGGTTACCTGTCTGTCTCTACATGTCTCCCTGTGATAGACTGGTCTCCTGTCTCTCTCTACATGTCAGCCCTGTGACAGACTGGTCACCTGTCTGTCTCTACATGTCAGCCCTGTGATAGACTGGTTACCTGTCTGTCTCTACATGTCTCCCTGTGATAGACTGGTTACCTGTCTGTCTCTAAATGTCGGCCCCGTGATAGACTGGTTACCTGTCTGTCTCTACATGTCTCCCTGTGATAGACTGGTTACCTGTCTGTCTCTACATGTCTCCCTGTGATAGACTGGTTACCTGTCTGTCTCTACATGTCCCCCTGTGAAAGACTGGTTACCTGTCGGTCTCTACATGTCTCCCTGTGATAGACTGGTTACCTGTCTGTCTCTACATGTCTCCCTGTGATAGACTGGTTACCTGTCTGTCTCTACATGTCTCCCGGTGATAGACTGGTCACCTGTCTGTCTCTACATGTCTCCCTGTGATAGACTGGTTACCTGTCTGTCTCTACATGTCTCCCTGTGATAGACTGGTTACCTGTCAGTCTCTACATGTCCCCCTGTGATAGACTGGTTACCTGTCTGTCTCTACATGTCTCCATGTGATAGACTGGTTACCTGTCTGTCTCTACATGTCTCCCTGTGATAGACTGGTTACCTGTCTGTCTCTACATGTCCCCCTGTGATAGACTGGTTACCTGTCTGTCTCTACATGTACCCCTGTGATAGACTGGTTACCTGTCTGTCTCTACATGTCGGCCCCATGATAGACTGGTTACCTGTCTGTCTCTACATGTCTCCCTGTGATAGACTGGTCACCTGTCTGTCTCTACATGTCTCCCTGTGATAGACTGGTTACCTGTCTGTCTCTACATGTCTCCCTGTGATAGACTGGTTACCTGTCTGTCTCTACATGTCAGCCCTGTGATAGACTGGTTACCTGTCTGTCTCTACATGTCTCCCTGTGATAGACTGGTTACCTGTCTGTCTCTACATGTCTCCCTGTGATAGACTGGTCACCTGTCTGTCTCTACATGTCTCCCTGTGATAGACTGGTTACCTGTCTGTCTGTACATGTCTCCCTGTGATAGACTGGTTACCTGTCTGTCTCTACATGTCTCCCTGTGATAGACTGGTTACCTGTCTGTCTCTACATGTCGCCCTGTGATAGACTGGTTACCTGTCTGTCTCTACATGTCTCCCTGTGATAGACTGGTCACCTGTCTGTCTCTACATGTCTCCCTGTGATAGACTGGTTACCTGTCTGTCTTTACATGTCTCCCTGTGATAGACTGGTTACCTGTCTGTCTCTACATGTCTCCCTGTGATAGACTGGTTACCTGTCTGTCTCTACATGTCTCCCTGTGATAGACTGGTTACCTGTCTGTCTCTACATGTCCCCCTGTGATAGACTGGTTACCTGTCTGTCTCTACATGTCTCCCTGTGATAGACTGGTTACCTGTCTGTCTCTACATGTCTCCCTGTGATAGACTGGTTACCTGTCTGTCTCTACATGTCCCCCTGTGATAGACTGGTTACCTGTCTGTCTCTACATGTACCCCTGTGATAGACTGGTTACCTGTCGGTCTCTACATGTCTCCCTGTGATAGACTGGTTACCTGTCTGTCTCTACATGTCTCCCTGTGATAGACTGGTTACCTGTCTGTCTCCACATGTCTCCATGTGATAGACTGGTTACCTGTCTGTCTCTACATGTCAGCCCTATGATAGACTGGTTACCTGTCTGTCTCTACATGTCAGCCCTGTGATAGACTGGTTACCTGTCTGTCTCTACATGTCAGCCCTGTGATAGACTGGTTACCTGTCTGTCTGTACATGTCTCCCTGTGATAGACTGGTTACCTGTCTGTCTCTACATGTCTCCCTGTGATAGACTGGTTACCTGTCTGTCTCTACATGTCAGCCCTGTGATAGACTGGTTACCTGTCTGTCTCTACATGTCTCCCTGTGATAGACTGGTTACCTGTCTGTCTCTACATGTCTCCCTGTGATAGACTGGTCACCTGTCTGTCTCTACATGTCTCCCTGTGATAGACTGGTTACCTGTCTGTCTTTACATGTCTCCCTGTGATAGACTGGTTACCTGTCTGTCTCTACATGTCTCCCTGTGATAGACTGGTTACCTGTCTGTCTCTACATGTCTCCCTGTGATAGACTGGTTACCTGTCTGTCTCTAAATGTCCCCCTATGATAGACTGGTTACCTGTCTGTCTCTACATGTCTCCCTGTGATAGACTGGTTACCTGTCTGTCTCTACATGTCTCCCTGTGATAGACTGGTTACCTGTCTGTCTCTACATGTCCCCCTGTGATAGACTGGTTACCTGTCTGTCTCTACATGTACCCCTGTGATAGACTGGTTACCTGTCTGTCTCTACATGTCGGCCCCATGATAGACTGGTTACCTGTCTGTCTCTACATGTCTCCCTGTGATAGACTGGTTACCTGTCTGTCTCTACATGTCTCCCTGTGATAGACTGGTTACCTGTCTGTCTCTACTTGTCGGCCCTGTGATAGACTGGTTACCTGTCTGTCTCTACATGTCGGCCCTTTGATAGACTGGTTACCTGTCTGTCTCTACATGTCAGCCCTGTGATAGACTGGTTGCCTGTCTATCTCTACATGTCAGCCCTGTGATAGACTGGTTACCTGTCTGTCTCTACATGTCTCCCTGTGATAGACTGGTTACCTGTCTGTCTCTACATGTCGGCCCCGTGATAGACTGGTTACCTGTCTGTCTCTACATGTCTCCCTGTGATAGACTGGTTACCTGTCTGTCTCTACATGTCTCCCTGTGATAGACTGGTTACCTGTCTGTCTCTACATGTCCCCCTGTGATAGACTGGTTACCTGTCGGTCTCTACATGTCTCCCTGTGATAGACTGGTTACCTGTCTGTCTCCACATGTCTCCATGTGATAGATTGGTTACCTGTCTGTCTCTACATGTCAGCCCTGTGATAGACTGGTTACCTGTCTGTCTCTACATGTCTCCCTGTGATAGACTGGTCACCTGTCTGTCTCTACATGTCTCCCTGTGATAGACTGGTTACCTGTCTGTCTCTACATGTCTCCCTGTGATAGACTGGTTACCTGTCTGTCTCTACATGTCAGCCCTGTGATAGACTGGTTACCTGTCTGTCTCTACATGTCTCCCTGTGATAGACTGGTTACCTGTCTGTCTCTACATGTCTCCCTGTGATAGACTGGTCACCTGTCTGTCTCTACATGTCTCCCTGTGATAGACTGGTTACCTGTCTGTCTTTACATGTCTCCCTGTGATAGACTGGTTAACTGTCTGTCTCTACATGTCTCCCTGTGATAGACTGGTTACCTGTCTGTCTCTACATGTCTCCCTGTGATAGACTGGTTACCTGTCTGTCTCTACATGTCTCCCTGTGATAGACTGGTCTCCTGTCTCTCTCTACATGTCAGCCCTGTGATAGACTGGTCACCTGTCTGTCTCTACATGTCAGCCCTGTGATAGACTGGTTACCTGTCTGTCTCTACATGTCTCCCTGTGATAGACTGGTTACCTGTCTGTCTCTAAATGTCGGCCCCGTGATAGACTGGTTACCTGTCTGTCTCTACATGTCTCCCTGTGATAGACTGGTTACCTGTCTGTCTCTACATGTCTCCCTGTGATAGACTGGTTACCTGTCTGTCTCTACATGTCCCCCTGTGAAAGACTGGTTACCTGTCGGTCTCTACATGTCTCCCTGTGATAGACTGGTTACCTGTCTGTCTCTACATGTCTCCCTGTGATAGACTGGTTACCTGTCTGTCTCTACATGTCTCCCGGTGATAGACTGGTCACCTGTCTGTCTCTACATGTCTCCCTGTGATAGACTGGTTACCTGTCTGTCTCTACATGTCTCCCTGTGATAGACTGGTTACCTGTCAGTCTCTACATGTCCCCCTGTGATAGACTGGTTACCTGTCTGTCTCTACATGTCTCCATGTGATAGACTGGTTACCTGTCTGTCTCTACATGTCTCCCTGTGATAGACTGGTTAACTGTCTGTCTCTACATGTCCCCCTGTGATAGACTGGTTACCTGTCTGTCTCTACATGTCTCCCTGTGATAGACTGGTTACCTGTCTGTCTCTACATGTCGGCCCCGTGATAGACTGGTTACCTGTCTGTCTCTACATGTCTCCCTGTGATAGACTGGTTACCTGTCTGTCTCTACATGTCTCCCTGTGATAGACTGGTTACCTGTCTGTCTCTACATGTCCCCCTGTGATAGACTGGTTACCTGTCTGTCTCTACATGTCTCCCTGTGATAGACTGGTCACCTGTCTGTCTCTACATGTCTCCCTGTGATAGACTGGTTACCTGTCTGTCTCTACATGTCTCCCTGTGATAGACTGGTTACCTGTCTGTCTCTACATGTCAGCCCTGTGATAGACTGGTTACCTGTCTGTCTCTACATGTCTCCCTGTGATAGACTGGTTACCTGTCTGTCTCTACATGTCTCCCTGTGATAGACTGGTCACCTGTCTGTCTCTACATGTCTCCCTGTGATAGACTGGTTACCTGTCTGTCTTTACATGTCTCCCTGTGATAGACTGGTTACCTGTCTGTCTCTACATGTCTCCCTGTGATAGACTGGTTACCTGTCTGTCTCTACATGTCTCCCTGTGATAGACTGGTTACCTGTCTGTCTCTACATGTCAGCCCTGTGATAGACTGGTTACCTGTCTGTCTCTACATGTCCCCCTGTGATAGACTGGTTACCTGTCTGTCTCTACATGTCTCCCTGTGATAGACTGGTTACCTGTCTGTCTCTACATGTCTCCCTGTGATAGACTGGTTACCTGTCTGTCTCTACATGTCTCCCTGTGATAGACTGGTTACCTGTCTGTCTCTACATGTCAGCCCTGTGATAGACTGGTTACCTGTCTGTCTCTACATGTCCCCCTGTGATAGACTGGTTACCTGTCGGTCTCTACATGTCTCCCTGTGATAGACTGGTTACCTGTCTGTCTCTACATGTCTCCCTGTGATAGACTGGTTACCTGTCTGTCTCCACATGTCTCCATGTGATAGACTGGTTACCTGTCTGTCTCTACATGTCAGCCCTATGATAGACTGGTTACCTGTCTGTCTCTACATGTCAGCCCTGTGATAGACTGGTTACCTGTCTGTCTCTACATGTCAGCCCTGTGATAGACTGGTTACCTGTCTGTCTGTACATGTCTCCCTGTGATAGACTGGTTACCTGTCTGTCTCTACATGTCTCCCTGTGATAGACTGGTTACCTGTCTGTCTCTACATGTCAGCCCTGTGATAGACTGGTTACCTGTCTGTCTCTACATGTCTCCCTGTGATAGACTGGTTACCTGTCTGTCTCTACATGTCTCCCTGTGATAGACTGGTCACCTGTCTGTCTCTACATGTCTCCCTGTGATAGACTGGTTACCTGTCTGTCTTTACATGTCTCCCTGTGATAGACTGGTTACCTGTCTGTCTCTACATGTCTCCCTGTGATAGACTGGTTACCTGTCTGTCTCTACATGTCTCCCTGTGATAGACTGGTTACCTGTCTGTCTCTACATGTCCCCCTGTGATAGACTGGTTACCTGTCTGTCTCTACATGTCTCCCTGTGATAGACTGGTTACCTGTCTGTCTCCACATGTCTCCCTGTGATAGACTGGTTACCTGTCTGTCTCTACATGTCCCCCTGTGATAGACTGGTTACCTGTCTGTCTCTACATGTCTCCCTGTGATAGACTGGTTACCTGTCTGTCTCTACATGTCGGCCCCATGATAGACTGGTTACCTGTCTGTCTCTACATGTCTCCCTGTGATAGACTGGTTACCTGTCTGTCTCTACATGTCTCCCTGTGATAGACTGGTTACCTGTCTGTCTCTACATGCCGGCCCTGTGATAGACTGGTTACCTGTCTGTCTCTACATGTCAGCCCTGTGATAGACTGGTTGCCTGTCTGTCTCTACATGTCAGCCCTGTGATAGACTGGTTACCTGTCTGTCTCTACATGTCTCCCTGTGATAGACTGGTTACCTGTCTGTCTCTACATGTCTCCCTGTGATAGACTGGTTACCTGTCTGTCTCTACATGTCAGCCCTGTGATAGACTGGTCACCTGTCTCTCTCTACATGTCAGCCCTGTGATAGACTGGTCACCTGTCTGTCTCTACATGTCAGCCCTGTGATAGACTGGTTACCTGTCTGTCTCTACATGTCTCCCTGTGATAGACTGGTTACCTGTCTGTCTCTAAATGTCGGCCCCGTGATAGACTGGTTACCTGTCTGTCTCTACATGTCTCCCTGTGATAGACTGGTTACCTGTCTGTCTCTACATGTCCCCCTGTGATAGACTGGTTACCTGTCTGTCTCTACATGTCCCCCTGTGATAGACTGGTTACCTGTCGGTCTCTACATGTCTCCCTGTGATAGACTGGTCACCTGTCTGTCTCTACATGTCTCCCTGTGATAGACTGGTTACCTGTCTGTCTCTACATGTCTCCCTGTGATAGACTGGTTACCTGTCTGTCTCTACATGTCAGCCCTGTGATAGACTGGTTACCTGTCTGTCTCTACATGTCTCCCTGTGATAGACTGGTTACCTGTCTGTCTCTACATGTCTCCCTGTGATAGACTGGTCACCTGTCTGTCTCTACATGTCTCCCTGTGATAGACTGGTTACCTGTCTGTCTTTACATGTCTCCCTGTGATAGACTGGTTACCTGTCTGTCTCTACATGTCTCCCTGTGATAGACTGGTTACCTGTCTGTCTCTACATGTCCCCCTGTGATAGACTGGTTACCTGTCTGTCTCTACATGTCTCTCTGTGATAGACTGGTTACCTGTCTGTCTCTACATGTCTCCCTGTGATAGACTGGTTACCTGTCTGTCTCTACATGTCCCCCTGTGATAGACTGGTTACCTGTCTGTCTCTACATGTACCCCTGTGATAGACTGGTTACCTGTCTGTCTCTACATGTCGGCCCCATGATAGACTGGTTACCTGTCTGTCTCTACATGTCTCCCTGTGATAGACTGGTTACCTGTCTGTCTCTACATGTCTCCCTGTGATAGACTGGTTACCTGTCTGTCTCTACATGTCGGCCCTGTGATAGACTGGTTACCTGTCTGTCTCTACATGTCGGCCCTGTGATAGACTGGTTACCTGTCTGTCTCTACATGTCAGCCCTGTGATAGACTGGTTGCCTGTCTGTCTCTACATGTCAGCCCTGTGATAGACTGGTTACCTGTCTGTCTCTACATGTCTCCCTGTGATAGACTGGTTACCTGTCTGTCTCTACATGTCTCCCTGTGATAGACTGGTTACCTGTCTGTCTCTACATGTCTCCCTGTGATAGACTGGTTACCTGTTTGTCTCTACATGTCCCCCTGTGATAGACTGGTTACCTGTCTGTCTCTACATGTCTCCCTGTGATAGACTGGTTACCTGTCTGTCTCTACATGTCTCCCTGTGATAGACTGGTTACCTGTCTGTCTCTACATGTCCCCCTGTGATAGACTGGTTACCTGTCTGTCTCTACATGTACCCCTGTGATAGACTGGTTACCTGTCTGTCTCTACATGTCGGCCCCATGATAGACTGGTTACCTGTCTGTCTCTACATGTCTCCCTGTGATAGACTGGTTACCTGTCTGTCTCTACATGTCTCCCTGTGATAGACTGGTTACCTGTCTGTCTCTACATGTCGGCCCTGTGATAGACTGGTTACCTGTCTGTCTCTACATGTCGGCCCTGTGATAGACTGGTTACCTGTCTGTCTCTACATGTCAGCCCTGTGATAGACTGGTTACCCGTCTGTCTCTACATGTCTCCCTGTGATAGACTGGTTACCTGTCTGTCTCTACATGTCGGCCCCGTGATAGACTGGTTACCTGTCTGTCTCTACATGTCTCCCTGTGATAGACTGGTTACCTGTCTGTCTCTACATGTCTCCCTGTGATAGACTGGTTACCTGTCTGTCTCTACATGTCCCCCTGTGATAGACTGGTTACCTGTCGGTCTCTACATGTCTCCCTGTGATAGACTGGTCACCTGTCTGTCTCTACATATCTCCCTGTGATAGACTGGTTACCTGTCTGTCTCTACATGTCCCCCTGTGATAGACTGGTTACCTGTCTGTCTCTACATGTCTCCATGTGATAGACTGGTTACCTGTCTGTCTCTACATGTCTCCCTGTGATAGACTGGTTAACTGTCTGTCTCTACATGTCCCCCTGTGATAGACTGGTTACCTGTCTGTCTCTACATGTCTCCCTGTGATAGACTGGTTACCTGTCTGTCTCTACATGTCGGCCCCGTGATAGACTGGTTACCTGTCTGTCTCTACATGTCTCCCTGTGATAGACTGGTTACCTGTCTGTCTCTACATGTCTCCCTGTGATAGACTGGTTACCTGTCTGTCTCTACATGTCCCCCTGTGATAGACTGGTTACCTGTCGGTCTCTACATGTCTCCCTGTGATAGACTGGTTACTTGTCTGTCTCCACATGTCTCCATGTGATAGATTGGTTACCTGTCTGTCTCTACATGTCAGCCCTGTGATAGACTGGTTACCTGTCTGTCTCTACATGTCTCCCTGTGATAGACTGGTTACCTGTCTGTCTCTACATGTCAGCCCTGTGATAGACTGGTTACCTGTCTGTCTCTATATGTCTCCCTGTGATAGACTGGTTACCTGTCTGTCTCTACATGTCTCCCTGTGATAGACTGGTTACCTGTCTGTCTCTAAATGTCCCCCTGTGATAGACTGGTTACCTGTCTGTCTCTACATGTCTCCCTGTGATAGACTGGTTACCTGTCTGTCTCTACATGTCTCCCTGTGATAGACTGGTTACCTGTCTGTCTCTACATGTCCCCCTGTGATAGACTGGTTACCTGTCTGTCTCTACATGTACCCCTGTGATAGACTGGTTACCTGTCTGTCTCTACATGTCGGCCCCATGATAGACTGGTTACCTGTCTGTCTCTACATGTCTCCCTGTGATAGACTGGTTACCTGTCTGTCTCTACATGTCTCCCTGTGATAGACTGGTTACCTGTCTGTCTCTACTTGTCGGCCCTGTGATAGACTGGTTACCTGTCTGTCTCTACATGTCGGCCCTTTGATAGACTGGTTACCTGTCTGTCTCTACATGTCAGCCCTGTGATAGACTGGTTGCCTGTCTATCTCTACATGTCAGCCCTGTGATAGACTGGTTACCTGTCTGTCTCTACATGTCTCCCTGTGATAGACTGGTTACCTGTCTGTCTCTACATGTCGGCCCCGTGATAGACTGGTTACCTGTCTGTCTCTACATGTCTCCCTGTGATAGACTGGTTACCTGTCTGTCTCTACATGTCTCCCTGTGATAGACTGGTTACCTGTCTGTCTCTACATGTCTCCCTGTGATAGACTGGTTACCTGTCTGTCTCTACATGTCTCCCGGTGATAGACTGGTCACCTGTCTGTCTCTACATGTCTCCCTGTGATAGACTGGTTACCTGTCTGTCTCTACATGTCTCCCTGTGATAGACTGGTTACCTGTCAGTCTCTACATGTCCCCCTGTGATAGACTGGTTACCTGTCTGTCTCTACATGTCTCCATGTGATAGACTGGTTACCTGTCTGTCTCTACATGTCTCCCTGTGATAGACTGGTTAACTGTCTGTCTCTACATGTCCCCCTGTGATAGACTGGTTACCTGTCTGTCTCTACATGTCTCCCTGTGATAGACTGGTTACCTGTCTGTCTCTACATGTCGGCCCCGTGATAGACTGGTTACCTGTCTGTCTCTACATGTCTCCCTGTGATAGACTGGTTACCTGTCTGTCTCTACATGTCTCCCTGTGATAGACTGGTTACCTGTCTGTCTCTACATGTCCCCCTGTGATAGACTGGTTACCTGTCTGTCTCTACATGTCTCCCTGTGATAGACTGGTCACCTGTCTGTCTCTACATGTCTCCCTGTGATAGACTGGTTACCTGTCTGTCTCTACATGTCTCCCTGTGATAGACTGGTTACCTGTCTGTCTCTACATGTCAGCCCTGTGATAGACTGGTTACCTGTCTGTCTCTACATGTCTCCCTGTGATAGACTGGTTACCTGTCTGTCTCTACATGTCTCCCTGTGATAGACTGGTCACCTGTCTGTCTCTACATGTCTCCCTGTGATAGACTGGTTACCTGTCTGTCTTTACATGTCTCCCTGTGATAGACTGGTTACCTGTCTGTCTCTACATGTCTCCCTGTGATAGACTGGTTACCTGTCTGTCTCTACATGTCTCCCTGTGATAGACTGGTTACCTGTCTGTCTCTACATGTCAGCCCTGTGATAGACTGGTTACCTGTCTGTCTCTACATGTCCCCCTGTGATAGACTGGTTACCTGTCTGTCTCTACATGTCTCCCTGTGATAGACTGGTTACCTGTCTGTCTCTACATGTCTCCCTGTGATAGACTGGTTACCTGTCTGTCTCTACATGTCTCCCTGTGATAGACTGGTTACCTGTCTGTCTCTACATGTCAGCCCTGTGATAGACTGGTTACCTGTCTGTCTCTACATGTCCCCCTGTGATAGACTGGTTACCTGTCGGTCTCTACATGTCTCCCTGTGATAGACTGGTTACCTGTCTGTCTCTACATGTCTCCCTGTGATAGACTGGTTACCTGTCTGTCTCCACATGTCTCCATGTGATAGACTGGTTACCTGTCTGTCTCTACATGTCAGCCCTATGATAGACTGGTTACCTGTCTGTCTCTACATGTCAGCCCTGTGATAGACTGGTTACCTGTCTGTCTCTACATGTCAGCCCTGTGATAGACTGGTTACCTGTCTGTCTGTACATGTCTCCCTGTGATAGACTGGTTACCTGTCTGTCTCTACATGTCTCCCTGTGATAGACTGGTTACCTGTCTGTCTCTACATGTCAGCCCTGTGATAGACTGGTTACCTGTCTGTCTCTACATGTCTCCCTGTGATAGACTGGTTACCTGTCTGTCTCTACATGTCTCCCTGTGATAGACTGGTCACCTGTCTGTCTCTACATGTCTCCCTGTGATAGACTGGTTACCTGTCTGTCTTTACATGTCTCCCTGTGATAGACTGGTTACCTGTCTGTCTCTACATGTCTCCCTGTGATAGACTGGTTACCTGTCTGTCTCTACATGTCTCCCTGTGATAGACTGGTTACCTGTCTGTCTCTACATGTCCCCCTGTGATAGACTGGTTACCTGTCTGTCTCTACATGTCTCCCTGTTATAGACTGGTTACCTGTCTGTCTCCACATGTCTCCCTGTGATAGACTGGTTACCTGTCTGTCTCTACATGTCCCCCTGTGATAGACTGGTTACCTGTCTGTCTCTACATGTCTCCCTGTGATAGACTGGTTACCTGTCTGTCTCTACATGTCGGCCCCATGATAGACTGGTTACCTGTCTGTCTCTACATGTCTCCCTGTGATAGACTGGTTACCTGTCTGTCTCTACATGTCTCCCTGTGATAGACTGGTTACCTGTCTGTCTCTACATGCCGGCCCTGTGATAGACTGGTTACCTGTCTGTCTCTACATGTCAGCCCTGTGATAGACTGGTTGCCTGTCTGTCTCTACATGTCAGCCCTGTGATAGACTGGTTACCTGTCTGTCTCTACATGTCTCCCTGTGATAGACTGGTTACCTGTCTGTCTCTACATGTCTCCCTGTGATAGACTGGTTACCTGTCTGTCTCTACATGTCAGCCCTGTGATAGACTGGTCACCTGTCTCTCTCTACATGTCAGCCCTGTGATAGACTGGTCACCTGTCTGTCTCTACATGTCAGCCCTGTGATAGACTGGTTACCTGTCTGTCTCTACATGTCTCCCTGTGATAGACTGGTTACCTGTCTGTCTCTAAATGTCGGCCCCGTGATAGACTGGTTACCTGTCTGTCTCTACATGTCTCCCTGTGATAGACTGGTTACCTGTCTGTCTCTACATGTCCCCCTGTGATAGACTGGTTACCTGTCTGTCTCTACATGTCCCCCTGTGATAGACTGGTTACCTGTCGGTCTCTACATGTCTCCCTGTGATAGACTGGTCACCTGTCTGTCTCTACATGTCTCCCTGTGATAGACTGGTTACCTGTCTGTCTCTACATGTCTCCCTGTGATAGACTGGTTACCTGTCTGTCTCTACATGTCAGCCCTGTGATAGACTGGTTACCTGTCTGTCTCTACATGTCTCCCTGTGATAGACTGGTTACCTGTCTGTCTCTACATGTCTCCCTGTGATAGACTGGTCACCTGTCTGTCTCTACATGTCTCCCTGTGATAGACTGGTTACCTGTCTGTCTTTACATGTCTCCCTGTGATAGACTGGTTACCTGTCTGTCTCTACATGTCTCCCTGTGATAGACTGGTTACCTGTCTGTCTCTACATGTCCCCCTGTGATAGACTGGTTACCTGTCTGTCTCTACATGTCTCTCTGTGATAGACTGGTTACCTGTCTGTCTCTACATGTCTCCCTGTGATAGACTGGTTACCTGTCTGTCTCTACATGTCCCCCTGTGATAGACTGGTTACCTGTCTGTCTCTACATGTACCCCTGTGATAGACTGGTTACCTGTCTGTCTCTACATGTCGGCCCCATGATAGACTGGTTACCTGTCTGTCTCTACATGTCTCCCTGTGATAGACTGGTTACCTGTCTGTCTCTACATGTCTCCCTGTGATAGACTGGTTACCTGTCTGTCTCTACATGTCGGCCCTGTGATAGACTGGTTACCTGTCTGTCTCTACATGTCGGCCCTGTGATAGACTGGTTACCTGTCTGTCTCTACATGTCAGCCCTGTGATAGACTGGTTGCCTGTCTGTCTCTACATGTCAGCCCTGTGATAGACTGGTTACCTGTCTGTCTCTACATGTCTCCCTGTGATAGACTGGTTACCTGTCTGTCTCTACATGTCTCCCTGTGATAGACTGGTTACCTGTCTGTCTCTACATGTCTCCCTGTGATAGACTGGTTACCTGTTTGTCTCTACATGTCCCCCTGTGATAGACTGGTTACCTGTCTGTCTCTACATGTCTCCCTGTGATAGACTGGTTACCTGTCTGTCTCTACATGTCTCCCTGTGATAGACTGGTTACCTGTCTGTCTCTACATGTCCCCCTGTGATAGACTGGTTACCTGTCTGTCTCTACATGTACCCCTGTGATAGACTGGTTACCTGTCTGTCTCTACATGTCGGCCCCATGATAGACTGGTTACCTGTCTGTCTCTACATGTCTCCCTGTGATAGACTGGTTACCTGTCTGTCTCTACATGTCTCCCTGTGATAGACTGGTTACCTGTCTGTCTCTACATGTCGGCCCTGTGATAGACTGGTTACCTGTCTGTCTCTACATGTCGGCCCTGTGATAGACTGGTTACCTGTCTGTCTCTACATGTCAGCCCTGTGATAGACTGGTTACCCGTCTGTCTCTACATGTCTCCCTGTGATAGACTGGTTACCTGTCTGTCTCTACATGTCGGCCCCGTGATAGACTGGTTACCTGTCTGTCTCTACATGTCTCCCTGTGATAGACTGGTTACCTGTCTGTCTCTACATGTCTCCCTGTGATAGACTGGTTACCTGTCTGTCTCTACATGTCCCCCTGTGATAGACTGGTTACCTGTCGGTCTCTACATGTCTCCCTGTGATAGACTGGTCACCTGTCTGTCTCTACATATCTCCCTGTGATAGACTGGTTACCTGTCTGTCTCTACATGTCCCCCTGTGATAGACTGGTTACCTGTCTGTCTCTACATGTCTCCATGTGATAGACTGGTTACCTGTCTGTCTCTACATGTCTCCCTGTGATAGACTGGTTAACTGTCTGTCTCTACATGTCCCCCTGTGATAGACTGGTTACCTGTCTGTCTCTACATGTCTCCCTGTGATAGACTGGTTACCTGTCTGTCTCTACATGTCTCCCTGTGATAGACTGGTTACCTGTCTGTCTCTACATGTCAGCCCTGTGATAGACTGGTCACCTGTCTCTCTCTACATGTCAGCCCTGTGATAGACTGGTCACCTGTCTGTCTCTACATGTCAGCCCTGTGATAGACTGGTTACCTGTCTGTCTCTACATGTCTCCCTGTGATAGACTGGTTACCTGTCTGTCTCTAAATGTCGGCCCCGTGATAGACTGGTTACCTGTCTGTCTCTACATGTCTCCCTGTGATAGACTGGTTACCTGTCTGTCTCTACATGTCCCCCTGTGATAGACTGGTTACCTGTCTGTCTCTACATGTCCCCCTGTGATAGACTGGTTACCTGTCGGTCTCTACATGTCTCCCTGTGATAGACTGGTCACCTGTCTGTCTCTACATGTCTCCCTGTGATAGACTGGTTACCTGTCTGTCTCTACATGTCTCCCTGTGATAGACTGGTTACCTGTCTGTCTCTACATGTCAGCCCTGTGATAGACTGGTTACCTGTCTGTCTCTACATGTCTCCCTGTGATAGACTGGTTACCTGTCTGTCTCTACATGTCTCCCTGTGATAGACTGGTCACCTGTCTGTCTCTACATGTCTCCCTGTGATAGACTGGTTACCTGTCTGTCTTTACATGTCTCCCTGTGATAGACTGGTTACCTGTCTGTCTCTACATGTCTCCCTGTGATAGACTGGTTACCTGTCTGTCTCTACATGTCCCCCTGTGATAGACTGGTTACCTGTCTGTCTCTACATGTCTCTCTGTGATAGACTGGTTACCTGTCTGTCTCTACATGTCTCCCTGTGATAGACTGGTTACCTGTCTGTCTCTACATGTCCCCCTGTGATAGACTGGTTACCTGTCTGTCTCTACATGTACCCCTGTGATAGACTGGTTACCTGTCTGTCTCTACATGTCGGCCCCATGATAGACTGGTTACCTGTCTGTCTCTACATGTCTCCCTGTGATAGACTGGTTACCTGTCTGTCTCTACATGTCTCCCTGTGATAGACTGGTTACCTGTCTGTCTCTACATGTCGGCCCTGTGATAGACTGGTTACCTGTCTGTCTCTACATGTCGGCCCTGTGATAGACTGGTTACCTGTCTGTCTCTACATGTCAGCCCTGTGATAGACTGGTTGCCTGTCTGTCTCTACATGTCAGCCCTGTGATAGACTGGTTACCTGTCTGTCTCTACATGTCTCCCTGTGATAGACTGGTTACCTGTCTGTCTCTACATGTCTCCCTGTGATAGACTGGTTACCTGTCTGTCTCTACATGTCTCCCTGTGATAGACTGGTTACCTGTTTGTCTCTACATGTCCCCCTGTGATAGACTGGTTACCTGTCTGTCTCTACATGTCTCCCTGTGATAGACTGGTTACCTGTCTGTCTCTACATGTCTCCCTGTGATAGACTGGTTACCTGTCTGTCTCTACATGTCCCCCTGTGATAGACTGGTTACCTGTCTGTCTCTACATGTACCCCTGTGATAGACTGGTTACCTGTCTGTCTCTACATGTCGGCCCCATGATAGACTGGTTACCTGTCTGTCTCTACATGTCTCCCTGTGATAGACTGGTTACCTGTCTGTCTCTACATGTCTCCCTGTGATAGACTGGTTACCTGTCTGTCTCTACATGTCGGCCCTGTGATAGACTGGTTACCTGTCTGTCTCTACATGTCGGCCCTGTGATAGACTGGTTACCTGTCTGTCTCTACATGTCAGCCCTGTGATAGACTGGTTACCCGTCTGTCTCTACATGTCTCCCTGTGATAGACTGGTTACCTGTCTGTCTCTACATGTCGGCCCCGTGATAGACTGGTTACCTGTCTGTCTCTACATGTCTCCCTGTGATAGACTGGTTACCTGTCTGTCTCTACATGTCTCCCTGTGATAGACTGGTTACCTGTCTGTCTCTACATGTCCCCCTGTGATAGACTGGTTACCTGTCGGTCTCTACATGTCTCCCTGTGATAGACTGGTCACCTGTCTGTCTCTACATATCTCCCTGTGATAGACTG
This sequence comes from Eutrigla gurnardus, assembly GCF_963514095.1. Taxonomy (NCBI): domain Eukaryota; kingdom Metazoa; phylum Chordata; class Actinopteri; order Perciformes; family Triglidae; genus Eutrigla; species Eutrigla gurnardus. Next base: position 421,055 of record NW_028155319.1, on the reverse strand, counting down.
GTTACCTGTCTGTCTCTACATGTCCCCCTGTGATAGACTGGTTACCTGTCTGTCTCTACATGTCTCCATGTGATAGACTGGTTACCTGTCTGTCTCTACATGTCTCCCTGTGATAGACTGGTTAACTGTCTGTCTCTACATGTCCCCCTGTGATAGACTGGTTACCTGTCTGTCTCTACATGTCTCCCTGTGATAGACTGGTTACCTGTCTGTCTCTACATGTCGGCCCCGTGATAGACTGGTTACCTGTCTGTCTCTACATGTCTCCCTGTGATAGACTGGTTACCTGTCTGTCTCTACATGTCTCCCTGTGATAGACTGGTTACCTGTCTGTCTCTACATGTCCCCCTGTGATAGACTGGTTACCTGTCGGTCTCTACATGTCTCCCTGTGATAGACTGGTTACTTGTCTGTCTCCACATGTCTCCATGTGATAGATTGGTTACCTGTCTGTCTCTACATGTCAGCCCTGTGATAGACTGGTTACCTGTCTGTCTCTACATGTCTCCCTGTGATAGACTGGTTACCTGTCTGTCTCTACATGTCAGCCCTGTGATAGACTGGTTACCTGTCTGTCTCTATATGTCTCCCTGTGATAGACTGGTTACCTGTCTGTCTCTACATGTCTCCCTGTGATAGACTGGTTACCTGTCTGTCTCTAAATGTCCCCCTGTGATAGACTGGTTACCTGTCTGTCTCTACATGTCTCCCTGTGATAGACTGGTTACCTGTCTGTCTCTACATGTCTCCCTGTGATAGACTGGTTACCTGTCTGTCTCTACATGTCCCCCTGTGATAGACTGGTTACCTGTCTGTCTCTACATGTACCCCTGTGATAGACTGGTTACCTGTCTGTCTCTACATGTCGGCCCCATGATAGACTGGTTACCTGTCTGTCTCTACATGTCTCCCTGTGATAGACTGGTTACCTGTCTGTCTCTACATGTCTCCCTGTGATAGACTGGTTACCTGTCTGTCTCTACTTGTCGGCCCTGTGATAGACTGGTTACCTGTCTGTCTCTACATGTCGGCCCTTTGATAGACTGGTTACCTGTCTGTCTCTACATGTCAGCCCTGTGATAGACTGGTTGCCTGTCTATCTCTACATGTCAGCCCTGTGATAGACTGGTTACCTGTCTGTCTCTACATGTCTCCCTGTGATAGACTGGTTACCTGTCTGTCTCTACATGTCGGCCCCGTGATAGACTGGTTACCTGTCTGTCTCTACATGTCTCCCTGTGATAGACTGGTTACCTGTCTGTCTCTACATGTCTCCCTGTGATAGACTGGTTACCTGTCTGTCTCTACATGTCCCCCTGTGATAGACTGGTTACCTGTCGGTCTCTACATGTCTCCCTGTGATAGACTGGTTACCTGTCTGTCTCCACATGTCTCCATGTGATAGATTGGTTACCTGTCTGTCTCTACATGTCAGCCCTGTGATAGACTGGTTACCTGTCTGTCTCTACATGTCTCCCTGTGATAGACTGGTCACCTGTCTGTCTCTACATGTCTCCCTGTGATAGACTGGTTACCTGTCTGTCTCTACATGTCTCCCTGTGATAGACTGGTTACCTGTCTGTCTCTACATGTCAGCCCTGTGATAGACTGGTTACCTGTCTGTCTCTACATGTCTCCCTGTGATAGACTGGTTACCTGTCTGTCTCTACATGTCTCCCTGTGATAGACTGGTCACCTGTCTGTCTCTACATGTCTCCCTGTGATAGACTGGTTACCTGTCTGTCTTTACATGTCTCCCTGTGATAGACTGGTTAACTGTCTGTCTCTACATGTCTCCCTGTGATAGACTGGTTACCTGTCTGTCTCTACATGTCTCCCTGTGATAGACTGGTAACCTGTCTGTCTCTACATGTCTCCCTGTGATAGACTGGTCTCCTGTCTCTCTCTACATGTCAGCCCTGTGATAGACTGGTCACCTGTCTGTCTCTACATGTCAGCCCTGTGATAGACTGGTTACCTGTCTGTCTCTACATGTCTCCCTGTGATAGACTGGTTACCTGTCTGTCTCTAAATGTCGGCCCCGTGATAGACTGGTTACCTGTCTGTCTCTACATGTCTCCCTGTGATAGACTGGTTACCTGTCTGTCTCTACATGTCTCCCTGTGATAGACTGGTTACCTGTCTGTCTCTACATGTCCCCCTGTGAAAGACTGGTTACCTGTCGGTCTCTACATGTCTCCCTGTGATAGACTGGTTACCTGTCTGTCTCTACATGTCTCCCTGTGATAGACTGGTTACCTGTCTGTCTCTACATGTCCCCCTGTGATAGACTGGTTACCTGTCTGTCTCTACATGTCTCCCGGTGATAGACTGGTCACCTGTCTGTCTCTACATGTCTCCCTGTGATAGACTGGTTACCTGTCTGTCTCTACATGTCTCCCTGTGATAGACTGGTTACCTGTCTGTCTCTACATGTCCCCCTGTGATAGACTGGTTACCTGTCTGTCTCTACATGTCTCCATGTGATAGACTGGTTACCTGTCTGTCTCTACATGTCTCCCTGTGATAGACTGGTTAACTGTCTGTCTCTACATGTCCCCCTGTGATAGACTGGTTACCTGTCTGTCTCTACATGTCTCCCTGTGATAGACTGGTTACCTGTCTGTCTCTACATGTCGGCCCCGTGATAGACTGGTTACCTGTCTGTCTCTACATGTCTCCCTGTGATAGACTGGTTACCTGTCTGTCTCTACATGTCTCCCTGTGATAGACTGGTTACCTGTCTGTCTCTACATGTCCCCCTGTGATAGACTGGTTACCTGTCGGTCTCTACATGTCTCCCTGTGATAGACTGGTTACCTGTCTGTCTCCACATGTCTCCATGTGATAGATTGGTTACCTGTCTGTCTCTACATGTCAGCCCTGTGATAGACTGGTTACCTGTCTGTCTCTACATGTCTCCCTGTGATAGACTGGTCACCTGTCTGTCTCTACATGTCTCCCTGTGATAGACTGGTTACCTGTCTGTCTCTACATGTCTCCCTGTGATAGACTGGTTACCTGTCTGTCTCTACATGTCAGCCCTGTGATAGACTGGTTACCTGTCTGTCTCTACATGTCTCCCTGTGATAGACTGGTTACCTGTCTGTCTCTACATGTCTCCCTGTGATAGACTGGTCACCTGTCTGTCTCTACATGTCTCCCTGTGATAGACTGGTTACCTGTCTGTCTTTACATGTCTCCCTGTGATAGACTGGTTACCTGTCTGTCTCTACATGTCTCCCTGTGATAGACTGGTTACCTGTCTGTCTCTACATGTCTCCCTGTGATAGACTGGTTACCTGTCTGTCTCTACATGTCAGCCCTGTGATAGACTGGTTACCTGTCTGTCTCTACATGTCCCCCTGTGATAGACTGGTTACCTGTCTGTCTCTACATGTCTCCCTGTGATAGACTGGTTACCTGTCTGTCTCTACATGTCTCCCTGTGATAGACTGGTTACCTGTCTGTCTCTACATGTCTCCCTGTGATAGACTGGTTACCTGTCTGTCTCTACATGTCAGCCCTGTGATAGACTGGTTACCTGTCTGTCTCTACATGTCCCCCTGTGATAGACTGGTTACCTGTCGGTCTCTACATGTCTCCCTGTGATAGACTGGTTACCTGTCTGTCTCTACATGTCTCCCTGTGATAGACTGGTTACCTGTCTGTCTCCACATGTCTCCATGTGATAGACTGGTTACCTGTCTGTCTCTACATGTCAGCCCTATGATAGACTGGTTACCTGTCTGTCTCTACATGTCAGCCCTGTGATAGACTGGTTACCTGTCTGTCTCTACATGTCAGCCCTGTGATAGACTGGTTACCTGTCTGTCTGTACATGTCTCCCTGTGATAGACTGGTTACCTGTCTGTCTCTACATGTCTCCCTGTGATAGACTGGTTACCTGTCTGTCTCTACATGTCAGCCCTGTGATAGACTGGTTACCTGTCTGTCTCTACATGTCTCCCTGTGATAGACTGGTTACCTGTCTGTCTCTACATGTCTCCCTGTGATAGACTGGTCACCTGTCTGTCTCTACATGTCTCCCTGTGATAGACTGGTTACCTGTCTGTCTTTACATGTCTCCCTGTGATAGACTGGTTACCTGTCTGTCTCTACATGTCTCCCTGTGATAGACTGGTTACCTGTCTGTCTCTACATGTCTCCCTGTGATAGACTGGTTACCTGTCTGTCTCTACATGTCCCCCTGTGATAGACTGGTTACCTGTCTGTCTCTACATGTCTCCCTGTGATAGACTGGTTACCTGTCTGTCTCCACATGTCTCCCTGTGATAGACTGGTTACCTGTCTGTCTCTACATGTCCCCCTGTGATAGACTGGTTACCTGTCTGTCTCTACATGTCTCCCTGTGATAGACTGGTTACCTGTCTGTCTCTACATGTCGGCCCCATGATAGACTGGTTACCTGTCTGTCTCTACATGTCTCCCTGTGATAGACTGGTTACCTGTCTGTCTCTACATGTCTCCCTGTGATAGACTGGTTACCTGTCTGTCTCTACATGCCGGCCCTGTGATAGACTGGTTACCTGTCTGTCTCTACATGTCAGCCCTGTGATAGACTGGTTGCCTGTCTGTCTCTACATGTCAGCCCTGTGATAGACTGGTTACCTGTCTGTCTCTACATGTCTCCCTGTGATAGACTGGTTACCTGTCTGTCTCTACATGTCTCCCTGTGATAGACTGGTTACCTGTCTGTCTCTACATGTCAGCCCTGTGATAGACTGGTCACCTGTCTCTCTCTACATGTCAGCCCTGTGATAGACTGGTCACCTGTCTGTCTCTACATGTCAGCCCTGTGATAGACTGGTTACCTGTCTGTCTCTACATGTCTCCCTGTGATAGACTGGTTACCTGTCTGTCTCTAAATGTCGGCCCCGTGATAGACTGGTTACCTGTCTGTCTCTACATGTCTCCCTGTGATAGACTGGTTACCTGTCTGTCTCTACATGTCCCCCTGTGATAGACTGGTTACCTGTCTGTCTCTACATGTCCCCCTGTGATAGACTGGTTACCTGTCGGTCTCTACATGTCTCCCTGTGATAGACTGGTCACCTGTCTGTCTCTACATGTCTCCCTGTGATAGACTGGTTACCTGTCTGTCTCTACATGTCTCCCTGTGATAGACTGGTTACCTGTCTGTCTCTACATGTCAGCCCTGTGATAGACTGGTTACCTGTCTGTCTCTACATGTCTCCCTGTGATAGACTGGTTACCTGTCTGTCTCTACATGTCTCCCTGTGATAGACTGGTCACCTGTCTGTCTCTACATGTCTCCCTGTGATAGACTGGTTACCTGTCTGTCTTTACATGTCTCCCTGTGATAGACTGGTTACCTGTCTGTCTCTACATGTCTCCCTGTGATAGACTGGTTACCTGTTTGTCTCTACATGTCCCCCTGTGATAGACTGGTTACCTGTCTGTCTCTACATGTCTCCCTGTGATAGACTGGTTACCTGTCTGTCTCTACATGTCTCCCTGTGATAGACTGGTTACCTGTCTGTCTCTACATGTCCCCCTGTGATAGACTGGTTACCTGTCTGTCTCTACATGTACCCCTGTGATAGACTGGTTACCTGTCTGTCTCTACATGTCGGCCCCATGATAGACTGGTTACCTGTCTGTCTCTACATGTCTCCCTGTGATAGACTGGTTACCTGTCTGTCTCTACATGTCTCCCTGTGATAGACTGGTTACCTGTCTGTCTCTACATGTCGGCCCTGTGATAGACTGGTTACCTGTCTGTCTCTACATGTCGGCCCTGTGATAGACTGGTTACCTGTCTGTCTCTACATGTCAGCCCTGTGATAGACTGGTTACCCGTCTGTCTCTACATGTCTCCCTGTGATAGACTGGTTACCTGTCTGTCTCTACATGTCGGCCCCGTGATAGACTGGTTACCTGTCTGTCTCTACATGTCTCCCTGTGATAGACTGGTTACCTGTCTGTCTCTACATGTCTCCCTGTGATAGACTGGTTACCTGTCTGTCTCTACATGTCCCCCTGTGATAGACTGGTTACCTGTCGGTCTCTACATGTCTCCCTGTGATAGACTGGTCACCTGTCTGTCTCTACATATCTCCCTGTGATAGACTGGTTACCTGTCTGTCTCTACATGTCGGCCCTGTGATAGACTGGTTACCTGTCTGTCTCTACATGTCAGCCCTGTGATAGACTGGTTACCCGTCTGTCTCTACATGTCTCCCTGTGATAGACTGGTTACCTGTCTGTCTCTACATGTCGGCCCCGTGATAGACTGGTTACCTGTCTGTCTCTACATGTCCCCCTGTGATAGACTGGTTACCTGTCTGTCTCTACATGTCTCCATGTGATAGACTGGTTACCTGTCTGTCTCTACATGTCTCCCTGTGATAGACTGGTTAACTGTCTGTCTCTACATGTCCCCCTGTGATAGACTGGTTACCTGTCTGTCTCTACATGTCTCCCTGTGATAGACTGGTTACCTGTCTGTCTCTACATGTCGGCCCCGTGATAGACTGGTTACCTGTCTGTCTCTACATGTCTCCCTGTGATAGACTGGTTACCTGTCTGTCTCTACATGTCTCCCTGTGATAGACTGGTTACCTGTCTGTCTCTACATGTCCCCCTGTGATAGACTGGTTACCTGTCGGTCTCTACATGTCTCCCTGTGATAGACTGGTTACTTGTCTGTCTCCACATGTCTCCATGTGATAGATTGGTTACCTGTCTGTCTCTACATGTCAGCCCTGTGATAGACTGGTTACCTGTCTGTCTCTACATGTCTCCCTGTGATAGACTGGTTACCTGTCTGTCTCTACATGTCCCCCTGTGATAGACTGGTTACCTGTCTGTCTCTACATGTACCCCTGTGATAGACTGGTTACCTGTCTGTCTCTACATGTCGGCCCCATGATAGACTGGTTACCTGTCTGTCTCTACATGTCTCCCTGTGATAGACTGGTCACCTGTCTGTCTCTACATGTCTCCCTGTGATAGACTGGTTACCTGTCTGTCTTTACATGTCTCCCTGTGATAGACTGGTTACCTGTCTGTCTCTCCATGTCTCCCTGTGATAGACTGGTTACCTGTCTGTCTCTACATGTCTCCCTGTGATAGACTGGTTACCTGTCTGTCTCTACATGTCCCCCTGTGATAGACTGGTTACCTGTCTGTCTCTACATGTCAGCCCTGTGATAGACTGGTTACCTGTCTGTCTCTACATGTCTCCCTGTGATAGACTGGTTACCTGTCTGTCTCTAAATGTCGGCCCCGTGATAGACTGGTTACCTGTCTGTCTCTACATGTCTCCCTGTGATAGACTGGTTACCTGTCTGTCTCTACATGTCTCCCTGTGATAGACTGGTTACCTGTCTGTCTCTACATGTCCCCCTGTGAAAGACTGGTTACCTGTCGGTCTCTACATGTCTCCCTGTGATAGACTGGTTACCTGTCTGTCTCTACATGTCTCCCTGTGATAGACTGGTTACCTGTCTGTCTCTACATGTCCCCCTGTGATAGACTGGTTACCTGTCTGTCTCTACATGTCTCCCGGTGATAGACTGGTCACCTGTCTGTCTCTACATGTCTCCCTGTGATAGACTGGTTACCTGTCTGTCTCTACATGTCTCCCTGTGATAGACTGGTTACCTGTCTGTCTCTACATGTCCCCCTGTGATAGACTGGTTACCTGTCTGTCTCTACATGTCTCCATGTGATAGACTGGTTACCTGTCTGTCTCTACATGTCTCCCTGTGATAGACTGGTTAACTGTCTGTCTCTACATGTCCCCCTGTGATAGACTGGTTACCTGTCTGTCTCTACATGTCTCCCTGTGATAGACTGGTTACCTGTCTGTCTCTACATGTCGGCCCCGTGATAGACTGGTTACCTGTCTGTCTCTACATGTCTCCCTGTGATAGACTGGTTACCTGTCTGTCTCTACATGTCTCCCTGTGATAGACTGGTTACCTGTCTGTCTCTACATGTCCCCCTGTGATAGACTGGTTACCTGTCGGTCTCTACATGTACCCCTGTGATAGACTGGTTACCTGTCTGTCTCTACATGTCGGCCCCATGATAGACTGGTTACCTGTCTGTCTCTACATGTCTCCCTGTGATAGACTGGTTACCTGTCTGTCTCTACATGTCTCCCTGTGATAGACTGGTTACCTGTCTGTCTCTACATGTCGGCCCTGTGATAGACTGGTTACCTGTCTGTCTCTACATGTCGGCCCTGTGATAGACTGGTTACCTGTCTGTCTCTACATGTCAGCCCTGTGATAGACTGGTTACCCGTCTGTCTCTACATGTCTCCCTGTGATAGACTGGTTACCTGTCTGTCTCTACATGTCGGCCCCGTGATAGACTGGTTACCTGTCTGTCTCTACATGTCTCCCTGTGATAGACTGGTTACCTGTCTGTCTCTACATGTCTCCCTGTGATAGACTGGTTACCTGTCTGTCTCTACATGTCCCCCTGTGATAGACTGGTTACCTGTCGGTCTCTACATGTCTCCCTGTGATAGACTGGTCACCTGTCTGTCTCTACATATCTCCCTGTGATAGACTGGTTACCTGTCTGTCTCTACATGTCCCCCTGTGATAGACTGGTTACCTGTCTGTCTCTACATGTCTCCATGTGATAGACTGGTTACCTGTCTGTCTCTACATGTCTCCCTGTGATAGACTGGTTAACTGTCTGTCTCTACATGTCCCCCTGTGATAGACTGGTTACCTGTCTGTCTCTACATGTCTCCCTGTGATAGACTGGTTACCTGTCTGTCTCTACATGTCGGCCCCGTGATAGACTGGTTACCTGTCTGTCTCTACATGTCTCCCTGTGATAGACTGGTTACCTGTCTGTCTCTACATGTCTCCCTGTGATAGACTGGTTACCTGTCTGTCTCTACATGTCCCCCTGTGATAGACTGGTTACCTGTCGGTCTCTACATGTCTCCCTGTGATAGACTGGTTACTTGTCTGTCTCCACATGTCTCCATGTGATAGATTGGTTACCTGTCTGTCTCTACATGTCAGCCCTGTGATAGACTGGTTACCTGTCTGTCTCTACATGTCTCCCTGTGATAGACTGGTTACCTGTCTGTCTCTACATGTCCCCCTGTGATAGACTGGTTACCTGTCTGTCTCTACATGTACCCCTGTGATAGACTGGTTACCTGTCTGTCTCTACATGTCGGCCCCATGATAGACTGGTTACCTGTCTGTCTCTACATGTCTCCCTGTGATAGACTGGTCACCTGTCTGTCTCTACATGTCTCCCTGTGATAGACTGGTTACCTGTCTGTCTTTACATGTCTCCCTGTGATAGACTGGTTACCTGTCTGTCTCTCCATGTCTCCCTGTGATAGACTGGTTACCTGTCTGTCTCTACATGTCTCCCTGTGATAGACTGGTTACCTGTCTGTCTCTACATGTCCCCCTGTGATAGACTGGTTACCTGTCTGTCTCTACATGTCTCCATGTGATAGACTGGTTACCTGTCTGTCTCTACATGTCTCCCTGTGATAGACTGGTTAACTGTCTGTCTCTACATGTCCCCCTGTGATAGACTGGTTACCTGTCTGTCTCTACATGTCTCCCTGTGATAGACTGGTTACCTGTCTGTCTCTACATGTCGGCCCCGTGATAGACTGGTTACCTGTCTGTCTCTACATGTCTCCCTGTGATAGACTGGTTACCTGTCTGTCTCTACATGTCTCCCTGTGATAGACTGGTTACCTGTCTGTCTCTACATGTCCCCCTGTGATTGACTGGTTACCTGTCGGTCTCTACATGTCTCCCTGTGATAGACTGGTTACCTGTCTGTCTCCACATGTCTCCATGTGATAGATTGGTTACCTGTCTGTCTCTACATGTCAGCCCTGTGATAGACTGGTTACCTGTCTGTCTCTACATGTCTCCCTGTGATAGACTGGTCACCTGTCTGTCTCTACATGTCTCCCTGTGATAGACTGGTTACCTGTCTGTCTCTACATGTCAGCCCTGTGATAGACTGGTTACCTGTCTGTCTCTACATGTCTCCCTGTGATAGACTGGTTACCTGTCTGTCTCTACATGTCTCCCTGTGATAGACTGGTTACCTGTCGGTCTCTACATGTCTCCCTGTGATAGACTGGTCACCTCTCTGTCTCTACATGTCTCCCTGTGATAGACTGGTTACCTGTCTGTCTTTACATGTCTCCCTGTGATAGACTGGTTACCTGTCTGTCTCTACATGTCTCCCTGTGATAGACTGGTTACCTGTCTGTCTCTACATGTCTCCCTGTGATAGACTGGTTACCTGTCTGTCTCTACATGTCTCCCTGTGATAGACTGGTTACCTGTCTGTCTCTACATGTCCCCCTGTGATAGACTGGTTACCTGTCTGTCTCTACATGTACCCCTGTGATAGACTGGTTACCTGTCTGTCTCTACATGTCGGCCCCATGATAGACTGGTTACCTGTCTGTCTCTACATGTCTCCCTGTGATAGACTGGTTACCTGTCTGTCTCTACATGTCTCCCTGTGATAGACTGGTTACCTGTCTGTCTCTACATGTCGGCCCTGTGATAGACTGGTTACCTGTCTGTCTCTACATGTCGGCCCTGTGATAGACTGGTTACCTGTCTGTCTCTACATGTCAGCCCTGTGATAGACTGGTTACCCGTCTGTCTCTACATGTCTCCCTGTGATAGACTGGTTACCTGTCTGTCTCTACATGTCGGCCCCGTGATAGACTGGTTACCTGTCTGTCTCTACATGTCTCCCTGTGATAGACTGGTTACCTGTCTGTCTCTACATGTCTCCCTGTGATAGACTGGTTACCTGTCTGTCTCTACATGTCCCCCTGTGATAGACTGGTTACCTGTCGGTCTCTACATGTCTCCCTGTGATAGACTGGTCACCTGTCTGTCTCTACATGTCTCCCTGTGATAGACTGGTTACCTGTCTGTCTCTACATGTCTCCCTGTGATAGACTGGTTACCTGTCTGTCTCTACATGTCAGCCCTGTGATAGACTGGTTACCTGTCTGTCTCTACATGTCTCCCTGTGATAGACTGGTTACCTGTCTGTCTCTACATGTACCCCTGTGATAGACTGGTTACCTGTCTGTCTCTACATGTCGGCCCCATGATAGACTGGTTACCTGTCTGTCTCTACATGTCTCCCTGTGATAGACTGGTCACCTGTCTGTCTCTACATGTCTCCCTGTGATAGACTGGTTACCTGTCTGTCTTTACATGTCTCCCTGTGATAGACTGGTTACCTGTCTGTCTCTCCATGTCTCCCTGTGATAGACTGGTTACCTGTCTGTCTCTACATGTCTCCCTGTGATAGACTGGTTACCTGTCTGTCTCTACATGTCCCCCTGTGATAGACTGGTTACCTGTCTGTCTCTACATGTCCCCCTGTGATAGACTGGTTACCTGTCGGTCTCTACATGTCTCCCTGTGATAGACTGGTTACTTGTCTGTCTCCACATGTCTCCATGTGATAGATTGGTTACCTGTCTGTCTCTACATGTCAGCCCTGTGATAGACTGGTTACCTGTCTGTCTCTACATGTCTCCCTGTGATAGACTGGTTACCTGTCTGTCTCTACATGTCCCCCTGTGATAGACTGGTTACCTGTCTGTCTCTACATGTACCCCTGTGATAGACTGGTTACCTGTCTGTCTCTACATGTCGGCCCCATGATAGACTGGTTACCTGTCTGTCTCTACATGTCTCCCTGTGATAGACTGGTCACCTGTCTGTCTCTACATGTCTCCCTGTGATAGACTGGTTACCTGTCTGTCTTTACATGTCTCCCTGTGATAGACTGGTTACCTGTCTGTCTCTCCATGTCTCCCTGTGATAGACTGGTTACCTGTCTGTCTCTACATGTCTCCCTGTGATAGACTGGTTACCTGTCTGTCTCTACATGTCCCCCTGTGATAGACTGGTTACCTGTCTGTCTCTACATGTCTCCATGTGATAGACTGGTTACCTGTCTGTCTCTACATGTCTCCCTGTGATAGACTGGTTAACTGTCTGTCTCTACATGTCCCCCTGTGATAGACTGGTTACCTGTCTGTCTCTACATGTCTCCCTGTGATAGACTGGTTACCTGTCTGTCTCTACATGTCGGCCCCGTGATAGACTGGTTACCTGTCTGTCTCTACATGTCTCCCTGTGATAGACTGGTTACCTGTCTGTCTCTACATGTCTCCCTGTGATAGACTGGTTACCTGTCTGTCTCTACATGTCCCCCTGTGATTGACTGGTTACCTGTCGGTCTCTACATGTCTCCCTGTGATAGACTGGTTACCTGTCTGTCTCCACATGTCTCCATGTGATAGATTGGTTACCTGTCTGTCTCTACATGTCAGCCCTGTGATAGACTGGTTACCTGTCTGTCTCTACATGTCTCCCTGTGATAGACTGGTCACCTGTCTGTCTCTACATGTCTCCCTGTGATAGACTGGTTACCTGTCTGTCTCTACATGTCAGCCCTGTGATAGACTGGTTACCTGTCTGTCTCTACATGTCTCCCTGTGATAGACTGGTTACCTGTCTGTCTCTACATGTCTCCCTGTGATAGACTGGTTACCTGTCTGTCTCTACATGTCTCCCTGTGATAGACTGGTCACCTCTCTGTCTCTACATGTCTCCCTGTGATAGACTGGTTACCTGTCTGTCTTTACATGTCTCCCTGTGATAGACTGGTTACCTGTCTGTCTCTACATGTCTCCCTGTGATAGACTGGTTACCTGTCTGTCTCTACATGTCTCCCTGTGATAGACTGGTTACCTGTCTGTCTCTACATGTCTCCCTGTGATAGACTGGTTACCTGTCTGTCTCTACATGTCCCCCTGTGATAGACTGGTTACCTGTCTGTCTCTACATGTACCCCTGTGATAGACTGGTTACCTGTCTGTCTCTACATGTCGGCCCCATGATAGACTGGTTACCTGTCTGTCTCTACATGTCTCCCTGTGATAGACTGGTTACCTGTCTGTCTCTACATGTCTCCCTGTGATAGACTGGTTACCTGTCTGTCTCTACATGTCGGCCCTGTGATAGACTGGTTACCTGTCTGTCTCTACATGTCGGCCCTGTGATAGACTGGTTACCTGTCTGTCTCTACATGTCAGCCCTGTGATAGACTGGTTACCCGTCTGTCTCTACATGTCTCCCTGTGATAGACTGGTTACCTGTCTGTCTCTACATGTCGGCCCCGTGATAGACTGGTTACCTGTCTGTCTCTACATGTCTCCCTGTGATAGACTGGTTACCTGTCTGTCTCTACATGTCTCCCTGTGATAGACTGGTTACCTGTCTGTCTCTACATGTCCCCCTGTGATAGACTGGTTACCTGTCGGTCTCTACATGTCTCCCTGTGATAGACTGGTCACCTGTCTGTCTCTACATGTCTCCCTGTGATAGACTGGTTACCTGTCTGTCTCTACATGTCTCCCTGTGATAGACTGGTTACCTGTCTGTCTCTACATGTCAGCCCTGTGATAGACTGGTTACCTGTCTGTCTCTACATGTCTCCCTGTGATAGACTGGTTACCTGTCTGTCTCTACATGTACCCCTGTGATAGACTGGTTACCTGTCTGTCTCTACATGTCGGCCCCATGATAGACTGGTTACCTGTCTGTCTCTACATGTCTCCCTGTGATAGACTGGTCACCTGTCTGTCTCTACATGTCTCCCTGTGATAGACTGGTTACCTGTCTGTCTTTACATGTCTCCCTGTGATAGACTGGTTACCTGTCTGTCTCTCCATGTCTCCCTGTGATAGACTGGTTACCTGTCTGTCTCTACATGTCTCCCTGTGATAGACTGGTTACCTGTCTGTCTCTACATGTCCCCCTGTGATAGACTGGTTACCTGTCTGTCTCTACATGTCTCCATGTGATAGACTGGTTACCTGTCTGTCTCTACATGTCTCCCTGTGATAGACTGGTTAACTGTCTGTCTCTACATGTCCCCCTGTGATAGACTGGTTACCTGTCTGTCTCTACATGTCTCCCTGTGATAGACTGGTTACCTGTCTGTCTCTACATGTCGGCCCCGTGATAGACTGGTTACCTGTCTGTCTCTACATGTCTCCCTGTGATAGACTGGTTACCTGTCTGTCTCTACATGTCTCCCTGTGATAGACTGGTTACCTGTCTGTCTCTACATGTCCCCCTGTGATTGACTGGTTACCTGTCGGTCTCTACATGTCTCCCTGTGATAGACTGGTTACCTGTCTGTCTCCACATGTCTCCATGTGATAGATTGGTTACCTGTCTGTCTCTACATGTCAGCCCTGTGATAGACTGGTTACCTGTCTGTCTCTACATGTCTCCCTGTGATAGACTGGTCACCTGTCTGTCTCTACATGTCTCCCTGTGATAGACTGGTTACCTGTCTGTCTCTACATGTCAGCCCTGTGATAGACTGGTTACCTGTCTGTCTCTACATGTCTCCCTGTGATAGACTGGTTACCTGTCTGTCTCTACATGTCTCCCTGTGATAGACTGGTTACCTGTCTGTCTCTACATGTCTCCCTGTGATAGACTGGTCACCTCTCTGTCTCTACATGTCTCCCTGTGATAGACTGGTTACCTGTCTGTCTTTACATGTCTCCCTGTGATAGACTGGTTACCTGTCTGTCTCTACATGTCTCCCTGTGATAGACTGGTTACCTGTCTGTCTCTACATGTCTCCCTGTGATAGACTGGTTACCTGTCTGTCTCTACATGTCTCCCTGTGATAGACTGGTTACCTGTCTGTCTCTACATGTCCCCCTGTGATAGACTGGTTACCTGTCTGTCTCTACATGTACCCCTGTGATAGACTGGTTACCTGTCTGTCTCTACATGTCGGCCCCGTGATAGACTGGTTACCTGTCTGTCTCTACATGTCTCCCTGTGATAGACTGGTTACCTGTCTGTCTCTACATGTCTCCCTGTGATAGACTGGTTACCTGTCTGTCTCTACATGTCGGCCCTGTGATAGACTGGTTACCTGTCTGTCTCTACATGTCGGCCCTGTGATAGACTGGTTACCTGTCTGTCTCTACATGTCAGCCCTGTGATAGACTGGTTACCCGTCTGTCTCTACATGTCTCCCTGTGATAGACTGGTTACCTGTCTGTCTCTACATGTCGGCCCCGTGATAGACTGGTTACCTGTCTGTCTCTACATGTCTCCCTGTGATAGACTGGTTACCTGTCTGTCTCTACATGTCTCCCTGTGATAGACTGGTTACCTGTCTGTCTCTACATGTCCCCCTGTGATAGACTGGTTACCTGTCGGTCTCTACATGTCTCCCTGTGATAGACTGGTCACCTGTCTGTCTCTACATGTCTCCCTGTGATAGACTGGTTACCTGTCTGTCTCTACATGTCTCCCTGTGATAGACTGGTTACCTGTCTGTCTCTACATGTCAGCCCTGTGATAGACTGGTTACCTGTCTGTCTCTACATGTCTCCCTGTGATAGACTGGTTACCTGTCTGTCTCTACATGTACCCCTGTGATAGACTGGTTACCTGTCTGTCTCTACATGTCGGCCCCATGATAGACTGGTTACCTGTCTGTCTCTACATGTCTCCCTGTGATAGACTGGTCACCTGTCTGTCTCTACATGTCTCCCTGTGATAGACTGGTTACCTGTCTGTCTTTACATGTCTCCCTGTGATAGACTGGTTACCTGTCTGTCTCTCCATGTCTCCCTGTGATAGACTGGTTACCTGTCTGTCTCTACATGTCTCCCTGTGATAGACTGGTTACCTGTCTGTCTCTACATGTCCCCCTGTGATAGACTGGTTACCTGTCTGTCTCTACATGTCTCCATGTGATAGACTGGTTACCTGTCTGTCTCTACATGTCTCCCTGTGATAGACTGGTTAACTGTCTGTCTCTACATGTCCCCCTGTGATAGACTGGTTACCTGTCTGTCTCTACATGTCTCCCTGTGATAGACTGGTTACCTGTCTGTCTCTACATGTCGGCCCCGTGATAGACTGGTTACCTGTCTGTCTCTACATGTCTCCCTGTGATAGACTGGTTACCTGTCTGTCTCTACATGTCTCCCTGTGATAGACTGGTTACCTGTCTGTCTCTACATGTCCCCCTGTGATTGACTGGTTACCTGTCGGTCTCTACATGTCTCCCTGTGATAGACTGGTTACCTGTCTGTCTCCACATGTCTCCATGTGATAGATTGGTTACCTGTCTGTCTCTACATGTCAGCCCTGTGATAGACTGGTTACCTGTCTGTCTCTACATGTCTCCCTGTGATAGACTGGTCACCTGTCTGTCTCTACATGTCTCCCTGTGATAGACTGGTTACCTGTCTGTCTCTACATGTCAGCCCTGTGATAGACTGGTTACCTGTCTGTCTCTACATGTCTCCCTGTGATAGACTGGTTACCTGTCTGTCTCTACATGTCTCCCTGTGATAGACTGGTTACCTGTCTGTCTCTACATGTCTCCCTGTGATAGACTGGTCACCTCTCTGTCTCTACATGTCTCCCTGTGATAGACTGGTTACCTGTCTGTCTTTACATGTCTCCCTGTGATAGACTGGTTACCTGTCTGTCTCTACATGTCTCCCTGTGATAGACTGGTTACCTGTCTGTCTCTACATGTCTCCCTGTGATAGACTGGTTACCTGTCTGTCTCTACATGTCTCCCTGTGATAGACTGGTTACCTGTCTGTCTCTACATGTCCCCCTGTGATAGACTGGTTACCTGTCTGTCTCTACATGTACCCCTGTGATAGACTGGTTACCTGTCTGTCTCTACATGTCGGCCCCATGATAGACTGGTTACCTGTCTGTCTCTACATGTCTCCCTGTGATAGACTGGTTACCTGTCTGTCTCTACATGTCAGCCCTGTGATAGACTGGTTACCCGTCTGTCTCTACATGTCTCCCTGTGATAGACTGGTTACCTGTCTGTCTCTACATGTCGGCCCCGTGATAGACTGGTTACCTGTCTGTCTCTACATGTCTCCCTGTGATAGACTGGTTACCTGTCTGTCTCTACATGTCTCCCTGTGATAGACTGGTTACCTGTCTGTCTCTACATGTCCCCCTGTGATAGACTGGTTACCTGTCGGTCTCTACATGTCTCCCTGTGATAGACTGGTCACCTGTCTGTCTCTACATGTCTCCCTGTGATAGACTGGTTACCTGTCTGTCTCTACATGTCTCCCTGTGATAGACTGGTTACCTGTCTGTCTCTACATGTCAGCCCTGTGATAGACTGGTTACCTGTCTGTCTCTACATGTCTCCCTGTGATAGACTGGTTACCTGTCTGTCTCTACATGTACCCCTGTGATAGACTGGTTACCTGTCTGTCTCTACATGTCGGCCCCATGATAGACTGGTTACCTGTCTGTCTCTACATGTCTCCCTGTGATAGACTGGTCACCTGTCTGTCTCTACATGTCTCCCTGTGATAGACTGGTTACCTGTCTGTCTTTACATGTCTCCCTGTGATAGACTGGTTACCTGTCTGTCTCTCCATGTCTCCCTGTGATAGACTGGTTACCTGTCTATCACATGGAGACATGTAGAGACAGACAGGTAACCAGTCTATCACAGGGGGACATGTAGAGACAGACAGGTAACCAGTCTATCACAGGGAGACATGTAGAGACAGACAGGTAACCAGTCTATCACAGGGAGACATGTAGAGACAGACAGGTAACAAGTCTATCACAGGGAGACATGTAGAGACAGACAGGTAACCAGTCTATCACAGGGAGACATGGAGAGACAGACAGGTAACCAGTCTATCACAGGGAGACATGTAAAGACAGACAGGTAACCAGTCTATCACAGGGAGACATGTAGAGACAGACAGGTGACCAGTCTATCACAGGGAGACATGTAGAGACAGACAGGTAACCAGTCTATCACAGGGGGACATGTAGAGACAGACAGGTAACCAGTCTATCACAGGGAGACATGTAGAGACAGATAGGTAACCAGTCTATCACAGGGAGACATGTAGAGACAGACAGGTAACCAGTCTATCACGGGGCCGACATGTAGAGACAGACAGGTAACCAGTCTATCACAGGGAGACATGTAGAGACAGACAGGTAACCAGTCTATCACAGGGGGACATGTAGAGACAGACAGGTAACCAATCTATCACATGGAGACATGTGGAGACAGACAGGTAACCAGTCTATCACAGGGAGACATGTAGAGACAGACAGGTAACCAGTCTATCACAGGGAGACATGTAGAGACAGACAGGTAACCAGTCTATCACAGGGAGACATGTAGAGACAGACAGGTAACCAGTCTATCACGGGGCCGACATTTAGAGACAGACAGGTAACCAGTCTATCACAGGGAGACATGTAGAGACAGACAGGTAACCAGTCTATCACAGGGCTGACATGTAGAGACAGACAGGTGACCAGTCTATCACAGGGCTGACATGTAGAGAGAGACAGGTGACCAGTCTATCACAGGGCTGACATGTAGAGACAGACAGGTAACCAGTCTATCACAGGCTGACATGTAGAGACAGACAGGTGACCAGTCTATCACAGGGCTGACATGTAGAGACAGACAGGTAACCAGTCTATCACAGGGAGACATGTAGAGACAGACAGGTAACCAGTCTATCACAGGGAGACATGTAGAGACAGACAGGTAACCAGTCTATCACAGGGAGACATGTAGAGACAGACAGGTAACCAGTCTATCACAGGGCTGACATGTAGAGACAGACAGGCAACCAGTCTATCACAAGGGGACATGTAGAGACAGACAGGTAACCAATCTATCACATGGAGACATGTGGAGACAGACAGGTAACCAGTCTATCACAGGGAGACATGTAGAGACAGACAGGTAACCAGTCTATCACAGGGAGACATGTAGAGACAGACAGGTAACCAGTCTATCACAGGGAGACATGTAGAGACAGACAGGTAACCAGTCTATCACAGGGAGACATGTAGAGAGAGACAGGTAACCAGTCTATCACAGGGAGAGATGTAGAGACAGACAGGTAACCAGTCTATCACGGGGCCGACATGTAGAGACAGACAGGTAACCAGTCTATCACAGGGAGACATGTAGAGACAGACAGGTAACCAGTCTATCACAGGGGGACATGTAGAGACAGACAGTTAACCAGTCTATCACAGGGAGACATGTAGAGACAGACAGGTAACCAGTCTATCACATGGAGACATGTAGAGACAGACAGGTAACCAGTCTATCACAGGGGGACATGTAGAGACAGACAGGTAACCAGTCTATCACAGGGAGACATGTAGAGACAGACAGGTAACCAGTCTATCACAGGGAGACATGGAGAGACAGACAGGTAACCAGTCTATCACAGGGAGACATGTAAAGACAGACAGGTAACCAGTCTATCACAGGGAGACATGTAGAGACAGACAGGTGACCAGTCTATCACAGGGAGACATGTAGAGACAGACAGGTAACCAGTCTATCACAGGGGGACATGTAGAGACAGACAGGTAACCAGTCTATCACAGGGAGACATGTAGAGACAGACAGGTAACCAGTCTATCACAGGGAGACATGTAGAGACCGACAGGTAACCAGTCTTTCACAGGGGGACATGTAGAGACAGACAGGTAACCAGTCTATCACAGGGAGACATGTAGAGACAGACAGGTAACCAGTCTATCACAGGGAGACATGTAGAGACAGACAGGTAACCAGTCTATCACGGGGCCGACATTTAGAGACAGACAGGTAACCAGTCTATCACAGGGAGACATGTAGAGACAGACAGGTAACCAGTCTATCACAGGGCTGACATGTAGAGACAGACAGGTGACCAGTCTATCACAGGGCTGACATGTAGAGAGAGACAGGTGACCAGTCTATCACAGGGCTGACATGTAGAGACAGACAGGTAACCAGTCTATCACAGGGAGACATGTAGAGACAGACAGGTAACCAGTCTATCACAGGGAGACATGTAGAGACAGACAGGTAACCAGTCTATCACAGGGCTGACATGTAGAGACAGACAGGCAACCAGTCTATCACAGGGCTGACATGTAGAGACAGACAGGTAACCAGTCTATCAATGGGCCGACATGTAGAGACAGACAGGTAACCAGTCTATCACAGGGAGACATGTAGAGACAGACAGGTAACCAGTCTATCACAGGGAGACATGTAGAGACAGACAGGTAACCAGTCTATCATGGGGCCGACATGTAGAGACAGACAGGTAACCAGTCTATCACAGGGAGACATGTAGAGACAGACAGGTAACCAGTCTATCACAGGGGGACATGTAGAGACAGACAGGTAACCAGTCTATCACAGGGAGACATGTAGAGACAGACAGGTAACCAGTCTATCACAGGGAGACATGTAGAGACAGACAGGTAACCAGTCTATCACAGGGGGACATGTAGAGACAGACAGGTAACCAGTCTATCACAGGGAGACATGTAGAGACAGACAGGTAACCAGTCTATCACAGGGAGACATGTAGAGACAGACAGGTAACCAGTCTATCACAGGGAGACATGTAAAGACGGACAGGTAACCAGTCTATCACAGGGAGACATGTAGAGACAGACAGGTGACCAGTCTATCACAGGGAGACATGTAGAGACAGACAGGTAACCAGTCTATCACAGGGAGACATGTAGAGACAGACAGGTAACCAGTCTATCACAGGGCTGACATGTAGAGACAGACAGGTAACCAGTCTATCACAGGGAGACATGTAGAGACAGACAGGTAACCAGTCTATCACAGGGAGACATGTAGAGACAGACAGGTAACCAGTCTATCACAGGGAGACATGTAGAGACAGACAGGTAACCAGTCTATCACAGGGAGACATGGAGAGACAGACAGGTAACCAGTCTATCACAGGGAGACATGTAAAGACAGACAGGTAACCAGTCTATCACAGGGAGACATGTAGAGACAGACAGGTGACCAGTCTATCACAGGGAGACATGTAGAGACAGACAGGTAACCAGTCTATCACAGGGGGACATGTAGAGACAGACAGGTAACCAGTCTATCACAGGGAGACATGTAGAGACAGATAGGTAACCAGTCTATCACAGGGAGACATGTAGAGACAGACAGGTAACCAGTCTATCACGGGGCCGACATGTAGAGACAGACAGGTAACCAGTCTATCACAGGGAGACATGTAGAGACAGACAGGTAACCAGTCTATCACAGGGAGACATGTAGAGACAGACAGGTGACCAGTCTATCACAGGGAGACATGTAAAGACGGACAGGTGACCAGTCTATCACAGGGCTGACATGTAGAGACAGACAGGTAACCAGTCTATCACAGGCTGACATGTAGAGACAGACAGGTGACCAGTCTATCACAGGGCTGACATGTAGAGACAGACAGGTAACCAGTCTATCACAGGGAGACATGTAGAGACAGACAGGTAACCAGTCTATCACAGGGAGACATGTAGAGACAGTCAGGTAACCAGTCTATCATGGGGCCGACATGTAGAGACAGACAGGTAACCAGTATATCACAGGGAGACATGGAGAGACAGACAGGTAACCAGTCTATCACAGGGAGACATGTAAAGACAGACAGGTAACCAGTCTATCACAGGGAGACATGTAGAGACAGACAGGTGACCAGTCTATCACAGGGAGACATTTAGAGACAGACAGGTAACCAGTCTATCATAGGGCTGACATGTAGAGACAGACAGGTAACCAGTCTATCACATGGAGACATGTGGAGACAGACACGTAACCAGTCTATCACAGGGAGACATGTAGAGACAGACAGGTAACCAGTCTATCACAGGGAGACATGTAGAGACCGACAGGTAACCAGTCTATCACAGGGGGACATGTAGAGACAGACAGGTAACCAGTCTATCACATGGAGACATGTGGAGACAGACAGGTAACCAGTCTATCACAGGGAGACATGTAGAGACCGACAGGTAACCAGTCTATCACAGGGGGACATGTAGAGACAGACAGGTAACCAGTCTATCACAGGGAGACATGTAGAGACAGACAGGTAACCAGTCTATCACAGGGAGACATGTAGAGACAGACAGGTAACCAGTCTATCACGGGGCCGACATGTAGAGACAGACAGGTAACCAGTCTATCACAGGGAGACATGTAGAGACAGACAGGTAACCAGTCTATCACAGGGGGACATGTAGAGACAGACAGGTAACCAGTCTATCACAGGGAGACATGTAGAGACAGACAGGTAACCAGTCTATCACATGGAGACATGTAGAGACAGACAGGTAACCAGTCTATCACAGGGGGACATGTAGAGACAGACAGGTAACCAGTCTATCACAGGGAGACATGTAGAGACAGACAGGTAACCAGTCTATCACAGGGAGACATGGAGAGACAGACAGGTAACCAGTCTATCACAGGGAGACATGTAAAGACAGACAGGTAACCAGTCTATCACAGGGAGACATGTAGAGACAGACAGGTGACCAGTCTATCACAGGGAGACATGTAGAGACAGACAGGTAACCAGTCTATCACGGGGCCGACATGTAGAGACAGACAGGTAACCAGTCTATCACAGGGAGACATGTAGAGACAGACAGGTAACCAGTCTATCACAGGGGGACATGTAGAGACAGACAGGTAACCAATCTATCACATGGAGACATGTGGAGACAGACAGGTAACCAGTCTATCACAGGGAGACATGTAGAGACAGACAGGTAACCAGTCTATCACAGGGAGACATGTAGAGACAGACAGGTAACCAGTCTATCACAGGGAGACATGTAGAGACAGACAGGTAACCAGTCTATCACGGGGCCGACATTTAGAGACAGACAGGTAACCAGTCTATCACAGGGAGACATGTAGAGACAGACAGGTAACCAGTCTATCACGGGGCCGACATTTAGAGACAGACAGGTAACCAGTCTATCACAGGGCTGACATGTAGAGACAGACAGGTGACCAGTCTATCACAGGGCTGACATGTAGAGAGAGACAGGTGACCAGTCTATCACAGGGCTGACATGTAGAGACAGACAGGTAACCAGTCTATCACAGGCTGACATGTAGAGACAGACAGGTGACCAGTCTATCACAGGGCTGACATGTAGAGACAGACAGGTAACCAGTCTATCACATGGAGACATGTAGAGACAGACAGGTAACCAGTCTATCACAGGGGGACATGTAGAGACAGACAGGTAACCAGTCTATCACAGGGCTGACATGTAGAGAGAGACAGGTGACCAGTCTATCACAGGGCTGACATGTAGAGACAGACAGGTAACCAGTCTATCACAGGCTGACATGTAGAGACAGACAGGTGACCAGTCTATCACAGGGCTGACATGTAGAGACAGACAGGTAACCAGTCTATCACATGGAGACATGTAGAGACAGACAGGTAACCAGTCTATCACAGGGGGACATGTAGAGACAGACAGGTAACCAGTCTATCACAGGGAGACATGTAGAGACAGACAGGTAACCAGTCTATCACAGGGAGACATGGAGAGACAGACAGGTAACCAGTCTATCACAGGGAGACATGTAAAGACAGACAGGTAACCAGTCTATCACAGGGAGACATGTAGAGACAGACAGGTGACCAGTCTATCACAGGGAGACATGTAGAGACAGACAGGTAACCAGTCTATCACGGGGCCGACATGTAGAGACAGACAGGTAACCAGTCTATCACAGGGAGACATGTAGAGACAGACAGGTAACCAGTCTATCACAGGGGGACATGTAGAGACAGACAGGTAACCAATCTATCACATGGAGACATGTGGAGACAGACAGGTAACCAGTCTATCACAGGGAGACATGTAGAGACAGACAGGTAACCAGTCTATCACAGGGAGACATGTAGAGACAGACAGGTAACCAGTCTATCACAGGGAGACATGTAGAGACAGACAGGTAACCAGTCTATCACGGGGCCGACATTTAGAGACAGACAGGTAACCAGTCTATCACAGGGCTGACATGTAGAGACAGACAGGTGACCAGTCTATCACAGGGCTGACATGTAGAGAGAGACAGGTGACCAGTCTATCACAGGGCTGACATGTAGAGACAGACAGGTAACCAGTCTATCACAGGCTGACATGTAGAGACAGACAGGTGACCAGTCTATCACAGGGCTGACATGTAGAGACAGACAGGTAACCAGTCTATCACAGGGAGACATGTAGAGACAGACAGGTAACCAGTCTATCACAGGGAGACATGTAGAGACAGACAGGTAACCAGTCTATCACAGGGGGACATGTAGAGACAGACAGGTAACCAGTCTATCACAGGGAGACATGTAGAGACAGACAGGTAACCAGTCTATCACATGGAGACATGTAGAGACAGACAGGTAACCAGTCTATCACAGGGGGACATGTAGAGACAGACAGGTAACCAGTCTATCACAGGGAGACATGTAGAGACAGACAGGTAACCAGTCTATCACAGGGAGACATGGAGAGACAGACAGGTAACCAGTCTATCACAGGGAGACATGTAAAGACAGACAGGTAACCAGTCTATCACAGGGAGACATGTAGAGACAGACAGGTAACCAGTCTATCACGGGGCCGACATTTAGAGACAGACAGGTAACCAGTCTATCACAGGGAGACATGTAGAGACAGACAGGTAACCAGTCTATCACGGGGCCGACATTTAGAGACAGACAGGTAACCAGTCTATCACAGGGCTGACATGTAGAGACCGACAGGTAACCAGTCTATCACAGGGGGACATGTACAGACAGACAGGTAACCAGTCTATCACAGGGCTGACATGTAGAGACAGACAGGTAACCAGTCTATCACAGGGCTGACATGTAGAGACAGACAGGTAACCAGTCTATCATAGGGCTGACATGTAGAGACAGACAGGTAACCAGTCTATCACATGGAGACATGTGGAGACAGACAGGTAACCAGTCTATCACAGGGAGACATGTAGAGACAGACAGGTAACCAGTCTATCACAGGGAGACATGTAGAGACCGACAGGTAACCAGTCTATCACAGGGGGACATGTAGAGACAGACAGGTAACCAGTCTATCACAGGGCTGACATGTAGAGACAGACAGGTAACCAGTCTATCACAGGGAGACATGTAGAGACCGACAGGTAACCAGTCTATCACAGGGGGACATGTAGAGACAGACAGGTAACCAGTCTATCACGGGGCCGACATTTAGAGACAGAGAGGTAACCAGTCTATCACAGGGAGACATGTAGAGACAGACAGGTAACCAGTCTATCACAGGGAGACATGTAGAGACAGACAGGTAACCAGTCTATCACAGGGGGACATGTAGAGACAGACAGTTAACCAGTCTATCACAGGGAGACATGTAGAGACAGACAGGTAACCAGTCTATCACAGGGAGACATGTAGAGACAGACAGGTAACCAGTCTATCACAGGGGGACATGTAGAGACAGACAGTTAACCAGTCTATCACAGGGAGACATGTAGAGACAGACAGGTAACCAGTCTATCACATGGAGACATGTAGAGACAGACAGGTAACCAGTCTATCACAGGGGGACATGTAGAGACAGACAGGTAACCAGTCTATCACAGGGAGACATGTAGAGACAGACAGGTAACCAGTCTATCACAGGGAGACATGGAGAGACAGACAGGTAACCAGTCTATCACAGGGAGACATGTAAAGACAGACATTTAACCAGTCTATCACAGGGAGACATGTAGAGACAGACAGGTGACCAGTCTATCACAGGGAGACATGTAGAGACAGACAGGTAACCAGTTTATCACAGGGGGACATGTAGAGACAGACAGGTAACCAGTCTATCACAGGGAGACATGTAGAGACAGACAGGTAACCAGTCTATCACAGGGAGACATGTAGAGACCGACAGGTAACCAGTCTTTCACAGGGGGACATGTAGAGACAGACAGGTAACCAGTCTATCACAGGGAGACATGTAGAGACAGACAGGTAACCAGTCTATCACAGGGAGACATGTAGAGACAGACAGGTAACCAGTCTATCACGGGGCCGACATTTAGAGACAGACAGGTAACCAGTCTATCACAGGGAGACATGTAGAGACAGACAGGTAACCAGTCTATCACAGGGCTGACATGTAGAGAGAGACAGGTGACCAGTCTATCACAGGGCTGACATGTAGAGACAGACAGGTAACCAGTCTATCACAGGGAGACATGTAGAGACAGACAGGTAACCAGTCTATCACAGGGAGACATGTGGAGACAGACAGGTAACCAGTCTATCACAGGGAGACATGTAGAGACCGACAGGTAACCAGTCTATCACAGGGGGACATGTAGAGACAGACAGGTAACCAGTCTTTCACAGGGGGACATGTAGAGACAGACAGGTAACCAGTCTATCACAGGGAGACATGTAGAGACAGACAGGTAACCAGTCTATCACAGGGAGACATGTAGAGACAGACAGGTAACCAGTCTATCACGGGGCCGACATTTAGAGACAGGTAACCAGTCTATCACAGGGAGACATGTAGAGACAGACAGGTAACCAGTCTATCACAGGGCTGACATGTAGAGACAGACAGGTGACCAGTCTATCACAGGGCTGACATGTAGAGAGAGACAGGTGACCAGTCTATCACAGGGCTGACATGTAGAGACAGACAGGTAACCAGTCTATCACAGGGAGACATGTAGAGACAGACAGGTAACCAGTCTATCACAGGGAGACATGTAGAGACAGACAGGTAACCAGTCTATCACAGGGCTGACATGTAGAGACAGACAGGCAACCAGTCTATCACAGGGCTGACATGTAGAGACAGACAGGTAACCAGTCTATCACAGGGCCGACATGTAGAGACAGACAGGTAACCAGTCTATCACAGGGAGACATGTAGAGACAGACAGGTAACCAGTCTATCACAGGGAGACATGTAGAGACAGACAGGTAACCAGTCTATCATGGGGCCGACATGTAGAGACAGACAGGTAACCAGTCTATCACAGGGAGACATGTAGAGACAGACAGGTAACCAGTCTATCACAGGGGGACATGTAGAGACAGACAGGTAACCAGTCTATCACAGGGAGACATGTAGAGACAGACAGGTAACCAGTCTATCACAGGGAGACATGTAGAGACAGACAGGTAACCAGTCTATCACAGGGGGACATGTAGAGACAGACAGGTAACCAGTCTATCACAGGGAGACATGTAGAGACAGACAGGTAACCAGTCTATCACAGGGAGACATGTAGAGACAGACAGGTAACCAGTCTATCACAGGGAGACATGTAGAGACAGACAGGTAACCAGTCTATCACAGGGGGACATGTAGAGACAGACAGGTAACCAGTCTATCACAGGGAGACATGTAGAGACAGACAGGTAACCAGTCTATCACAGGGAGACATGTAGAGACAGACAGGTAACCAGTCTATCACAGGGCTGACATGTAGAGACAGACAGGCAACCAGTCTATCACAGGGCTGACATGTAGAGACAGACAGGTAACCAGTCTATCACAGGGCCGACATGTAGAGACAGACAGGTAACCAGTCTATCACAGGGAGACATGTAGAGACAGACAGGTAACCAGTCTATCACAGGGAGACATGTAGAGACAGACAGGTAACCAGTCTATCATGGGGCCGACATGTAGAGACAGACAGGTAACCAGTCTATCACAGGGAGACATGTAGAGACAGACAGGTAACCAGTCTATCACAGGGGGACATGTAGAGACAGACAGGTAACCAGTCTATCACAGGGAGACATGTAGAGACAGACAGGTAACCAGTCTATCACAGGGAGACATGTAGAGACAGACAGGTAACCAGTCTATCACAGGGGGACATGTAGAGACAGACAGGTAACCAGTCTATCACAGGGAGACATGTAGAGACAGACAGGTAACCAGTCTATCACAGGGAGACATGTAGAGACAGACAGGTAACCAGTCTATCACAGGGAGACATGTAGAGACAGACAGGTAACCAGTCTATCACAGGGGGACATGTAGAGACAGACAGGTAACCAGTCTATCACAGGGAGACATGTAGAGACAGACAGGTAACCAGTCTATCACAGGGAGACATGTAGAGACAGACAGGTAACCAGTCTATCACAGGGGGACATGTAGAGACAGACAGGTAACCAGTCTATCACAGGGAGACATGTAGAGACAGACAGGTAACCAGTCTATCACAGGGAGACATGTAGAGACAGACAGGTAACCAGTCTATCACAGGGAGACATGTAAAGACGGACAGGTAACCAGTCTATCACAGGGAGACATGTAGAGACAGACAGGTGACCAGTCTATCACAGGGAGACATGTAGAGACAGACAGGTAACCAGTCTATCACAGGGAGACATGTAGAGACAGACAGGTAACCAGTCTATCACAGGGCTGACATGTAGAGACAGACAGGTAACCAGTCTATCACAGGGAGACATGTAGAGACAGACAGGTAACCAGTCTATCACAGGGAGACATGTACAGACAGACAGGTAACCAGTCTATCACAGGGCTGACATGTAGAGACAGACAGGTAACCAGTCTATCACAGGGCTGACATGTAGAGACAGACAGGTAACCAGTCTATCATAGGGCTGACATGTAGAGACAGACAGGTAACCAGTCTATCACATGGAGACATGTGGAGACAGACAGGTAACCAGTCTATCACAGGGAGACATGTAGAGACAGACAGGTAACCAGTCTATCACAGGGAGACATGTAGAGACCGACAGGTAACCAGTCTATCACAGGGGGACATGTAGAGACAGACAGGTAACCAGTCTATCACAGGGCTGACATGTAGAGACAGACAGGTAACCAGTCTATCACAGGGAGACATGTAGAGACCGACAGGTAACCAGTCTATCACAGGGGGACATGTAGAGACAGACAGGTAACCAGTCTATCACGGGGCCGACATTTAGAGACAGAGAGGTAACCAGTCTATCACAGGGAGACATGTAGAGACAGACAGGTAACCAGTCTATCACAGGGCTGACATGTAGAGACAGACAGGTGACCAGTCTATCACAGGGCTGACATGTAGAGAGAGACAGGTGACCAGTCTATCACAGGGCTGACATGTAGAGACAGACAGGTAACCAGTCTATCACAGGGAGACATGTAGAGACAGACAGGTAACCAGTCTATCACAGGGAGACATGTAGAGACAGACAGGTAACCAGTCTATCACAGGGCTGACATGTAGAGACAGACAGGCAACCAGTCTATCACAGGGCTGACATGTAGAGACAGACAGGTAACCAGTCTATCACAGGGCCGACATGTAGAGACAGACAGGTAACCAGTCTATCACAGGGAGACATGTAGAGACAGACAGGTAACCAGTCTATCACAGGGAGACATGTAGAGACAGACAGGTAACCAGTCTATCATTGGGCCGACATGTAGAGACAGACAGGTAACCAGTCTATCACAGGGAGACATGTAGAGACAGACAGGTAACCAGTCTATCACAGGGGGACATGTAGAGACAGACAGGTAACCAGTCTATCACAGGGAGACATGTAGAGACAGACAGGTAACCAGTCTATCACAGGGAGACATGTAGAGACAGACAGGTAACCAGTCTATCACAGGGGGACATGTAGAGACAGACAGGTAACCAGTCTATCACAGGGAGACATGTAGAGACAGACAGGTAACCAGTCTATCACAGGGAGACATGTAGAGACAGACAGGTAACCAGTCTATCACAGGGAGACATGTAAAGACGGACAGGTAACCAGTCTATCACAGGGAGACATGTAGAGACAGACAGGTGACCAGTCTATCACAGGGAGACATGTAGAGACAGACAGGTAACCAGTCTATCACAGGGAGACATGTAGAGACAGACAGGTAACCAGTCTATCACAGGGCTGACATGTAGAGACAGACAGGTAACCAGTCTATCACAGGGAGACATGTAGAGACAGACAGGTAACCAGTCTATCACAGGGAGACATGTAGAGACAGACAGGTAACCAGTCTATCACAGGGCTGACATGTAGAGACAGACAGGTAACCAGTCTATCACAGGGAGACATGTAGAGACAGACAGGTAACCAGTCTATCACAGGGAGACATGTACAGACAGACAGGTAACCAGTCTATCACAGGGCTGACATGTAGAGACAGACAGGTAACCAGTCTATCACAGGGCTGACATGTAGAGACAGACAGGTAACCAGTCTATCATAGGGCTGACATGTAGAGACAGACAGGTAACCAGTCTATCACATGGAGACATGTGGAGACAGACAGGTAACCAGTCTATCACAGGGAGACATGTAGAGACAGACAGGTAACCAGTCTATCACAGGGCTGACATGTAGAGACAGACAGGTAACCAGTCTATAACAGGGAGACATGTAGAGACAGACAGGTAACCAGTCTATCACAGGGAGACATGTACAGACAGACAGGTAACCAGTCTATCACAGGGCTGACATGTAGAGACAGACAGGTAACCAGTCTATCATAGGGCTGACATGTAGAGACAGACAGGTAACCAGTCTATCACATGGAGACATGTGGAGACAGACACGTAACCAGTCTATCACAGGGAGACATGTAGAGACAGACAGGTAACCAGTCTATCACAGGGCTGACATGTAGAGAGAGACAGGTGACCAGTCTATCACAGGGCTGACATGTAGAGACAGACAGGTAACCAGTCTATCACAGGGAGACATGTAGAGACAGACAGGTAACCAGTCTATCACAGGGAGACATGTACAGACAGACAGGTAACCAGTCTATCACAGGGCTGACATGTAGAGACAGACAGGTAACCAGTCTATCATAGGGCTGACATGTAGAGACAGACAGGTAACCAGTCTATCACATGGAGACATGTGGAGACAGACACGTAACCAGTCTATCACAGAGAGACATGTAGAGACAGACAGGTAACCAGTCTATCACAGGGCTGACATGTAGAGAGAGACAGGTGACCAGTCTATCACAGGGCTGACATGTAGAGACAGACAGGTAACCAGTCTATCACAGGGCTGACATGTAGAGACAGACAGGTGACCAGTCTATCACAGGGCTGACATGTAGAGACAGACAGGTAACCAGTCTATCACAGGGAGACATGTAGAGACAGACAGGTAACCAGTCTATCACAGGGAGACATGTAGAGACAGACAGGTAACCAGTCTATCACAGGGCTGACATGTAGAGACAGACAGGCAACCAGTCTATCACAGGGCTGACATGTAGAGACAGACAGGTAACCAGTCTATCACAGGGCCGACATGTAGAGACAGACAGGTAACCAGTCTATCACAGGGCCGACATGTAGAGACAGACAGGTAACCAGTCTATCACAGGGAGACATGTAGAGACAGACAGGTAACCAGTCTATCACAGGGAGACATGTAGAGACAGACAGGTAACCAGTCTATCATGGGGCCGACATGTAGAGACAGACAGGTAACCAGTCTATCACAGGGGTACATGTAGAGACAGACAGGTAACCAGTCTATCACAGGGGGACATGTAGAGACAGACAGGTAACCAGTCTATCACAGGGAGACATGTAGAGACAGACAGGTAAGCAGTCTATCACAGGGAGACATGTAGAGACAGACAGGTAACCAGTCTATCACAGGGGGACATGTAGAGACAGACAGGTAACCAGTCTATCACAGGGAGACATGTAGAGACAGACAGGTAACCAGTCTATCACAGGGAGACATGTAAAGACAGACAGGTAACCAGTCTATCACAGGGAGACATGTAGAGACAGACAGGTAACCAGTCTATCACAGGGAGACATGTACAGACAGACAGGTGACCAGTCTACCACAGGGAGACATGTAGAGACAGACAGGTAACCAGTCTATCACAGGGCTGACATGTAGAGACAGACAGGTAACCAATCTATCACATGGAGACATGTGGAGACAGACAGGTAACCAGTCTATCACAGGGAGACATGTAGAGACCGACAGGTAACCAGTCTATCACAGGGGGACATGTAGAGACAGACAGGTAACCAGTCTATCACAGGGAGACATGTAGAGACAGACAGGTAACCAGTCTATCACAGGGAGACATGTAGAGACAGACAGGTAACCAGTCTATCACGGGGCCGACATGTAGAGACAGACAGGTAACCAGTCTATCACAGGGCTGACATGTAGAGACAGACAGGCAACCAGTCTATCACAGGGAGACATGTAGAGACAGACAGGTAACCAGTCTATCACAGGGGGACATGTAGAGACAGACAGGTAACCAGTCTATCACAGGGAGACATGTAGAGACAGACAGGTAACCAGTCTATCACAGGGAGACATGTAGAGACAGACAGGTAACCAGTCTATCACAGGGGGACATGTAGAGACAGACAGGTAACCAGTCTATCACAGGGAGACATGTAGAGACAGACAGGTAACCAGTCTATCACAGGGAGACATGTAGAGACAGACAGGTAACCAGTCTATCACAGGGAGACATGTAAAGACGGACAGGTAACCAGTCTATCACAGGGAGACATGTAGAGACAGACAGGTGACCAGTCTATCACAGGGAGACATGTAGAGACAGACAGGTAACCAGTCTATCACAGGGAGACATGTAGAGACAGACAGGTAACCAGTCTATCACAGGGCTGACATGTAGAGACAGACAGGTAACCAGTCTATCACAGGGAGACATGTAGAGACAGACAGGTAACCAGTCTATCACAGGGAGACATGTACAGACAGACAGGTAACCAGTCTATCACAGGGCTGACATGTAGAGACAGACAGGTAACCAGTCTATCACAGGGCTGACATGTAGGGACAGACAGGTAACCAGTCTATCATAGGGCTGACATGTAGAGACAGACAGGTAACCAGTCTATCACATGGAGACATGTGGAGACAGACAGGTAACCAGTCTATCACAGGGAGACATGTAGAGACAGACAGGTAACCAGTCTATCACAGGGAGACATGTAGAGACCGACAGGTAACCAGTCTATCACAGGGGGACATGTAGAGACAGACAGGTAACCAGTCTATCACAGGGCTGACATGTAGAGACAGACAGGTAACCAGTCTATCACAGGGAGACATGTAGAGACCGACAGGTAACCAGTCTATCACAGGGGGACATGTAGAGACAGACAGGTAACCAGTCTATCACGGGGCCGACATTTAGAGACAGAGAGGTAACCAGTCTATCACAGGGAGACATGTAGAGACAGACAGGTAACCAGTCTATCACAGGGCTGACATGTAGAGACAGACAGGTGACCAGTCTATCACAGGGCTGACATGTAGAGAGAGACAGGTGACCAGTCTATCACAGGGCTGACATGTAGAGACAGACAGGTAACCAGTCTATCACAGGGAGACATGTAGAGACAGACAGGTAACCAGTCTATCACAGGGAGACATGTAGAGACAGACAGGTAACCAGTCTATCACAGGGCTGACATGTAGAGACAGACAGGCAACCAGTCTATCACAGGGCTGACATGTAGAGACAGACAGGTAACCAGTCTATCACAGGGCCGACATGTAGAGACAGACAGGTAACCAGTCTATCACAGGGAGACATGTAGAGACAGACAGGTAACCAGTCTATCACAGGGAGACATGTAGAGACAGACAGGTAACCAGTCTATCATGGGGCCGACATGTAGAGACAGACAGGTAACCAGTCTATCACAGGGAGACATGTAGAGACAGACAGGTAACCAGTCTATCACAGGGGGACATGTAGAGACAGACAGGTAACCAGTCTATCACAGGGAGACATGTAGAGACAGACAGGTAACCAGTCTATCACAGGGAGACATGTAGAGACAGACAGGTAACCAGTCTATCACAGGGGGACATGTAGAGACAGACAGGTAACCAGTCTATCACAGGGAGACATGTAGAGACAGACAGGTAACCAGTCTATCACAGGGAGACATGTAGAGACAGACAGGTAACCAGTCTATCACAGGGAGACATGTAAAGACGGACAGGTAACCAGTCTATCACAGGGAGACATGTAGAGACAGACAGGTGACCAGTCTATCACAGGGAGACATGTAGAGACAGACAGGTAACCAGTCTATCACAGGGAGACATGTAGAGACAGACAGGTAACCAGTCTATCACAGGGCTGACATGTAGAGACAGACAGGTAACCAGTCTATCACAGGGAGACATGTAGAGACAGACAGGTAACCAGTCTATCACAGGGAGACATGTACAGACAGACAGGTAACCAGTCTATCACAGGGCTGACATGTAGAGACAGACAGGTAACCAGTCTATCACAGGGCTGACATGTAGAGACAGACAGGTAACCAGTCTATCATAGGGCTGACATGTAGAGACAGACAGGTAACCAGTCTATCACATGGAGACATGTGGAGACAGACAGGTAACCAGTCTATCACAGGGAGACATGTAGAGACAGACAGGTAACCAGTCTATCACAGGGAGACATGTAGAGACCGACAGGTAACCAGTCTATCACAGGGGGACATGTAGAGACAGACAGGTAACCAGTCTATCACAGGGCTGACATGTAGAGACAGACAGGTAACCAGTCTATCACAGGGAGACATGTAGAGACAGACAGGTAACCAGTCTATCACAGGGAGACATGTAAAGACAGACAGGTAACCAGTCTATCACAGGGAGACATGTAGAGACAGACAGGTGACCAGTCTATCACAGGGAGACATGTAGAGACAGACAGGTAACCAGTCTATCACAGGGAGACATGTAGAGACAGACAGGTAACCAGTCTATCACAGGGCTGACATGTAGAGACAGACAGGTAACCAGTCTATAACAGGGAGACATGTAGAGACAGACAGGTAACCAGTCTATCACAGGGAGACATGTACAGACAGACAGGTAACCAGTCTATCACAGGGCTGACATGTAGAGACAGACAGGTAACCAGTCTATCATAGGGCTGACATGTAGAGACAGACAGGTAACCAGTCTATCACATGGAGACATGTGGAGACAGACACGTAACCAGTCTATCACAGGGAGACATGTAGAGACAGACAGGTAACCAGTCTATCACAGGGCTGACATGTAGAGAGAGACAGGTGACCAGTCTATCACAGGGCTGACATGTAGAGACAGACAGGTAACCAGTCTATCACAGGGAGACATGTAGAGACAGACAGGTAACCAGTCTATCACAGGGAGACATGTACAGACAGACAGGTAACCAGTCTATCACAGGGCTGACATGTAGAGACAGACAGGTAACCAGTCTATCATAGGGCTGACATGTAGAGACAGACAGGTAACCAGTCTATCACATGGAGACATGTGGAGACAGACACGTAACCAGTCTATCACAGAGAGACATGTAGAGACAGACAGGTAACCAGTCTATCACAGGGCTGACATGTAGAGAGAGACAGGTGACCAGTCTATCACAGGGCTGACATGTAGAGACAGACAGGTAACCAGTCTATCACAGGGCTGACATGTAGAGACAGACAGGTGACCAGTCTATCACAGGGCTGACATGTAGAGACAGACAGGTAACCAGTCTATCACAGGGAGACATGTAGAGACAGACAGGTAACCAGTCTATCACAGGGAGACATGTAGAGACAGACAGGTAACCAGTCTATCACAGGGCTGACATGTAGAGACAGACAGGCAACCAGTCTATCACAGGGCTGACATGTAGAGACAGACAGGTAACCAGTCTATCACAGGGCCGACATGTAGAGACAGACAGGTAACCAGTCTATCACAGGGCCGACATGTAGAGACAGACAGGTAACCAGTCTATCACAGGGAGACATGTAGAGACAGACAGGTAACCAGTCTATCACAGGGAGACATGTAGAGACAGACAGGTAACCAGTCTATCATGGGGCCGACATGTAGAGACAGACAGGTAACCAGTCTATCACAGGGGTACATGTAGAGACAGACAGGTAACCAGTCTATCACAGGGGGACATGTAGAGACAGACAGGTAACCAGTCTATCACAGGGAGACATGTAGAGACAGACAGGTAAGCAGTCTATCACAGGGAGACATGTAGAGACAGACAGGTAACCAGTCTATCACAGGGGGACATGTAGAGACAGACAGGTAACCAGTCTATCACAGGGAGACATGTAGAGACAGACAGGTAACCAGTCTATCACAGGGAGACATGTAAAGACAGACAGGTAACCAGTCTATCACAGGGAGACATGTAGAGACAGACAGGTAACCAGTCTATCACAGGGAGACATGTACAGACAGACAGGTGACCAGTCTACCACAGGGAGACATGTAGAGACAGACAGGTAACCAGTCTATCACAGGGCTGACATGTAGAGACAGACAGGTAACCAATCTATCACATGGAGACATGTGGAGACAGACAGGTAACCAGTCTATCACAGGGAGACATGTAGAGACCGACAGGTAACCAGTCTATCACAGGGGGACATGTAGAGACAGACAGGTAACCAGTCTATCACAGGGAGACATGTAGAGACAGACAGGTAACCAGTCTATCACAGGGAGACATGTAGAGACAGACAGGTAACCAGTTTATCACGGGGCCGACATGTAGAGACAGACAGGTAACCAGTCTATCACAGGGCTGACATGTAGAGACAGACAGGCAACCAGTCTATCACAGGGCTGACATGTAGAGACAGACAGGTAACCAGTCTATCACAGGGCCGACATGTAGAGACAGACAGGTAACCAGTCTATCACAGGGCCGACATGTAGAGACAGACAGGTAACCAGTCTATCACAGGGAGACATGTAAAGACAGACAGGTAACCAGTCTATCACAGGGAGACATGTAGAGACAGACAGGTAACCAGTCTATCATGGGGCCGACATGTAGAGACAGACAGGTAACCAGTCTATCACAGGGGTACATGTAGAGACAGACAGGTAACCAGTCTATCACAGGGGGACATGTAGAGACAGACAGGTAACCATTCTATCACAGGGAGACATGTAGAGACAGACAGGTAAGCAGTCTATCACAGGGAGACATGTAGAGACAGACAGGTAACCAGTCTATCACAGGGGGACATGTAGAGACAGACAGGTAACCAGTCTATCACAGGGAGACATGTAGAGACAGACAGGTAACCAGTCTATCACAGGGAGACATGTAAAGACAGACAGGTAACCAGTCTATCACAGGGAGACATGTAGAGACAGACAGGTGACCAGTCTATCACAGGGAGACATGTAGAGACAGACAGGTAACCAGTCTATCACAGGGAGACATGTAGAGACAGACAGGTAACCAGTCTATCACGGGGCCGACATGTAGAGACAGACAGGTAACCAGTCTATCACAGGGAGACATGTAGAGACAGACAGGTAACCAGTCTATCACAGGGCTGACATGTAGAGACAGACAGGTAACCAGTCTATCACAGGGCCGACATGTAGAGACAGACAGGTAACCAGTCTATCACAGGGCCGACATGTAGAGACAGACAGGTAACCAGTCTATCACATGGAAACATGTGGAGACAGACAGGTAACCAGTCTATCACAGGGAGACATGTAGAGACAGACAGGTAACCAGTCTATCACAGGGAGACATGTAGAGACCGACAGGTAACCAGTCTATCACAGGGGGACATGTAGAGACAGACAGGTAACCAGTCTATCACAGGGCTGACATGTAGAGACACACAGGTAACCAGTCTATCACAGGGAGACATGTAGAGACAGACAGGTAACCAGTCTATCACAGGGAGACATGTAAAGACAGACAGGTAACCAGTCTATCACAGGGAGACATGTAGAGACAGACAGGTGACCAGTCTATCACAGGGAGACATGTAGAGACAGACAGGTAACCAGTCTATCACAGGGAGACATGTAGAGACAGACAGGTAACCAGTCTATCACAGGGCTGACATGTAGAGACAGACAGGTAACCAGTCTATCACAGGGAGACATGTAGAGACAGACAGGTAACCAGTCTATCACAGGGAGACATGTACAAACAGACAGGTAACCAGTCTATCACAGGGCTGACATGTAGAGACAGACAGGTAACCAGTCTATCATAGGGCTGACATGTAGAGACAGCCAGGTAACCAGTCTATCACATGGAGACATGTGGAGACAGACACGTAACCAGTCTATCACAGGGAGACATGTAGAGACAGACAGGTAACCAGTCTATCACAGGGCTGACATGTAGAGAGAGACAGGTGACCAGTCTATCACAGGGCTGACATGTAGAGACAGACAGGTAACCAGTCTATCACAGGGAGACATGTAGAGACAGACAGGTAACCAGTCTATCACAGGGAGACATGTACAGACAGACAGGTAACCAGTCTATCACAGGGCTGACATGTAGAGACAGACAGGTAACCAGTCTATCATAGGGCTGACATGTAGAGACAGACAGGTAACCAGTCTATCACATGGAGACATGTGGAGACAGACACGTAACCAGTCTATCACAGGGAGACATGTAGAGACAGACAGGTAACCAGTCTATCACAGGGCTGACATGTAGAGAGAGACAGGTGACCAGTCTATCACAGGGCTGACATGTAGAGACAGACAGGTAACCAGTCTATCACAGGGCTGACATGTAGAGACAGACAGGTGACCAGTCTATCACAGGGCTGACATGTAGAGACAGACAGGTAACCAGTCTATCACAGGGAGACATGTAGAGACAGACAGGTAACCAGTCTATCACAGGGAGACATGTAGAGACAGACAGGTAACCAGTCTATCACAGGGCTGACATGTAGAGACAGACAGGCAACCAGTCTATCACAGGGCTGACATGTAGAGACAGACAGGTAACCAGTCTATCACAGGGCCGACATGTAGAGACAGACAGGTAACCAGTCTATCACAGGGCCGACATGTAGAGACAGACAGGTAACCAGTCTATCACAGGGAGACATGTAGAGACAGACAGGTAACCAGTCTATCACAGGGAGACATGTAGAGACAGACAGGTAACCAGTCTATCATGGGGCCGACATGTAGAGACAGACAGGTAACCAGTCTATCACAGGGGTACATGTAGAGACAGACAGGTAACCAGTCTATCACAGGGGGACATGTAGAGACAGACAGGTAACCAGTCTATCACAGGGAGACATGTAGAGACAGACAGGTAAGCAGTCTATCACAGGGAGACATGTAGAGACAGACAGGTAACCAGTCTATCACAGGGGGACATGTAGAGACAGACAGGTAACCAGTCTATCACAGGGAGACATGTAGAGACAGACAGGTAACCAGTCTATCACAGGGAGACATGTAAAGACAGACAGGTAACCAGTCTATCACAGGGAGACATGTAGAGACAGACAGGTAACCAGTCTATCACAGGGAGACATGTACAGACAGACAGGTGACCAGTCTACCACAGGGAGACATGTAGAGACAGACAGGTAACCAGTCTATCACAGGGCTGACATGTAGAGACAGACAGGTAACCAATCTATCACATGGAGACATGTGGAGACAGACAGGTAACCAGTCTATCACAGGGAGACATGTAGAGACCGACAGGTAACCAGTCTATCACAGGGGGACATGTAGAGATAGACAGGTAACCAGTCTATCACAGGGAGACATGTAGAGACAGACAGGTAACCAGTCTATCACAGGGAGACATGTAGAGACAGACAGGTAACCAGTCTATCACGGGGCCGACATGTAGAGACAGACAGGTAACCAGTCTATCACAGGGAGACATGTAGAGACAGACAGGTAGCCAGTCTATCACAGGGGGACATGTAGAGACAGACAGTTAACCAGTCTATCACAGGGAGACATGTAGAGACAGACAGGTAACCAGTCTATCACATGGACACATGTAGAGACAGACAGGTAACCAGTCTATCACAGGGGGACATGTAGAGACAGACAGGTAACCAGTCTATCACAGGGAGACATGTAGAGACAGACAGGTAACCAGTCTATCACAGGGAGACATGTAGAGACAGACAGGTAACCAGTCTATCATAGGGCTGACATGTAGAGACAGACAGGTAACCAGTCTATCACAGGGAGACATGTAAAGACAGACAGGTAACCAGTCTATCACAGGGAGACATGTAGAGACAGACAGGTGACCAGTCTATCACAGGGAGACATGTAGAGACAGACAGGTAACCAGTCTATCACAGGGAGACATGTAGAGACAGACAGGTAACCAGTCTATCACAGGGCTGACATGTAGAGACAGACAGGTAACCAGTCTATCACAGGGAGACATGTAGAGACAGACAGGTAACCAGTCTATCACAGGGAGACATGTACAGACAGACAGGTAACCAGTCTATCACAGGGCTGACATGTAGAGACAGACAGGTAACCAGTCTATCATAGGGCTGACATGTAGAGACAGACAGGTAACCAGTCTATCACATGGAGACATGTGGAGACAGACACGTAACCAGTCTATCACAGGGAGACATGTAGAGACAGACAGGTAACCAGTCTATCACAGGGCTGACATGTAGAGAGAGACAGGTGACCAGTCTATCACAGGGCTGACATGTAGAGACAGACAGGTAACCAGTCTATCACAGGGAGACATGTAGAGACAGACAGGTAACCAGTCTATCACAGGGAGACATGTACAGACAGACAGGTAACCAGTCTATCACAGGGGGACATGTAGAGACAGACAGGTAACCAGTCTATCACAGGGAGACATGTAGAGACAGACAGGTAACCAGTCTATCACAGGGAGACATGTAGAGACAGACAGGTAACCAGTCTATCACGGGGCCGACATGTAGAGACAGACAGGTAACCAGTCTATCACAGGGAGACATGTAGAGACAGACAGGTAGCCAGTCTATCACAGGGGGACATGTAGAGACAGACAGTTAACCAGTCTATCACAGGGAGACATGTAGAGACAGACAGGTAACCAGTCTATCACATGGAGACATGTAGAGACAGACAGGTAACCAGTCTATCACAGGGGGACATGTAGAGACAGACAGGTAACCAGTCTATCACAGGGAGACATGTAGAGACAGACAGGTAACCAGTCTATCACAGGGAGACATGTAGAGACAGACAGGTAACCAGTCTATCATAGGGCTGACATGTAGAGACAGACAGGTAACCAGTCTATCACATGGAGACATGTGGAGACAGACACGTAACCAGTCTATCACAGGGAGACATGTAGAGACAGACAGGTAACCAGTCTATCACAGGGCTGACATGTAGAGAGAGACAGGTGACCAGTCTATCACAGGGCTGACATGTAGAGACAGACAGGTAA
This sequence comes from Eutrigla gurnardus, assembly GCF_963514095.1. Lineage (NCBI taxonomy): Eukaryota > Metazoa > Chordata > Actinopteri > Perciformes > Triglidae > Eutrigla > Eutrigla gurnardus. The sequence goes on along the minus strand of NW_028155319.1, from coordinate 379,788 downwards.
CCAGTCTATCACAGGGCTGACATGTAGAGACAGACAGGTGACCAGTCTATCACAGGGCTGACATGTAGAGACAGACAGGTAACCAGTCTATCACAGGGAGACATGTAGAGACAGACAGGTAACCAGTCTATCACAGGGAGACATGTAGAGACAGACAGGTAACCAGTCTATCACAGGGCTGACATGTAGAGACAGACAGGCAACCAGTCTATCACAGGGCTGACATGTAGAGACAGACAGGTAACCAGTCTATCACAGGGCCGACATGTAGAGACAGACAGGTAACCAGTCTATCACAGGGCCGACATGTAGAGACAGACAGGTAACCAGTCTATCACAGGGAGACATGTAAAGACAGACAGGTAACCAGTCTATCACAGGGAGACATGTAGAGACAGACAGGTAACCAGTCTATCATGGGGCCGACATGTAGAGACAGACAGGTAACCAGTCTATCACAGGGGTACATGTAGAGACAGACAGGTAACCAGTCTATCACAGGGGGACATGTAGAGACAGACAGGTAACCATTCTATCACAGGGAGACATGTAGAGACAGACAGGTAAGCAGTCTATCACAGGGAGACATGTAGAGACAGACAGGTAACCAGTCTATCACAGGGGGACATGTAGAGACAGACAGGTAACCAGTCTATCACAGGGAGACATGTAGAGACAGACAGGTAACCAGTCTATCACAGGGAGATATGTAAAGACAGACAGGTAACCAGTCTATCACAGGGAGACATGTAGAGACAGACAGGTGACCAGTCTATCACAGGGAGACATGTAGAGACAGACAGGTAACCAGTCTATCACAGGGAGACATGTAGAGATAGACAGGTAACCAGTCTATCACAGGGCTGACATGTAGAGACAGACAGGTAACCAGTCTATCACAGGGAGACATGTAGAGACAGACAGGTAACCAGTCTATCACAGGGAGACATGTAGAGACAGACAGGTGACCAGTCTATCACAGGGAGACATGTAGAGACCGACAGGTAACCAGTCTATCACAGGGGGACATGTAGAGACAGACAGGTAACCAGTCTATCACAGGGAGACATGTAGAGACAGACAGGTAACCAGTCTATCACGGGGCCGACATGTAGAGACAGACAGGTAACCAGTCTATCACAGGGAGACATGTAGAGACAGACAGGTAACCAGTCTATCACGGGGCCGACATGTAGAGACAGACAGGTAACCAGTCTATCACAGGGAGACATGTAGAGACAGACAGGTAACCAGTCTATCACAGGGCTGACATGTAGAGACAGACAGGTAACCAGTCTATCACAGGGCCGACATGTAGAGACAGACAGGTAACCAGTCTATCACAGGGCCGACATGTAGAGACAGACAGGTAACCAGTCTATCACATGGAGACATGTGGAGACAGACAGGTAACCAGTCTATCACAGGGAGACATGTAGAGACAGACAGGTAACCAGTCTATCACAGGGAGACATGTAGAGACCGACAGGTAACCAGTCTATCACAGGGGGACATGTAGAGACAGACAGGTAACCAGTCTATCACAGGGCTGACATGTAGAGACACACAGGTAACCAGTCTATCACAGGGAGACATGTAGAGACAGACAGGTAACCAGTCTATCACAGGGAGACATGTAAAGACAGACAGGTAACCAGTCTATCACAGGGAGACATGTAGAGACAGACAGGTGACCAGTCTATCACAGGGAGACATTTAGAGACAGACAGGTAACCAGTCTATCACAGGGAGACATGTAGAGACAGACAGGTAACCAGTCTATCACAGGGCTGACATGTAGAGACAGACAGGTAACCAGTCTATCACAGGGAGACATGTAGAGACAGACAGGTAACCAGTCTATCACAGGGAGACATGTACAGACAGACAGGTAACCAGTCTATCACAGGGCTGACATGTAGAGACAGACAGGTAACCAGTCTATCATAGGGCTGACATGTAGAGACAGACAGGTAACCAGTCTATCACATGGAGACATGTGGAGACAGACACGTAACCAGTCTATCACAGGGAGACATGTAGAGACAGACAGGTAACCAGTCTATCACAGGGCTGACATGTAGAGAGAGACAGGTGACCAGTCTATCACAGGGCTGACATGTAGAGACAGACAGGTAACCAGTCTATCACAGGGAGACATGTAGAGACAGACAGGTAACCAGTCTATCACAGGGAGACATGTACAGACAGACAGGTAACCAGTCTATCACAGGGCTGACATGTAGAGACAGACAGGTAACCAGTCTATCATAGGGCTGACATGTAGAGACAGACAGGTAACCAGTCTATCACATGGAGACATGTGGAGACAGACACGTAACCAGTCTATCACAGGGAGACATGTAGAGACAGACAGGTAACCAGTCTATCACAGGGCTGACATGTAGAGAGAGACAGGTGACCAGTCTATCACAGGGCTGACATGTAGAGACAGACAGGTAACCAGTCTATCACAGGGCTGACATGTAGAGACAGACAGGTGACCAGTCTATCACAGGGCTGACATGTAGAGACAGACAGGTAACCAGTCTATCACAGGGAGACATGTAGAGACAGACAGGTAACCAGTCTATCACAGGGAGACATGTAGAGACAGACAGGTAACCAGTCTATCACAGGGCTGACATGTAGAGACAGACAGGCAACCAGTCTATCACAGGGCTGACATGTAGAGACAGACAGGTAACCAGTCTATCACAGGGCCGACATGTAGAGACAGACAGGTAACCAGTCTATCACAGGGCCGACATGTAGAGACAGACAGGTAACCAGTCTATCACAGGGAGACATGTAGAGACAGACAGGTAACCAGTCTATCACAGGGAGACATGTAGAGACAGACAGGTAACCAGTCTATCATGGGGCCGACATGTAGAGACAGACAGGTAACCAGTCTATCACAGGGGTACATGTAGAGACAGACAGGTAACCAGTCTATCACAGGGGGACATGTAGAGACAGACAGGTAACCAGTCTATCACAGGGAGACATGTAGAGACAGACAGGTAAGCAGTCTATCACATGGAGACATGTAGAGACAGACAGGTAACCAGTCTATCACAGGGGGACATGTAGAGACAGACAGGTAACCAGTCTATCACAGGGAGACATGTAGAGACAGACAGGTAACCAGTCTATCACAGGGAGACATGTAAAGACAGACAGGTAACCAGTCTATCACAGGGAGACATGTAGAGACAGACAGGTAACCAGTCTATCACAGGGAGACATGTACAGACAGACAGGTGACCAGTCTACCACAGGGAGACATGTAGAGACAGACAGGTAACCAGTCTATCACAGGGCTGACATGTAGAGACAGACAGGTAACCAATCTATCACATGGAGACATGTGGAGACAGACAGGTAACCAGTCTATCACAGGGAGACATGTAGAGACCGACAGGTAACCAGTCTATCACAGGGGGACATGTAGAGATAGACAGGTAACCAGTCTATCACAGGGAGACATGTAGAGACAGACAGGTAACCAGTCTATCACAGGGAGACATGTAGAGACAGACAGGTAACCAGTCTATCACGGGGCCGACATGTAGAGACAGACAGGTAACCAGTCTATCACAGGGAGACATGTAGAGACAGACAGGTAGCCAGTCTATCACAGGGGGACATGTAGAGACAGACAGTTAACCAGTCTATCACAGGGAGACATGTAGAGACAGACAGGTAACCAGTCTATCACATGGAGACATGTAGAGACAGACAGGTAACCAGTCTATCACAGGGGGACATGTAGAGACAGACAGGTAACCAGTCTATCACAGGGAGACATGTAGAGACAGACAGGTAACCAGTCTATCACAGGGAGACATGTAGAGACAGACAGGTAACCAGTCTATCATAGGGCTGACATGTAGAGACAGACAGGTAACCAGTCTATCACATGGAGACATGTGGAGACAGACACGTAACCAGTCTATCACAGGGATACATGTAGAGACAGACAGGTAACCAGTCTATCACAGGGCTGACATGTAGAGAGAGACAGGTGACCAGTCTATCACAGGGCTGACATGTAGAGACAGACAGGTAACCAGTCTATCACAGGGCTGACATGTAGAGACAGACAGGTGACCAGTCTATCACAGGGCTGACATTTAGAGACAGACAGGTAACCAGTCTATCACAGGGAGACATGTAGAGACAGACAGGTAACCAGTCTATCACAGGGAGACATGTAGAGACAGACAGGTAACCAGTCTATCACAGGGCTGACATGTAGAGACAGACAGGCAACCAGTCTATCACAGGGCTGACATGTAGAGACAGACAGGTAACCAGTCTATCACAGGGCCGACATGTAGAGACAGACAGGTAACCAGTCTATCACAGGGCCGACATGTAGAGACAGACAGGTAACCAGTCTATCACAGGGAGACATGTAAAGACAGACAGGTAACCAGTCTATCACAGGGAGACATGTAGAGACAGACAGGTAACCAGTCTATCATGGGGCCGACATGTAGAGACAGACAGGTAACCAGTCTATCACAGGGGTACATGTAGAGACAGACAGGTAACCAGTATATCACAGGGGGACATGTAGAGACAGACAGGTAACCATTCTATCACAGGGAGACATGTAGAGACAGACAGGTAAGCAGTCTATCACAGGGAGACATGTAGAGACAGACAGGTAACCAGTCTATCACAGGGGGACATGTAGAGACAGACAGGTAACCAGTCTATCACAGGGAGACATGTAGAGACAGACAGGTAACCAGTCTATCACAGGGAGACATGTAAAGACAGACAGGTAACCAGTCTATCACAGGGAGACATGTAGAGACAGACAGGTGACCAGTCTATCACAGGGAGACATGTAGAGACAGACAGGTAACCAGTCTATCACAGGGAGACATGTAGAGATAGACAGGTAACCAGTCTATCACAGGGCTGACATGTAGAGACAGACAGGTAACCAGTCTATCACAGGGAGACATGTAGAGACAGACAGGTAACCAGTCTATCACAGGGAGACATGTAGAGACAGACAGGTGACCAGTCTATCACAGGGAGACATGTAGAGACAGACAGGTAACCAGTCTATCACAGGGGGACATGTAGAGACAGACAGGTAACCAGTCTATCACAGGGAGACATGTAGAGACAGACAGGTAACCAGTCTATCACAGGGAGACATGTAAAGACAGACAGGTAACCAGTCTATCACAGGGAGACATGTAGAGACAGACAGGTGACCAGTCTATCACAGGGAGACATGTAGAGACAGACAGGTGACCAGTCTATCACAGGGAGACATGTAGAGACAGACAGGTAACCAGTCTATCACAGGGAGACATGTACAGACAGACAGGTAACCAGTCTATCACAGGGCTGACATGTAGAGACAGACAGGTAACCAGTCTATCACAGGGCTGACATGTAGAGACAGACAGGTAACCAGTCTATCATAGGGCTGACATGTAGAGACAGACAGGTAACCAGTCTATCACATGGAGACATGTGGAGACAGACAGGTAACCAGTCTATCATAGGGCTGACATGTAGAGACAGACAGGTAACCAGTCTATCACATGGAGACATCTGGAGACAGACAGGTAACCAGTCTATCACAGGGAGACATGTAGAGACAGACAGGTAACCAGTCTATCACAGGGAGACATGTAGAGACCGACAGGTAACCAGTCTATCACAGGGGGACATGTAGAGACAGACAGGTAACCAGTCTATCACAGGGCTGACATGTAGAGACAGACAGGTAACCAGTCTATCACAGGGAGACATGTAGAGACAGACAGGTAACCAGTCTATCACAGGGAGACATGTAGAGACAGACAGGTAACCAGTCTATCACAGGGAGACATGGAGAGACAGACAGGTAACCAGTCTATCACAGGGAGACATGTAAAGACAGACAGGTAACCAGTCTATCACAAGGAGACATGTAGAGACAGACAGGTGACCAGTCTATCACAGGGAGACATGTAGAGACAGACAGGTAACCAGTCTATCATAGGGCTGACATGTAGAGACAGACAGGTAACCAGTCTATCACATGGAGACATGTGGAGACAGACACGTAACCAGTCTATCACAGGGAGACATGTAGAGACAGACAGGTAACCAGTCTATCACAGGGAGACATGTAGAGACCGACAGGTAACCAGTCTATCACAGGGGGACATGTAGAGACAGACAGGTAACCAGTCTATAACATGGAGACATGTGGAGACAGACAGGTAACCAGTCTATCACAGGGCGACATGTAGAGACCGACAGGTAACCAGTCTATCACAGGGGGACATGTAGAGACAGACAGGTAACCAGTCTATCACAGGGAGACATGTAGAGACAGACAGGTAACCAGTCTATCACAGGGAGACATGTAGAGACAGACAGGTAACCAGTCTATCACGGGGCCGACATGTAGAGACAGACAGGTAACCAGTCTATCACAGGGAGACATGTAGAGACAGACAGGTAACCAGTCTATCACAGGGGGACATGTAGAGACAGACAGGTAACCAGTCTATCACAGGGAGACATGTAGAGACAGACAGGTAACCAGTCTATCACATGGAGACATGTAGAGACAGACAGGTAACCAGTCTATCACAGGGAGACATGTAGAGACAGACAGGTAACCAGTCTATCACAGGGAGACATGTAGAGACAGACAGGTAACCAGTCTATCACAGGGAGACATGGAGAGACAGACAGGTAACCAGTCTATCACAGGGAGACATGTAAAGACAGACAGGTAACCAGTCTATCACAGGGAGACATGTAGAGACAGACAGGTGACCAGTCTATCACAGGGAGACATGTAGAGACAGACAGGTAACCAGTCTATCATAGGGCTGACATGTAGAGACAGACAGGTAACCAGTCTATCACATGGAGACATGTGGAGACAGACACGTAACCAGTCTATCACAGGGGGACATGTAGAGACCGACAGGTAACCAGTCTATCACAGGGGGACATGTAGAGACAGACAGGTAACCAGTCTATCACATGGAGACATGTGGAGACAGACAGGTAACCAGTCTATCACAGGGAGACATGTAGAGACCGACAGGTAACCAGTCTATCACAGGGGGACATGTAGAGACAGACAGGTAACCAGTCTATCACAGGGAGACATGTAGAGACAGACAGGTAACCAGTCTATCACAGGGAGACATGTAGAGACAGACAGGTAACCAGTCTATCACGGGGCCGACATGTAGAGACAGACAGGTAACCAGTCTATCACAGGGAGACATGTAGAGACAGACAGGTAACCAGTCTATCACAGGGGGACATGTAGAGACAGACAGGTAACCAGTCTATCACAGGGAGACATGTAGAGACAGACAGGTAACCAGTCTATCACATGGAGACATGGAGAGACAGACAGGTAACCAGTCTATCACAGGGGGACATGTAGAGACAGACAGGTAACCAGTCTATCACAGGGAGACATGTAGAGACAGACAGGTAACCAGTCTATCACAGGGAGACATGTAGAGACAGACAGGTAACCAGTCTATCACAGGGAGACATGTAGAGACAGACAGGTAACCAGTCTATCACAGGGAGACATGTAGAGACAGACAGGTAACCAGTCTATCACGGGGCCGACATTTAGAGACAGACAGGTAACCAGTCTATCACAGGGAGACATGTAGAGACAGACAGGTAACCAGTCTATCACGGGGCTGACATGTAGAGACAGACAGGTGACCAGTCTATCACAGGGCTGACATGTAGAGAGAGACAGGTGACCAGTCTATCACAGGGCTGACATGTAGAGACAGACAGGTAACCAGTCTATCACAGGCTGACATGTAGAGACAGACAGGTGACCAGTCTATCACAGGGCTGACATGTAGAGACAGACAGGTAACCAGTCTATCACAGGGAGACATGTAGAGACAGACAGGTAACCAGTCTATCACAGGGAGACATGTAGAGACAGACAGGTAACCAGTCTATCACAGGGAGACATGTAGAGACAGACAGGTAACCAGTATATCACAGGGCTGACATGTAGAGACAGACAGGCAACCAGTCTATCACAGGGGGACATGTAGAGACAGACAGGTAACCAATCTATCACATGGAGACATGTGGAGACAGACAGGTAACCAGTCTATCACAGGGAGACATGTAGAGACAGACAGGTAACCAGTCTATCACAGGGAGACATGTAGAGACAGACAGGTAACCAGTCTATCACAGGGAGACATGTAGAGACAGACAGGTAACCAGTCTATCACGGGGCCGACATTTAGAGACAGACAGGTAACCAGTCTATCACAGGGAGACATGTAGAGACAGACAGGTAACCAGTCTATCACAGGGCTGACATGTAGAGACAGACAGGTGACCAGTCTATCACAGGGCTGACATGTAGAGAGAGACAGGTGACCAGTCTATCACAGGGCTGACATGTAGAGACAGACAGGTAACCAGTCTATCACAGGCTGACATGTAGAGACAGACAGGTGACCAGTCTATCACAGGGCTGACATGTAGAGACAGACAGGTAACCAGTCTATCACAGGGAGACATGTAGAGACAGACAGGTAACCAGTCTATCACAGGGAGACATGTAGAGACAGACAGGTAACCAGTCTATCACAGGGAGACATGTAGAGACAGACAGGTAACCAGTCTATCACAGGGCTGACATGTAGAGACAGACAGGCAACCAGTCTATCACAGGGCTGACATGTAGAGACAGACAGGTAACCAGTCTATCACAGGGCTGACATGTAGAGACAGACAGGCAACCAGTCTATCACAGGGCTGACATGTAGAGACAGACAGGTAACCAGTCTATCACAGGGAGACATGTAGAGACAGACAGGTAACCAGTCTATCATGGGGCCGACATGTAGAGACAGACAGGTAACCAGTCTATCACAGGGAGACATGGAGAGACAGACAGGTAACCAGTCTATCACAGGGAGACATGTAAAGACAGACAGGTAACCAGTCTATCACAGGGAGACATGTAGAGACAGACAGGTGACCAGTCTATCACAGGGAGACATGTAGAGACAGACAGGTAACCAGTCTATCATAGGGCTGACATGTAGAGACAGACAGGTAACCAGTCTATCACATGGAGACATGTGGAGACAGACACGTAACCAGTCTATCACAGGGAGACATGTAGAGACAGACAGGTAACCAGTCTATCACAGGGAGACATGTAGAGACCGACAGGTAACCAGTCTATCACAGGGGGACATGTAGAGACAGACAGGTAACCAGTCTATCACATGGAGACATGTGGAGACAGACAGGTAACCAGTCTATCACAGGGAGACATGTAGAGACCGACAGGTAACCAGTCTATCACAGGGGGACATGTAGAGACAGACAGGTAACCAGTCTATCACAGGGAGACATGTAGAGACAGACAGGTAACCAGTCTATCACAGGGAGACATGTAGAGACAGACAGGTAACCAGTCTATCACGGGGCCGACATGTAGAGACAGACAGGTAACCAGTCTATCACAGGGAGACATGTAGAGACAGACAGGTAACCAGTCTATCACAGGGGGACATGTAGAGACAGACAGGTAACCAGTCTATCACAGGGAGACATGTAGAGACAGACAGGTAACCAGTCTATCACATGGAGACATGTAGAGACAGACAGGTAACCAGTCTATCACAGGGGGACATGTAGAGACAGACAGGTAACCAGTCTATCACAGGGAGACATGTAGAGACAGACAGGTAACCAGTCTATCACAGGGAGACATGGAGAGACAGACAGGTAACCAGTCTATCACAGGGAGACATGTAAAGACAGACAGGTAACCAGTCTATCACAGGGAGACATGTAGAGACAGACAGGTGACCAGTCTAACACAGGGAGACATGTAGAGACAGACAGGTAACCAGTCTATCACAGGGGGACATGTAGAGACAGACAGGTAACCAGTCTATCACAGGGAGACATGTAGAGACAGATAGGTAACCAGTCTATCACAGGGAGACATGTAGAGACAGACAGGTAACCAGTCTATCACGGGGCCGACATGTAGAGACAGACAGGTAACCAGTCTATCACAGGGAGACATGTAGAGACAGACAGGTAACCAGTCTATCACAGGGGGACATGTAGAGACAGACAGGTAACCAATCTATCACATGGAGACATGTGGAGACAGACAGGTAACCAGTCTATCACAGGGAGACATGTAGAGACAGACAGGTAACCAGTCTATCACAGGGAGACATGTAGAGACAGACAGGTAACCAGTCTATCACAGGGAGACATGTAGAGACAGACAGGCAACCAGTCTATCACAGGGGGACATGTAGAGACAGACAGGTAACCAATCTATCACATGGAGACATGTGGAGACAGACAGGTAACCAGTCTATCACAGGGAGACATGTAGAGACAGACAGGTAACCAGTCTATCACAGGGAGACATGTAGAGACAGACAGGTAACCAGTCTATCACAGGGAGACATGTAGAGACAGACAGGTAACCAGTCTATCACGGGGCCGACATTTAGAGACAGACAGGTAACCAGTCTATCACAGGGAGACATGTAGAGACAGACAGGTAACCAGTCTATCACAGGGCTGACATGTAGAGACAGACAGGTGACCAGTCTATCACAGGGCTGACATGTAGAGAGAGACAGGTGACCAGTCTATCACAGGGCTGACATGTAGAGACAGACAGGTAACCAGTCTATCACAGGCTGACATGTAGAGACAGACAGGTGACCAGTCTATCACAGGGCTGACATGTAGAGACAGACAGGTAACCAGTCTATCACAGGGAGACATGTAGAGACAGACAGGTAACCAGTCTATCACAGGGAGACATGTAGAGACAGACAGGTAACCAGTCTATCACAGGGAGACATGTAGAGACAGACAGGTAACCAGTCTATCACAGGGCTGACATGTAGAGACAGACAGGCAACCAGTCTATCACAGGGCTGACATGTAGAGACAGACAGGTAACCAGTCTATCACAGGGCTGACATGTAGAGACAGACAGGCAACCAGTCTATCACAGGGCTGACATGTAGAGACAGACAGGTAACCAGTCTATCACAGGGAGACATGTAGAGACAGACAGGTAACCAGTCTATCATGGGGCCGACATGTAGAGACAGACAGGTAACCAGTCTATCACAGGGAGACATGGAGAGACAGACAGGTAACCAGTCTATCACAGGGAGACATGTAAAGACAGACAGGTAACCAGTCTATCACAGGGAGACATGTAGAGACAGACAGGTGACCAGTCTATCACAGGGAGACATGTAGAGACAGACAGGTAACCAGTCTATCATAGGGCTGACATGTAGAGACAGACAGGTAACCAGTCTATCACATGGAGACATGTGGAGACAGACACGTAACCAGTCTATCACAGGGAGACATGTAGAGACAGACAGGTAACCAGTCTATCACAGGGAGACATGTAGAGACCGACAGGTAACCAGTCTATCACAGGGGGACATGTAGAGACAGACAGGTAACCAGTCTATCACATGGAGACATGTGGAGACAGACAGGTAACCAGTCTATCACAGGGAGACATGTAGAGACCGACAGGTAACCAGTCTATCACAGGGGGACATGTAGAGACAGACAGGTAACCAGTCTATCACAGGGAGACATGTAGAGACAGACAGGTAACCAGTCTATCACAGGGAGACATGTAGAGACAGACAGGTAACCAGTCTATCACGGGGCCGACATGTAGAGACAGACAGGTAACCAGTCTATCACAGGGAGACATGTAGAGACAGACAGGTAACCAGTCTATCACAGGGGGACATGTAGAGACAGACAGGTAACCAGTCTATCACAGGGAGACATGTAGAGACAGACAGGTAACCAGTCTATCACATGGAGACATGTAGAGACAGACAGGTAACGAGTCTATCACAGGGGGACATGTAGAGACAGACAGGTAACCAGTCTATCACAGGGAGACATGTAGAGACAGACAGGTAACCAGTCTATCACAGGGAGACATGGAGAGACAGACAGGTAACCAGTCTATCACAGGGAGACATGTAAAGACAGACAGGTAACCAGTCTATCACAGGGAGACATGTAGAGACAGACAGGTGACCAGTCTAACACAGGGAGACATGTAGAGACAGACAGGTAACCAGTCTATCACAGGGGGACATGTAGAGATAGACAGGTAACCAGTCTATCACAGGGAGACATGTAGAGACAGATAGGTAACCAGTCTATCACAGGGAGACATGTAGAGACAGACAGGTAACCAGTCTATCACGGGGCCGACATGTAGAGACAGACAGGTAACCAGTCTATCACAGGGAGACATGTAGAGACAGACAGGTAACCAGTCTATCACAGGGGGACATGTAGAGACAGACAGGTAACCAATCTATCACATGGAGACATGTGGAGACAGACAGGTAACCAGTCTATCACAGGGAGACATGTAGAGACAGACAGGTAACCAGTCTATCACAGGGAGACATGTAGAGACAGACAGGTAACCAGTCTATCACAGGGAGACATGTAGAGACAGACAGGTAACCAGTCTATCACGGGGCCGACATTTAGAGACAGACAGGTAACCAGTCTATCACAGGGAGACATGTAGAGACAGACAGGTAACCAGTCTATCACAGGGCTGACATGTAGAGACAGACAGGTGACCAGTCTATCACAGGGCTGACATGTAGAGAGAGACAGGTGACCAGTCTATCACAGGGCTGACATGTAGAGACAGACAGGTAACCAGTCTATCACAGGCTGACATGTAGAGACAGACAGGTGACCAGTCTATCACAGGGCTGACATGTAGAGACAGACAGGTAACCAGTCTATCACAGGGAGACATGTAGAGACAGACAGGTAACCAGTCTATCACAGGGAGACATGTAGAGACAGACAGGTAACCAGTCTATCACAGGGCTGACATGTAGAGACAGACAGGCAACCAGTCTATCACAGGGCTGACATGTAGAGACAGACAGGTAACCAGTCTATCACAGGGCCGACATGTAGAGACAGACAGGTAACCAGTCTATCACAGGGAGACATGTAGAGACAGACAGGTAACCAGTCTATCACAGGGAGACATGTAGAGACAGACAGGTAACCAGTCTATCACAGGGAGACATGTAGAGACAGACAGGTAACCAGTCTATCACAGGGAGACATGGAGAGACAGACAGGTAACCAGTCTATCACAGGGAGACATGTAAAGACAGACAGGTAACCAGTCTATCACAGGGAGACATGTAGAGACAGACAGGTGACCAGTCTAACACAGGGAGACATGTAGAGACAGACAGGTAACCAGTCTATCACAGGGGGACATGTAGAGACAGACAGGTAACCAGTCTATCACAGGGAGACATGTAGAGACAGATAGGTAACCAGTCTATCACAGGGAGACATGTAGAGACAGACAGGTAACCAGTCTATCACGGGGCCGACATGTAGAGACAGACAGGTAACCAGTCTATCACAGGGAGACATGTAGAGACAGACAGGTAACCAGTCTATCACAGGGGGACATGTAGAGACAGACAGGTAACCAATCTATCACATGGAGACATGTGGAGACAGACAGGTAACCAGTCTATCACAGGGAGACATGTAGAGACAGACAGGTAACCAGTCTATCACAGGGAGACATGTAGAGACAGACAGGTAACCAGTCTATCACAGGGAGACATGTAGAGACAGACAGGCAACCAGTCTATCACAGGGGGACATGTAGAGACAGACAGGTAACCAATCTATCACATGGAGACATGTGGAGACAGACAGGTAACCAGTCTATCACAGGGAGACATGTAGAGACAGACAGGTAACCAGTCTATCACAGGGAGACATGTAGAGACAGACAGGTAACCAGTCTATCACAGGGAGACATGTAGAGACAGACAGGTAACCAGTCTATCACGGGGCCGACATTTAGAGACAGACAGGTAACCAGTCTATCACAGGGAGACATGTAGAGACAGACAGGTAACCAGTCTATCACAGGGCTGACACGTAGAGACAGACAGGTGACCAGTCTATCACAGGGCTGACATGTAGAGAGAGACAGGTGACCAGTCTATCACAGGGCTGACATGTAGAGACAGACAGGTAACCAGTCTATCACAGGCTGACATGTTGAGACAGACAGGTGACCAGTCTATCACAGGGCTGACATGTAGAGACAGACAGGTAACCAGTCTATCACAGGGAGACATGTAGAGACAGACAGGTAACCAGTCTATCACAGGGAGACATGTAGAGACAGACAGGTAACCAGTCTATCACAGGGAGACATGTAGAGACAGACAGGTAACCAGTCTATCACAGGGCTGACATGTAGAGACAGACAGGCAACCAGTCTATCACAGGGCTGACATGTAGAGACAGACAGGTAACCAGTCTATCACAGGGCTGACATGTAGAGACAGACAGGCAACCAGTCTATCACAGGGCTGACATGTAGAGACAGACAGGTAACCAGTCTATCACAGGGAGACATGTAGAGACAGACAGGTAACCAGTCTATCATGGGGCCGACATGTAGAGACAGACAGGTAACCAGTCTATCACAGGGAGACATGGAGAGACAGACAGGTAACCAGTCTATCACAGGGAGACATGTAAAGACAGACAGGTAACCAGTCTATCACAGGGAGACATGTAGAGACAGACAGGTGACCAGTCTATCACAGGGAGACATGTAGAGACAGACAGGTAACCAGTCTATCATAGGGCTGACATGTAGAGACAGACAGGTAACCAGTCTATCACATGGAGACATGTGGAGACAGACACGTAACCAGTCTATCACAGGGAGACATGTAGAGACAGACAGGTAACCAGTCTATCACAGGGAGACATGTAGAGACCGACAGGTAACCAGTCTATCACAGGGGGACATGTAGAGACAGACAGGTAACCAGTCTATCACATGGAGACATGTGGAGACAGACAGGTAACCAGTCTATCACAGGGAGACATGTAGAGACCGACAGGTAACCAGTCTATCACAGGGGGACATGTAGAGACAGACAGGTAACCAGTCTATCACAGGGAGACATGTAGAGACAGACAGGTAACCAGTCTATCACAGGGAGACATGTAGAGACAGACAGGTAACCAGTCTATCACGGGGCCGACATGTAGAGACAGACAGGTAACCAGTCTATCACAGGGAGACATGTAGAGACAGACAGGTAACCAGTCTATCACAGGGGGACATGTAGAGACAGACAGGTAACCAGTCTATCACAGGGAGACATGTAGAGACAGACAGGTAACCAGTCTATCACATGGAGACATGTAGAGACAGACAGGTAACGAGTCTATCACAGGGGGACATGTAGAGACAGACAGGTAACCAGTCTATCACAGGGAGACATGTAGAGACAGACAGGTAACCAGTCTATCACAGGGAGACATGGAGAGACAGACAGGTAACCAGTCTATCACAGGGAGACATGTAAAGACAGACAGGTAACCAGTCTATCACAGGGAGACATGTAGAGACAGACAGGTGACCAGTCTAACACAGGGAGACATGTAGAGACAGACAGGTAACCAGTCTATCACAGGGGGACATGTAGAGACAGACAGGTAACCAGTCTATCACAGGGAGACATGTAGAGACAGATAGGTAACCAGTCTATCACAGGGAGACATGTAGAGACAGACAGGTAACCAGTCTATCACGGGGCCGACATGTAGAGACAGACAGGTAACCAGTCTATCACAGGGAGACATGTAGAGACAGACAGGTAACCAGTCTATCACAGGGGGACATGTAGAGACAGACAGGTAACCAATCTATCACATGGAGACATGTGGAGACAGACAGGTAACCAGTCTATCACAGGGAGACATGTAGAGACAGACAGGTAACCAGTCTATCACAGGGAGACATGTAGAGACAGACAGGTAACCAGTCTATCACAGGGAGACATGTAGAGACAGACAGGTAACCAGTCTATCACGGGGCCGACATTTAGAGACAGACAGGTAACCAGTCTATCACAGGGAGACATGTAGAGACAGACAGGTAACCAGTCTATCACAGGGCTGACATGTAGAGACAGACAGGTGACCAGTCTATCACAGGGCTGACATGTAGAGAGAGACAGGTGACCAGTCTATCACAGGGCTGACATGTAGAGACAGACAGGTAACCAGTCTATCACAGGCTGACATGTAGAGACAGACAGGTGACCAGTCTATCACAGGGCTGACATGTAGAGACAGACAGGTAACCAGTCTATCACAGGGAGACATGTAGAGACAGACAGGTAACCAGTCTATCACAGGGAGACATGTAGAGACAGACAGGTAACCAGTCTATCACAGGGCTGACATGTAGAGACAGACAGGCAACCAGTCTATCACAGGGCTGACATGTAGAGACAGACAGGTAACCAGTCTATCACAGGGCCGACATGTAGAGACAGACAGGTAACCAGTCTATCACAGGGAGACATGTAGAGACAGATAGGTAACCAGTCTATCACAGGGAGACATGTAGAGACAGACAGGTAACCAGTCTATCACGGGGCCGACATGTAGAGACAGACAGGTAACCAGTCTATCACAGGGAGACATGTAGAGACAGACAGGTAACCAGTCTATCACAGGGGGACATGTAGAGACAGACAGGTAACCAATCTATCACATGGAGACATGTGGAGACAGACAGGTAACCAGTCTATCACAGGGAGACATGTAGAGACAGACAGGTAACCAGTCTATCACAGGGAGACATGTAGAGACAGACAGGTAACCAGTCTATCACAGGGAGACATGTAGAGACAGACAGGCAACCAGTCTATCACAGGGGGACATGTAGAGACAGACAGGTAACCAATCTATCACATGGAGACATGTGGAGACAGACAGGTAACCAGTCTATCACAGGGAGACATGTAGAGACAGACAGGTAACCAGTCTATCACAGGGAGACATGTAGAGACAGACAGGTAACCAGTCTATCACAGGGAGACATGTAGAGACAGACAGGTAACCAGTCTATCACGGGGCCGACATTTAGAGACAGACAGGTAACCAGTCTATCACAGGGAGACATGTAGAGACAGACAGGTAACCAGTCTATCACAGGGCTGACACGTAGAGACAGACAGGTGACCAGTCTATCACAGGGCTGACATGTAGAGAGAGACAGGTGACCAGTCTATCACAGGGCTGACATGTAGAGACAGACAGGTAACCAGTCTATCACAGGGAGACATGTAGAGACAGACAGGTGACCAGTCTATCACAGGGAGACATGTAGAGACAGACAGGTAACCAGTCTATCATAGGGCTGACATGTAGAGACAGACAGGTAACCAGTCTATCACATGGAGACATGTGGAGACAGACACGTAACCAGTCTATCACAGGGAGACATGTAGAGACAGACAGGTAACCAGTCTATCACAGGGAGACATGTAGAGACCGACAGGTAACCAGTCTATCACAGGGGGACATGTAGAGACAGACAGGTAACCAGTCTATCACATGGAGACATGTGGAGACAGACAGGTAACCAGTCTATCACAGGGAGACATGTAGAGACCGACAGGTAACCAGTCTATCACAGGGGGACATGTAGAGACAGACAGGTAACCAGTCTATCACAGGGAGACATGTAGAGACAGACAGGTAACCAGTCTATCACAGGGAGACATGTAGAGACAGACAGGTAACCAGTCTATCACGGGGCCGACATGTAGAGACAGACAGGTAACCAGTCTATCACAGGGAGACATGTAGAGACAGACAGGTAACCAGTCTATCACAGGGGGACATGTAGAGACAGACAGGTAACCAGTCTATCACAGGGAGACATGTAGAGACAGACAGGTAACCAGTCTATCACATGGAGACATGTAGAGACAGACAGGTAACGAGTCTATCACAGGGGGACATGTAGAGACAGACAGGTAACCAGTCTATCACAGGGAGACATGTAGAGACAGACAGGTAACCAGTCTATCACAGGGAGACATGGAGAGACAGACAGGTAACCAGTCTATCACAGGGAGACATGTAAAGACAGACAGGTAACCAGTCTATCACAGGGAGACATGTAGAGACAGACAGGTGACCAGTCTAACACAGGGAGACATGTAGAGACAGACAGGTAACCAGTCTATCACAGGGGGACATGTAGAGACAGACAGGTAACCAGTCTATCACAGGGAGACATGTAGAGACAGATAGGTAACCAGTCTATCACAGGGAGACATGTAGAGACAGACAGGTAACCAGTCTATCACGGGGCCGACATGTAGAGACAGACAGGTAACCAGTCTATCACAGGGAGACATGTAGAGACAGACAGGTAACCAGTCTATCACAGGGGGACATGTAGAGACAGACAGGTAACCAATCTATCACATGGAGACATGTGGAGACAGACAGGTAACCAGTCTATCACAGGGAGACATGTAGAGACAGACAGGTAACCAGTCTATCACAGGGAGACATGTAGAGACAGACAGGTAACCAGTCTATCACAGGGAGACATGTAGAGACAGACAGGTAACCAGTCTATCACGGGGCCGACATTTAGAGACAGACAGGTAACCAGTCTATCACAGGGAGACATGTAGAGACAGACAGGTAACCAGTCTATCACAGGGCTGACATGTAGAGACAGACAGGTGACCAGTCTATCACAGGGCTGACATGTAGAGAGAGACAGGTGACCAGTCTATCACAGGGCTGACATGTAGAGACAGACAGGTAACCAGTCTATCACAGGCTGACATGTAGAGACAGACAGGTGACCAGTCTATCACAGGGCTGACATGTAGAGACAGACAGGTAACCAGTCTATCACAGGGAGACATGTAGAGACAGACAGGTAACCAGTCTATCACAGGGAGACATGTAGAGACAGACAGGTAACCAGTCTATCACAGGGCTGACATGTAGAGACAGACAGGCAACCAGTCTATCACAGGGCTGACATGTAGAGACAGACAGGTAACCAGTCTATCACAGGGCCGACATGTAGAGACAGACAGGTAACCAGTCTATCACAGGGAGACATGTAGAGACAGACAGGTAACCAGTCTATCACAGGGAGACATGTAGAGACAGACAGGTAACCAGTCTATCACAGGGAGACATGTAGAGACAGACAGGTAACCAGTCTATCACAGGGAGACATGGAGAGACAGACAGGTAACCAGTCTATCACAGGGAGACATGTAAAGACAGACAGGTAACCAGTCTATCACAGGGAGACATGTAGAGACAGACAGGTGACCAGTCTAACACAGGGAGACATGTAGAGACAGACAGGTAACCAGTCTATCACAGGGGGACATGTAGAGACAGACAGGTAACCAGTCTATCACAGGGAGACATGTAGAGACAGATAGGTAACCAGTCTATCACAGGGAGACATGTAGAGACAGACAGGTAACCAGTCTATCACGGGGCCGACATGTAGAGACAGACAGGTAACCAGTCTATCACAGGGAGACATGTAGCGACAGACAGGTAACCAGTCTATCACAGGGGGACATGTAGAGACAGACAGGTAACCAATCTATCACATGGAGACATGTGGAGACAGACAGGTAACCAGTCTATCACAGGGAGACATGTAGAGACAGACAGGTAACCAGTCTATCACAGGGAGACATGTAGAGACAGACAGGTAACCAGTCTATCACAGGGAGACATGTAGAGACAGACAGGCAACCAGTCTATCACAGGGGGACATGTAGAGACAGACAGGTAACCAATCTATCACATGGAGACATGTGGAGACAGACAGGTAACCAGTCTATCACAGGGAGACATGTAGAGACAGACAGGTAACCAGTCTATCACAGGGAGACATGTAGAGACAGACAGGTAACCAGTCTATCACAGGGAGACATGTAGAGACAGACAGGTAACCAGTCTATCACGGGGCCGACATTTAGAGACAGACAGGTAACCAGTCTATCACAGGGAGACATGTAGAGACAGACAGGTAACCAGTCTATCACAGGGCTGACACGTAGAGACAGACAGGTGACCAGTCTATCACAGGGCTGACATGTAGAGAGAGACAGGTGACCAGTCTATCACAGGGCTGACATGTAGAGACAGACAGGTAACCAGTCTATCACAGGCTGACATGTAGAGACAGACAGGTGACCAGTCTATCACAGGGCTGACATGTAGAGACAGACAGGTAACCAGTCTATCACAGGGAGACATGTAGAGACAGACAGGTAACCAGTCTATCACAGGGAGACATGTAGAGACAGACAGGTAACCAGTCTATCACAGGGAGACATGTAGAGACAGACAGGTAACCAGTCTATCACAGGGCTGACATGTAGAGACAGACAGGCAACCAGTCTATCACAGGGCTGACATGTAGAGACAGACAGGTAACCAGTCTATCACAGGGCTGACATGTAGAGACAGACAGGCAACCAGTCTATCACAGGGCTGACATGTAGAGACAGACAGGTAACCAGTCTATCACAGGGAGACATGTAGAGACAGACAGGTAACCAGTCTATCATGGGGCCGACATGTAGAGACAGACAGGTAACCAGTCTATCACAGGGAGACATGGAGAGACAGACAGGTAACCAGTCTATCACAGGGAGACATGTAAAGACAGACAGGTAACCAGTCTATCACAGGGAGACATGTAGAGACAGACAGGTGACCAGTCTATCACAGGGAGACATGTAGAGACAGACAGGTAACCAGTCTATCATAGGGCTGACATGTAGAGACAGACAGGTAACCAGTCTATCACATGGAGACATGTGGAGACAGACACGTAACCAGTCTATCACAGGGAGACATGTAGAGACAGACAGGTAACCAGTCTATCACAGGGAGACATGTAGAGACCGACAGGTAACCAGTCTATCACAGGGGGACATGTAGAGACAGACAGGTAACCAGTCTATCACATGGAGACATGTGGAGACAGACAGGTAACCAGTCTATCACAGGGAGACATGTAGAGACCGACAGGTAACCAGTCTATCACAGGGGGACATGTAGAGACAGACAGGTAACCAGTCTATCACAGGGAGACATGTAGAGACAGACAGGTAACCAGTCTATCACAGGGAGACATGTAGAGACAGACAGGTAACCAGTCTATCACGGGGCCGACATGTAGAGACAGACAGGTAACCAGTCTATCACAGGGAGACATGTAGAGACAGACAGGTAACCAGTCTATCACAGGGGGACATGTAGAGACAGACAGGTAACCAGTCTATCACAGGGAGACATGTAGAGACAGACAGGTAACCAGTCTATCACATGGAGACATGTAGAGACAGACAGGTAACCAGTCTATCACAGGGGGACATGTAGAGACAGACAGGTAACCAGTCTATCACAGGGAGACATGTAGAGACAGACAGGTAACCAGTCTATCACAGGGAGACATGGAGAGACAGACAGGTAACCAGTCTATCACAGGGAGACATGTAAAGACAGACAGGTAACCAGTCTATCACAGGGAGACATGTAGAGACAGACAGGTGACCAGTCTAACACAGGGAGACATGTAGAGACAGACAGGTAACCAGTCTATCACAGGGGGACATGTAGAGACAGACAGGTAACCAGTCTATCACAGGGAGACATGTAGAGACAGATAGGTAACCAGTCTATCACAGGGAGACATGTAGAGACAGACAGGTAACCAGTCTATCACGGGGCCGACATGTAGAGACAGACAGGTAACCAGTCTATCACAGGGAGACATGTAGAGACAGACAGGTAACCAGTCTATCACAGGGGGACATGTAGAGACAGACAGGTAAGCAATCTATCACATGGAGACATGTGGAGACAGACAGGTAACCAGTCTATCACAGGGAGACATGTAGAGACAGACAGGTAACCAGTCTATCACAGGGAGACATGTAGAGACAGACAGGTAACCAGTCTATAACAGGGAGACATGTAGAGACAGACAGGTAACCAGTCTATCACGGGGCCGACATTTAGAGACAGACAGGTAACCAGTCTATCACAGGGAGACATGTAGAGACAGACAGGTAACCAGTCTATCACAGGGCTGACATGTAGAGACAGACAGGTGACCAGTCTATCACAGGGCTGACATGTAGAGAGAGACAGGTGACCAGTCTATCACAGGGCTGACATGTAGAGACAGACAGGTAACCAGTCTATCACAGGCTGACATGTAGAGACAGACAGGTGACCAGTCTATCACAGGGCTGACATGTAGAGACAGACAGGTAACCAGTCTATCACAGGGAGACATGTAGAGACAGACAGGTAACCAGTCTATCACAGGGAGACATGTAGAGACAGACAGGTAACCAGTCTATCACAGGGCTGACATGTAGAGACAGACAGGCAACCAGTCTATCACAGGGCTGACATGTAGAGACAGACAGGTAACCAGTCTATCACAGGGCCGACATGTAGAGACAGACAGGTAACCAGTCTATCACAGGGAGACATGTAGAGACAGACAGGTAACCAGTCTATCACAGGGAGACATGTAGAGACAGACAGGTAACCAGTCTATCATGGGGCCGACATGTAGAGACAGACAGGTAACCAGTCTATCACAGGGAGACATGTAGAGACAGACAGGTAACCAGTCTATCACAGGGGAACATGTAGAGACAGACAGGTAACCAGTCTATCACAGGGAGACATGTAGAGACAGACAGGTAACCAGTCTATCACAGGGAGACATGTAGAGACAGACAGGTAACCAGTCTATCACAGGGGGACATGTAGAGACAGACAGGTAACCAGTCTATCACAGGGAGACATGTAGAGACAGACAGGTAACCAGTCTATCACAGGGAGACACGTAGAGACAGACAGGTAACCAGTCTATCACATGGAGACATGTGGAGACAGACACGTAACCAGTCTATCACAGGGAGACATGTAGAGACAGACAGGTAACCAGTCTATCACAGGGCTGACATGTAGAGAGAGACAGGTGACCAGTCTATCACAGGGCTGACATGTAGAGACAGACAGGTAACCAGTCTATCACAGGGCTGACATGTAGAGACAGACAGGTGACCAGTCTATCACAGGGCTGACATGTAGAGACAGACAGGTAACCAGTCTATCACAGGGAGACATGTAGAGACAGACAGGTAACCAGTCTATCACAGGGAGACATGTAGAGACAGACAGGTAACCAGTCTATCACAGGGCTGACATGTAGAGACAGACAGGCAACCAGTCTATCACAGGGCTGACATGTAGAGACAGACAGGTAACCAGTCTATCACAGGGCCGACATGTAGAGACAGACAGGTAACCAGTCTATCACAGGGCCGACATGTAGAGACAGACAGGTAACCAGTCTATCACAGGGAGACATGTAGTGACAGACAGGTAACCAGTCTATCACAGGGAGACATGTAGAGACAGACAGGTAACCAGTCTATCACGGGGCCGACATGTAGAGACAGACAGGTAACCAGTCTATCACAGGGGTACATGTAGAGACAGACAGGTAACCAGTCTATCACAGGGAGACATGTAGAGACAGACAGGTAACCAGTCTATCACAGGGCTGACATGTAGAGACAGACAGGTAACCAGTCTATCACAGGGAGACATGTAGAGACAGACAGGTAACCAGTCTATCACAGGGAGACATGTAGAGACAGACAGGTGACCAGTCTATCACAGGGAGACATGTAGAGACAGACAGGTAACCAGTCTATCACAGGGCTGACATGTAGAGACAGACAGGTAACCAATCTATCACATGGAGACATGTGGAGACAGACAGGTAACCAGTCTATCACAGGGAGACATGTAGAGACCGACAGGTAACCAGTCTATCACAGGGGGACATGTAGAGACAGACAGGTAACCAGTCTATCACAGGGAGACATGTAGAGACAGACAGGTAACCAGTCTATCACAGGGAGACATGTAGAGACAGACAGGTAACCAGTCTATCACGGGGCCGACATGTAGAGACAGACAGGTAACCAGTCTATCACATGGAGACATGTAGAGACAGACAGGTAACCAGTCTATCACAGGGGGACATGTAGAGACAGACAGGTAACCAGTCTATCACAGGGAGACATGTAGAGACAGACAGGTAACCAGTCTATCACAGGGAGACATGGAGAGACAGACAGGTAACCAGTCTATCACAGGGAGACATGTAAAGACAGACAGGTAACCAGTCTATCACAGGGAGACATGTAGAGACAGACAGGTGACCAGTCTATCACAGGGAGACATGTAGAGACAGACAGGTAACCAGTCTATCACAGGGGGACATGTAGAGACAGACAGGTAACCAGTCTATCACAGGGAGACATGTAGAGACAGACAGGTAACCAATCTATCACATGGAGACATGTGGAGACAGACAGGTAACCAGTCTATCACAGGGAGACATGTAGAGACCGACAGGTAACCAGTCTATCACAGGGGGACATGTAGAGACAGACAGGTAACCAGTCTATCACAGGGAGACATGTAGAGACAGAGAGGTAACCAGTCTATCACAGGGAGACATGTAGAGACAGACAGGTAACCAGTCTATCACGGGGCCGACATGTAGAGACAGACAGGTAACCAGTCTATCACAGGGAGACATGTAGAGACAGACATGTAACCAGTCTATCACAGGGGGACATGTAGAGACAGACAGTTAACCAGTCTATCACAGGGAGACATGTAGAGACAGACAGGTAACCAGTCTATCACATGGAGACATGTAGAGACAGACAGGTAACCAGTCTATCACAGGGGGACATGTAGAGACAGACAGGTAACCAGTCTATCACAGGGAGACATGTAGAGACAGACATGTAACCAGTCTATCACAGGGAGACATGGAGAGACAGACAGGTAACCAGTCTATCACAGGGAGACATGTAAAGACAGACAGGTAACCAGTCTATCACAGGGAGACATGTAGAGACAGACAGGTGACCAGTCTATCACAGGGAGACATGTAGAGACAGACAGGTAACCAGTCTATCACAGGGGGACATGTAGAGACAGACAGGTAACCAGTCTATCACAGGGAGACATGTAGAGACAGACAGGTAACTAGTCTATCACAGGGAGACATGTAGAGACCGACAGGTAACCAGTCTTTCACAGGGGGACATGTAGAGACAGACAGGTAACCAGTCTATCACAGGGAGACATGTAGAGACAGACAGGTAACCAGTCTATCACAGGGAGACATGTAGAGACAGATAGGTAACCAGTCTATCACAGGGAGACATGTAGAGACAGACAGGTAACCAGTCTATCACGGGGCCGACATGTAGAGACAGACAGGTAACCAGTCTATCACAGGGAGACATGTAGAGACAGACAGGTAACCAGTCTATCACAGGGGGACATGTAGAGACAGACAGGTAACCAATCTATCACATGGAGACATGTGGAGACAGACAGGTAACCAGTCTATCACAGGGAGACATGTAGAGACAGACAGGTAACCAGTCTATCACAGGGAGACATGTAGAGACAGACAGGTAACCAGTCTATCACAGGGAGACATGTAGAGACAGACAGGTAACCAGTCTATCACGGGGCCGACATTTAGAGACAGACAGGTAACCAGTCTATCACAGGGAGACATGTAGAGACAGACAGGTAACCAGTCTATCACGGGGCTGACATGTAGAGACAGACAGGTGACCAGTCTATCACAGGGCTGACATGTAGAGAGAGACAGGTGACCAGTCTATCACAGGGCTGACATGTAGAGACAGACAGGTAACCAGTCTATCACAGGCTGACATGTAGAGACAGACAGGTGACCAGTCTATCACAGGGCTGACATGTAGAGACAGACAGGTAACCAGTCTATCACAGGGAGACATGTAGAGACAGACAGGTAACCAGTCTATCACAGGGAGACATGTAGAGACAGACAGGTAACCAGTCTATCACAGGGAGACATGTAGAGACAGACAGGTAACCAGTCTATCACAGGGGGACATGTAGAGACAGACAGGTAACCAGTCTATCACAGGGAGACATGTAGAGACAGACAGGTAACCAGTCTATCACAGGGGGACATGTAGAGACAGACAGGTAACCAATCTATCACATGGAGACATGTGGAGACAGACAGGTAACCAGTCTATCACAGGGAGACATGTAGAGACAGACAGGTAACCAGTCTATCACAGGGAGACATGTAGAGACAGACAGGTAACCAGTCTATCACAGGGAGACATGTAGAGACAGACAGGTAACCAGTCTATCACGGGGCCGACATTTAGAGACAGACAGGTAACCAGTCTATCACAGGGAGACATGTAGAGACAGACAGGTAACCAGTCTATCACAGGGCTGACATGTAGAGACAGACAGGTGACCAGTCTATCACAGGGCTGACATGTAGAGAGAGACAGGTGACCAGTCTATCACAGGGCTGACATGTAGAGACAGACAGGTAACCAGTCTATCACAGGCTGACATGTAGAGACAGACAGGTGACCAGTCTATCACAGGGCTGACATGTAGAGACAGACAGGTAACCAGTCTATCACAGGGAGACATGTAGAGACAGACAGGTAACCAGTCTATCACAGGGAGACATGTAGAGACAGACAGGTAACCAGTCTATCACAGGGAGACATGTAGAGACAGACAGGTAACCAGTCTATCACAGGGCTGACATGTAGAGACAGACAGGCAACCAGTCTATCACAGGGCTGACATGTAGAGACAGACAGGTAACCAGTCTATCACAGGGCCGACATGTAGAGACAGACAGGTAACCAGTCTATCACAGGGAGACATGTAGAGACAGACAGGTAACCAGTCTATCACAGGGAGACATGTAGAGACAGACAGGTAACCAGTCTATCATGGGGCCGACATGTAGAGACAGACAGGTAACCAGTCTATCACAGGGAGACATGGAGAGACAGACAGGTAACCAGTCTATCACAGGGAGACATGTAAAGACAGACAGGTAACCAGTCTATCACAGGGAGACATGTAGAGACAGACAGGTGACCAGTCTATCACAGGGAGACATGTAGAGACAGACAGGTAACCAGTCTATCATAGGGCTGACATGTAGAGACAGACAGGTAACCAGTCTATCACATGGAGACATGTGGAGACAGACACGTAACCAGTCTATCACAGGGAGACATGTAGAGACAGACAGGTAACCAGTCTATCACAGGGAGACATGTAGAGACCGACAGGTAACCAGTCTATCACAGGGGGACATGTAGAGACAGACAGGTAACCAGTCTATCACATGGAGACATGTGGAGACAGACAGGTAACCAGTCTATCACAGGGAGACATGTAGAGACCGACAGGTAACCAATCTATCACAGGGGGACATGTAGAGACAGACAGGTAACCAGTCTATCACAGGGAGACATGTAGAGACAGACAGGTAACCAGTCTATCACAGGGAGACATGTAGAGACAGACAGGTAACCAGTCTATCACGGGGCCGACATGTAGAGACAGACAGGTAACCAGTCTATCACCAGTCTATCACAGGGAGACATGTAGAGACAGACAGGTAACCAGTCTATCACAGGGGGACATGTAGAGACAGACAGGTAACCAGTCTATCACATGGAGACATGTAGAGACAGACAGGTAACCAGTCTATCACAGGGGGACATGTAGAGACAGACAGGTAACCAGTCTATCACAGGGAGACATGTAGAGACAGACAGGTAACCAGTCTATCACAGGGAGACATGTAGAGACAGACAGGTAACCAGTCTATCACAGGGAGACATGTAGAGACCGACAGGTAACCAGTCTTTCACAGGGGGACATGTAGAGACAGACAGGTAACCAGTCTATCACAGGGAGACATGTAGAGACAGACAGGTAACCAGTCTATCACAGGGAGACATGTAGAGACAGATAGGTAACCAGTCTATCACAGGGAGACATGTAGAGACAGACAGGTAACCAGTCTATCACGGGGCCGACATGTAGAGACAGACAGGTAACCAGTCTATCACAGGGAGACATGTAGAGACAGACAGGTAACCAGTCTATCACAGGGGGACATGTAGAGACAGACAGGTAACCAATCTATCACATGGAGACATGTGGAGACAGACAGGTAACCAGTCTATCACAGGGAGACATGTAGAGACAGACAGGTAACCAGTCTATCACAGGGAGACATGTAGAGACAGACAGGTAACCAGTCTACCACAGGGAGACATGTAGAGACAGACAGGTAACCAGTCTATCACGGGGCCGACATTTAGAGACAGACAGGTAACCAGTCTATCACAGGGAGACATGTAGAGACAGACAGGTAACCAGTCTATCACAGGGCTGACATGTAGAGACAGACAGGTGACCAGTCTATCACAGGGCTGACATGTAGAGAGAGACAGGTGACCAGTCTATCACAGGGCTGACATGTAGAGACAGACAGGTAACCAGTCTATCACAGGCTGACATGTAGAGACAGACAGGTGACCAGTCTATCACAGGGCTGACATGTAGAGACAGACAGGTAACCAGTCTATCACAGGGAGACATGTAGAGACAGACAGGTAACCAGTCTATCACAGGGAGACATGTAGAGACAGACAGGTAACCAGTCTATCACAGGGAGACATGTAGAGACAGACAGGTAACCAGTCTATCACAGGGCTGACATGTAGAGACAGACAGGCAACCAGTCTATCACAGGGCTGACATGTAGAGACAGACAGGTAACCAGTCTATCACAGGGCCGACATGTAGAGACAGACAGGTAACCAGTCTATCACAGGGAGACATGTAGAGACAGACAGGTAACCAGTCTATCACAGGGAGACATGTAGAGACAGACAGGTAACCAGTCTATCATGGGGCCGACATGTAGAGACAGACAGGTAACCAGTCTATCACAGGGAGACATGGAGAGACAGACAGGTAACCAGTCTATCACAGGGAGACATGTAAAGACAGACAGGTAACCAGTCTATCACAGGGAGACATGTAGAGACAGACAGGTGACCAGTCTATCACAGGGAGACATGTAGAGACAGACAGGTAACCAGTCTATCATAGGGCTGACATGTAGAGACAGACAGGTAACCAGTCTATCACATGGAGACATGTGGAGACAGACACGTAACCAGTCTATCACAGGGAGACATGTAGAGACAGACAGGTAACCAGTCTATCACAGGGAGACATGTAGAGACCGACAGGTAACCAGTCTATCACAGGGGGACATGTAGAGACAGACAGGTAACCAGTCTATCACATGGAGACATGTGGAGACAGACAGGTAACCAGTCTATCACAGGGAGACATGTAGAGACCGACAGGTAACCAGTCTATCACAGGGGGACATGTAGAGACAGACAGGTAACCAGTCTATCACAGGGAGACATGTAGAGACAGACAGGTAACCAGTCTATCACAGGGAGACATGTAGAGACAGACAGGTAACCAGTCTATCACGGGGCCGACATGTAGAGACAGACAGGTAACCAGTCTATCACAGGGAGACATGTAGAGACAGACAGGTAACCAGTCTATCACAGGGGGACATGTAGAGACAGACAGGTAACCAGTCTATCACAGGGGGACATGTAGAGACAGACAGGTAACCAGTCTATCACATGGAGACATGTAGAGACAGACAGGTAACCAGTCTATCACAGGGAGACATGTAGAGACAGACAGGTAACCAGTCTATCACAGGGAGACATGTAGAGACCGACAGGTAACCAGTCTTTCACAGGGGGACATGTCGAGACAGACAGGTAACCAGTCTATCACAGGGAGACATGTAGAGACAGACAGGTAACCAGTCTATCACAGGGAGACATGTAGAGACAGATAGGTAACCAGTCTATCACAGGGAGACATGTAGAGACAGACAGGTAACCAGTCTATCACGGGGCCGACATGTAGAGACAGACAGGTAACCAGTCTATCACAGGGAGACATGTAGAGACAGACAGGTAACCAGTCTATCACAGGGAGACATGTAGAGACAGACAGGTAACCAGTCTATCACGGGGCCGACATTTAGAGACAGACAGGTAACCAGTCTATCACAGGGAGACATGTAGAGACAGACAGGTAACCAGTCTATCACAGGGAGACATGTAGAGACAGACAGGTAACCAGTCTATCATGGGGCCGACATGTAGAGACAGACAGGTAACCAGTCTATCACAGGGAGACATGGAGAGACAGACAGGTAACCAGTCTATCACAGGGAGACATGTAGAGACAGACAGGTAACCAGTCTATCACAGGGAGACATGTAGAGACAGACAGGTAACCAGTCTATCACAGGGAGACATGTAGAGACAGACAGGTAACCAGTCTATCACAGGGAGACATGTAGAGACAGACAGGTAACCAGTCTATCATGGGGCCGACATGTAGAGACAGACAGGTAACCAGTCTATCACAGGGAGACATGGAGAGACAGACAGGTAACCAGTCTATCACAGGGAGACATGTAAAGACAGACAGGTAACCAGTCTATCACAGGGAGACATGTAGAGACAGACAGGTGACCAGTCTATCACAGGGAGACATGTAGAGACAGACAGGTAACCAGTCTATCATAGGGCTGACATGTAGAGACAGACAGGTAACCAGTCTATCACATGGAGACATGTGGAGACAGACACGTAACCAGTCTATCACAGGGAGACATGTAGAGACAGACAGGTAACCAGTCTATCACAGGGACAGACAGGTAACCAGTCTATCACAGGGAGACATGTAGAGACAGACAGGTAACCAGTCTATCACAGGGGGACATGTAGAGACAGACAGGTAACCAGTCTATCACAGGGAGACATGTAGAGACAGACAGGTAACCAGTCTATCACATGGAGACATGTAGAGACAGACAGGTAACCAGTCTATCACAGGGGGACATGTAGAGACAGACAGGTAACCAGTCTATCACATGGAGACATGTAGAGACAGACAGGTAACCAGTCTATCACAGGGAGACATGTAGAGACAGACAGGTAACCAGTCTATCACAGGGAGACATGTAGAGACCGACAGGTAACCAGTCTTTCACAGGGGGACATGTCGAGACAGACAGGTAACCAGTCTATCACAGGGAGACATGTAGAGACAGACAGGTAACCAGTCTATCACAGGGAGACATGTAGAGACAGATAGGTAACCAGTCTATCACAGGGAGACATGTAGAGACAGACAGGTAACCAGTCTATCACGGGGCCGACATGTAGAGACAGACAGGTAACCAGTCTATCACAGGGAGACATGTAGAGACAGACAGGTAACCAGTCTATCACAGGGGGACATGTAGAGACAGACAGGTAACCAATCTATCACATGGAGACATGTGGAGACAGACAGGTAACCAGTCTATCACAGGGAGACATGTAGAGACAGACAGGTAACCAGTCTATCACAGGGAGACATGTAGAGACAGACAGGTAACCAGTCTATCACAGGGAGACATGTAGAGACAGACAGGTAACCAGTCTATCACGGGGACGACATTTAGAGACAGACAGGTAACCAGTCTATCACAGGGCTGACATGTAGAGACAGACAGGTAACCAGTCTATCACAGGCTGACATGTAGAGACAGACAGGTGACCAGTCTATCACAGGGCTGACATGTAGAGACAGACAGGTAACCAGTCTATCACAGGGAGACATGTAGAGACAGACAGGTAACCAGTCTATCACAGGGAGACATGTAGAGACAGACAGGTAACCAGTCTATCACAGGGAGACATGTAGAGACAGACAGGTAACCAGTCTATCACAGGGCTGACATGTAGAGACAGACAGGCAACCAGTCTATCACAGGGGGACATGTAGAGACAGACAGGTAACCAATCTATCACATGGAGACATGTGGAGACAGACAGGTAACCAGTCTATCACAGGGAGACATGTAGAGACAGACAGGTAACCAGTCTATCACGGGGCCGACATTTAGAGACAGACAGGTAACCAGTCTATCACAGGGAGACATGTAGAGACAGACAGGTAACCAGTCTATCACAGGGCTGACATGTAGAGACAGACAGGTGACCAGTCTATCACAGGGCTGACATGTAGAGAGAGACAGGTGACCAGTCTATCACAGGGCTGACATGTAGAGACAGACAGGTAACCAGTCTATCACAGGCTGACATGTAGAGACAGACAGGTGACCAGTCTATCACAGGGCTGACATGTAGAGACAGACAGGTAACCAGTCTATCACAGGGAGACATGTAGAGACAGACAGGATACCAGTCTATCACAGGGAGACATGTAGAGACAGACAGGTAACCAGTCTATCACAGGGAGACATGTAGAGACAGACAGGTAACCAGTCTATCACAGGGCTGACATGTAGAGACAGACAGGCAACCAGTCTATCACAGGGCTGACATGTAGAGACAGACAGGTAACCAGTCTATCACAGGGCCGACATGTAGAGACAGACAGGTAACCAGTCTATCACAGGGAGACATGTAGAGACAGACAGGTAACCAGTCTATCACAGGGAGACATGTAGAGACAGACAGGTAACCAGTCTATCATGGGGCCGACATGTAGAGACAGACAGGTAACCAGTCTATCACAGGGAGACATGGAGAGACAGACAGGTAACCAGTCTATCACAGGGAGACATGTAAAGACAGACAGGTAACCAGTCTATCACAGGGAGACATGTAGAGACAGACAGGTGACCAGTCTATCACAGGGAGACATGTAGAGACAGACAGGTAACCAGTCTATCATAGGGCTGACATGTAGAGACAGACAGGTAACCAGTCTATCACATGGAGACATGTGGAGACAGACACGTAACCAGTCTATCACAGGGAGACATGTAGAGACAGACAGGTAACCAGTCTATCACAGGGAGACATGTAGAGACCGACAGGTAACCAGTCTATCACAGGGGGACATGTAGAGACAGACAGGTAACCAGTCTATGACATGGAGACATGTGGAGACAGACAGGTAACCAGTCTATCACAGGGAGACATGTAGAGACAGACAGGTAACCAGTCTATCACGGGGCCGACATGTAGAGACAGACAGGTAACCAGTCTATCACAGGGAGACATGTAGAGACAGACAGGTAACCAGTCTATCACAGGGGGACATGTAGAGACAGACAGGTAACCAGTCTATCACAGGGAGACATGTAGAGACAGACAGGTAACCAGTCTATCACATGGAGACATGTAGAGACAGACAGGTAACCAGTCTATCACAGGGGGACATGTAGAGACAGACAGGTAACCAGTCTATCACAGGGAGACATGTAGAGACAGACAGGTAACCAGTCTATCACAGGGAGACATGTAGAGACAGACAGGTAACCAGTCTATCACAGGGAGACATGTAAAGACAGACAGGTAACCAGTCTATCACAGGGAGACATGTAGAGACAGACAGGTGACCAGTCTAACACAGGGAGACATGTAGAGACAGACAGGTAACCAGTCTATCACAGGGGGACATGTAGAGACAGACAGGTAACCAGTCTATCACAGGGAGACATGTAGAGACAGATAGGTAACCAGTCTATCACAGGGAGACATGTAGAGACAGACAGGTAACCAGTCTATCACGGGGCCGACATGTAGAGACAGACAGGTAACCAGTCTATCACAGGGAGACATGTAGAGACAGACAGGTAACCAGTCTATCACAGGGGGACATGTAGAGACAGACAGGTAACCAATCTATCACATGGAGACATGTGGAGACAGACAGGTAACCAGTCTATCACAGGGAGACATGTAGAGACAGACAGGTAACCAGTCTATCACAGGGAGACATGTAGAGACAGACAGGTAACCAGTCTATCACGGGGCCGACATGTAGAGACAGACAGGTAACCAGTCTATCACAGGGGTACATGTAGAGACAGACAGGTAACCAGTCTATCACAGGGGGACATGTAGAGACAGACAGGTAACCAGTCTATCACAGGGAGACATGTAGAGACAGACAGGTAACCAGTCTATCACAGGGAGACATGTAGAGACAGACAGGTAACCAGTCTATCACAGGGGGACATGTAGAGACAGACAGGTAACCAGTCTATCACAGGGAGACATGTAGAGACAGACAGGTAACCAGTCTATCACAGGGAGACATGTAAAGACAGACAGGTAACCAGTCTATCACAGGGAGACATGTAGAGACAGACAGGTGACCAGTCTATCACAGGGAGACATGTAGAGACAGACAGGTAACCAGTCTATCACAGGGAGACATGTAGAGACAGACAGGTAACCAGTCTATCACAGGGCTGACATGTAGAGACAGACAGGTAACCAGTCTATCACAGGGAGACATGTAGAGACAGACAGGTAACCAGTCTATCACAGGGAGACATGTAGAGACAGACAGGTGACCAGTCTATCACATGGAGACATGTAGAGACAGACAGGTAACCAGTCTATCACAGGGAGACATGTAAAGACAGACAGGTAACCAGTCTATCACAGGGAGACATGTAGAGACAGACAGGTGACCAGTCTAACACAGGGAGACATGTAGAGACAGACAGGTAACCAGTCTATCACAGGGGGACATGTAGAGACAGACAGGTAACCAGTCTATCACAGGGAGACATGTAGAGACAGATAGGTAACCAGTCTATCACAGGGAGACATGTAGAGACAGACAGGTAACCAGTCTATCACGGGGCCGACATGTAGAGACAGACAGGTAACCAGTCTATCACAGGGAGACATGTAGAGACAGACAGGTAACCAGTCTATCACAGGGGGACATGTAGAGACAGACAGGTAACCAATCTATCACATGGAGGCATGTGGAGACAGACAGGTAACCAGTCTATCACAGGGAGACATGTAGAGACAGACAGGTAACCAGTCTATCACAGGGAGACATGTAGAGACAGACAGGTAACCAGTCTATCACAGGGAGACATGTAGAGACAGACAGGTAACCAGTCTATCACGGGGCCGACATTTAGAGACAGACAGGTAACCAGTCTATCACAGGGAGACATGTAGAGACAGACAGGTAACCAGTCTATCACAGGGAGACATGTAGAGACAGACAGGTAACCAGTCTATCACGGGGCCGACATGTAGAGACAGACAGGTAACCAGTCTATCACAGGGGTACATGTAGAGACAGACAGGTAACCAGTCTATCACAGGGGGACATGTAGAGACAGACAGGTAACCAGTCTATCACAGGGAGACATGTAGAGACAGACAGGTAACCAGTCTATCACAGGGAGACATGTAGAGACAGACAGGTAACCAGTCTATCACAGGGGGACATGTAGAGACAGACAGGTAACCAGTCTATCACAGGGAGACATGTAGAGACAGACAGGTAACCAGTCTATCACAGGGAGACATGTAAAGACAGACAGGTAACCAGTCTATCACAGGGAGACATGTAGAGACAGACAGGTGACCAGTCTATCACAGGGAGACATGTAGAGACAGACAGGTAACCAGTCTATCACAGGGAGACATGTAGAGACAGACAGGTAACCAGTCTATCACAGGGCTGACATGTAGAGACAGACAGGTAACCAGTCTATCACAGGGAGACATGTAGAGACAGACAGGTAACCAGTCTATCACAGGGAGACATGTAGAGACAGACAGGTGACCAGTCTATCACATGGAGACATGTAGAGACAGACAGGTAACCAGTCTATCACAGGGCTGACATGTAGAGACAGACAGGTAACCAATCTATCACATGGAGACATGTGGAGACAGACAGGTAACCAGTCTATCACAGGGAGACATGTAGAGACCGACAGGTAACCAGTCTATCACAGGGGGACATGTAGAGACAGACAGGTAACCAGTCTATCACAGGGAGACATGTAGAGACAGACAGGTAACCAGTCTATCACAGGGAGACATGTAGAGACAGACAGGTAACCAGTCTATCACGGGGCCGACATGTAGAGACAGACAGGTAACCAGTCTATCACAGGGAGACATGTAGAGACAGACAGGTAACCAGTCTATCACAGGGGGACATGTAGAGACAGACAGTTAACCAGTCTATCACAGGGAGACATGTAGAGACAGACAGGTAACCAGTCTATCACATGGAGACATGTAGAGACAGACAGGTAACCAGTCTATCACAGGGGGACATGTAGAGACACACAGGTAACCAGTCTATCACAGGGAGACATGTAGAGACAGACAGGTAACCAGTCTATCACAGGGAGACATGGAGAGACAGACAGGTAACCAGTCTATCACAGGGAGACATGTAAAGACAGACAGGTAACCAGTCTATCACAGGGAGACATGTAGAGACAGACAGGTGACCAGTCTATCACAGGGAGACATGTAGAGACAGACAGGTAACCAGTCTATCACAGGGGGACATGTAGAGACAGACAGGTAACCAGTCTATCACAGGGAGACATGTAGAGACAGACAGGTAACCAATCTATCACATGGAGACATGTGGAGACAGACAGGTAACCAGTCTATCACAGGGAGACATGTAGAGACCGACAGGTAACCAGTCTATCACAGGGGGACATGTAGAGACAGACAGGTAACCAGTCTATCACAGGGAGACATGTAGAGACAGACAGGTAACCAGTCTATCACAGGGAGACATGTAGAGACAGACAGGTAACCAGTCTATCACGGGGCCGACATGTAGAGACAGACAGGTAACCAGTCTATCACAGGGAGACATGTAGAGACAGACAGGTAACCAGTCTATCACAGGGGGACATGTAGAGACAGACAGTTAACCAGTCTATCACAGGGAGACATGTAGAGACAGACAGGTAACCAGTCTATCACATGGAGACATGTAGAGACAGACAGGTAACCAGTCTATCACAGGGGGACATGTAGAGACAGACAGGTAACCAGTCTATCACAGGGAGACATGTAGAGACAGACAGGTAACCAGTCTATCACAGGGAGACATGGAGAGACAGACAGGTAACCAGTCTATCACAGGGAGACATGTAAAGACAGACAGGTAACCAGTCTATCACAGGGAGACATGTAGAGACAGACAGGTGACCAGTCTATCACAGGGAGACATGTAGAGACAGACAGGTAACCAGTCTATCACAGGGGGACATGTAGAGACAGACAGGTAACCAGTCTATCACAGGGAGACATGTAGAGACAGACAGGTAACCAGTCTATCACAGGGAGACATGTAGAGACCGACAGGTAACCAGTCTTTCACAGGGGGACATGTAGAGACAGACAGGTAACCAGTCTATCACAGGGAGACATGTAGAGACAGACAGGTAACCAGTCTATCACAGGGAGACATGTAGAGACAGACAGGTAACCAGTCTATCACGGGGCCGACATTTAGAGACAGACAGGTAACCAGTCTATCACAGGGAGACATGTAGAGACAGACAGGTAACCAGTCTATCACAGGGCTGACATGTAGAGACAGACAGGTGACCAGTCTATCACAGGGCTGACATGTAGAGAGAGACAGGTGACCAGTCTATCACAGGGCTGACATGTAGAGACAGACAGGTAACCAGTCTATCACAGGGAGACATGTAGAGACAGACAGGTAACCAGTCTATCACAGGGCTGACATGTAGAGACAGACAGGCAACCAGTCTATCACAGGGCTGACATGTAGAGACAGACAGGTAACCAGTCTATCACAGGGCCGACATGTAGAGACAGACAGGTAACCAGTCTATCACAGGGAGACATGTAGAGACAGACAGGTAACCAGTCTATCACAGGGAGACATGTAGAGACAGACAGGTAACCAGTCTATCATGGGGCCGACATGTAGAGACAGACAGGTAACCAGTCTATCACAGGGAGACATGTAGAGACAGACAGGTAACCAGTCTATCACAGGGGGACATGTAGAGACAGACAGGTAACCAGTCTATCACAGGGAGACATGTAGAGACAGACAGGTAACCAGTCTATCACAGGGAGACATGTAGAGACAGACAGGTAACCAGTCTATCACAGGGAGACATGTAGAGACAGACAGGTAACCAGTCTATCACAGGGAGACATGGAGAGACAGACAGGTAACCAGTCTATCACAGGGAGACATGTAAAGACAGACAGGTAACCAGTCTATCACAGGGAGACATGTAGAGACAGACAGGTGACCAGTCTATCACAGGGAGACATGTAGAGACAGACAGGTAACCAGTCTATCACAGGGGGACATGTAGAGACAGACAGGTAACCAGTCTATCACAGGGAGACATGTAGAGACAGACAGGTAACCAATCTATCACATGGAGACATGTGGAGACAGACAGGTAACCAGTCTATCACAGGGAGACATGTAGAGACCGACAGGTAACCAGTCTATCACAGGGGGACATGTAGAGACAGACAGGTAACCAGTCTATCACAGGGAGACATGTAGAGACAGACAGGTAACCAGTCTATCACAGGGAGACATGTAGAGACAGACAGGTAACCAGTCTATCACAGGGAGACATGTAGAGACAGACAGGTAACCAGTCTATCACAGGGGGACATGTAGAGACAGACAGTTAACCAGTCTATCACAGGGAGACATGTAGAGACAGACAGGTAACCAGTCTATCACATGGAGACATGTAGAGACAGACAGGTAACCAGTCTATCACAGGGAGACATGTAAAGACAGACAGGTAACCAGTCTATCACAGGGAGACATGTAGAGACAGACAGGTGACCAGTCTAACACAGGGAGACATGTAGAGACAGACAGGTAACCAGTCTATCACAGGGGGACATGTAGAGACAGACAGGTAACCAGTCTATCACAGGGAGACATGTAGAGACAGATAGGTAACCAGTCTATCACAGGGAGACATGTAGAGACAGACAGGTAACCAGTCTATCACGGGGCCGACATGTAGAGACAGACAGGTAACCAGTCTATCACAGGGAGACATGTAGAGACAGACAGGTAACCAGTCTATCACAGGGGGACATGTAGAGACAGACAGGTAACCAATCTATCACATGGAGACATGTGGAGACAGACAGGTAACCAGTCTATCACAGGGAGACATGTAGAGACAGACAGGTAACCAGTCTATCACAGGGAGACATGTAGAGACAGACAGGTAACCAGTCTATCACAGGGAGACATGTAGAGACAGACAGGTAACCAGTCTATCACGGGGCCGACATTTAGAGACAGACAGGTAACCAGTCTATCACAGGGAGACATGTAGAGACAGACAGGTAACCAGTCTATCACAGGGAGACATGTAGAGACAGACAGGTAACCAGTCTATCACGGGGCCGACATGTAGAGACAGACAGGTAACCAGTCTATCACAGGGGTACATGTAGAGACAGACAGGTAACCAGTCTATCACAGGGGGACATGTAGAGACAGACAGGTAACCAGTCTATCACAGGGAGACATGTAGAGACAGACAGGTAACCAGTCTATCACAGGGAGACATGTAGAGACAGACAGGTAACCAGTCTATCACAGGGGGACATGTAGAGACAGACAGGTAACCAGTCTATCACAGGGAGACATGTAGAGACAGACAGGTAACCAGTCTATCACAGGGAGACATGTAAAGACAGACAGGTAACCAGTCTATCACAGGGAGACATGTAGAGACAGACAGGTGACCAGTCTATCACAGGGAGACATGTAGAGACAGACAGGTAACCAGTCTATCACAGGGAGACATGTAGAGACAGACAGGTAACCAGTCTATCACAGGGCTGACATGTAGAGACAGACAGGTAACCAGTCTATCACAGGGAGACATGTAGAGACAGACAGGTAACCAGTCTATCACAGGGAGACATGTAGAGACAGACAGGTGACCAGTCTATCACATGGAGACATGTAGAGACAGACAGGTAACCAGTCTATCACAGGGCTGACATGTAGAGACAGACAGGTAACCAATCTATCACATGGAGACATGTGGAGACAGACAGGTAACCAGTCTATCACAGGGAGACATGTAGAGACCGACAGGTAACCAGTCTATCACAGGGGGACATGTAGAGACAGACAGGTAACCAGTCTATCACAGGGAGACATGTAGAGACAGACAGGTAACCAGTCTATCACAGGGAGACATGTAGAGACAGACAGGTAACCAGTCTATCACGGGGCCGACATGTAGAGACAGACAGGTAACCAGTCTATCACAGGGAGACATGTAGAGACAGACAGGTAACCAGTCTATCACAGGGGGACATGTAGTGACAGACAGTTAACCAGTCTATCACAGGGAGACATGTAGAGACAGACAGGTAACCAGTCTATCACATGGAGACATGTAGAGACAGACAGGTAACCAGTCTATCACAGGGGGACATGTAGAGACACACAGGTAACCAGTCTATCACAGGGAGACATGTAGAGACAGACAGGTAACCAGTCTATCACAGGGAGACATGGAGAGACAGACAGGTAACCAGTCTATCACAGGGAGACATGTAAAGACAGACAGGTAACCAGTCTATCACAGGGAGACATGTAGAGACAGACAGGTGACCAGTCTATCACAGGGAGACATGTAGAGACAGACAGGTAACCAGTCTATCACAGGGGGACATGTAGAGACAGACAGGTAACCAGTCTATCACAGGGAGACATGTAGAGACAGACAGGTAACCAATCTATCACATGGAGACATGTGGAGACAGACAGGTAACCAGTCTATCACAGGGAGACATGTAGAGA
Source organism: Eutrigla gurnardus (assembly GCF_963514095.1). NCBI lineage: Eukaryota > Metazoa > Chordata > Actinopteri > Perciformes > Triglidae > Eutrigla > Eutrigla gurnardus. The sequence continues at coordinate 339,120 of NW_028155319.1, read as the reverse complement.
CCGACAGGTAACCAGTCTATCACAGGGGGACATGTAGAGACAGACAGGTAACCAGTCTATCACAGGGAGACATGTAGAGACAGACAGGTAACCAGTCTATCACAGGGAGACATGTAGAGACAGACAGGTAACCAGTCTATCACGGGGCCGACATGTAGAGACAGACAGGTAACCAGTCTATCACAGGGAGACATGTAGAGACAGACAGGTAACCAGTCTATCACAGGGGGACATGTAGAGACAGACAGTTAACCAGTCTATCACAGGGAGACATGTAGAGACAGACAGGTAACCAGTCTATCACATGGAGAAATGTAGAGACAGACAGGTAACCAGTCTATCACAGGGGGACATGTAGAGACAGACAGGTAACCAGTCTATCACAGGGAGACATGTAGAGACAGACAGGTAACCAGTCTATCACAGGGAGACATGGAGAGACAGACAGGTAACCAGTCTATCACAGGGAGACATGTAAAGACAGACAGGTAACCAGTCTATCACAGGGAGACATGTAGAGACAGACAGGTGACCAGTCTATCACAGGGAGACATGTAGAGACAGACAGGTAACCAGTCTATCACAGGGGGACATGTAGAGACAGACAGGTAACCAGTCTATCACAGGGAGACATGTAGAGACAGACAGGTAACCAGTCTATCACAGGGAGACATGTAGAGACCGACAGGTAACCAGTCTTTCACAGGGGGACATGTAGAGACAGACAGGTAACCAGTCTATCACAGGGAGACATGTAGAGACAGACAGGTAACCAGTCTATCACAGGGAGACATGTAGAGACAGACAGGTAACCAGTCTATCACGGGGCCGACATTTAGAGACAGACAGGTAACCAGTCTATCACAGGGAGACATGTAGAGACAGACAGGTAACCAGTCTATCACAGGGCTGACATGTAGAGACAGACAGGTGACCAGTCTATCACAGGGCTGACATGTAGAGAGAGACAGGTGACCAGTCTATCACAGGGCTGACATGTAGAGACAGACAGGTAACCAGTCTATCACAGGGAGACATGTAGAGACAGACAGGTAACCAGTCTATCACAGGGAGACATGTAGAGACAGACAGGTAACCAGTCTATCACAGGGCTGACATGTAGAGACAGACAGGCAACCAGTCTATCACAGGGCTGACATGTAGAGACAGACAGGTAACCAGTCTATCACAGGGCCGACATGTAGAGACAGACAGGTAACCAGTCTATCACAGGGAGACATGTAGAGACAGACAGGTAACCAGTCTATCACAGGGAGACATGTAGAGACAGACAGGTAACCAGTCTATCATGGGGCCGACAAGTAGAGACAGACAGGTAACCAGTCTATCACAGGGAGACATGTAGAGACAGACAGGTAACCAGTCTATCACAGGGGGACATGTAGAGACAGACAGGTAACCAGTCTATCATGGGGCCGACAAGTAGAGACAGACAGGTAACCAGTCTATCACAGGGAGACATGTAGAGACAGACAGGTAACCAGTCTATCACAGGGGGACATGTAGAGACAGACAGGTAACCAGTCTATCACAGGGAGACATGTAGAGACAGACAGGTAACCAGTCTATCACAGGGAGACATGTAGAGACAGACAGGTAACCAGTCTATCACAGGGAGACATGTAGAGACAGACAGGTAACCAGTCTATCACGGGGCCGACATGTAGAGACAGACAGGTAACCAGTCTATCACAGGGAGACATGTAGAGACAGACAGGTAACCAGTCTATCACAGGGGGACATGTAGAGACAGACAGTTAACCAGTCTATCACAGGGAGACATGTAGAGACAGACAGGTAACCAGTCTATCACATGGAGAAATGTAGAGACAGACAGGTAACCAGTCTATCACAGGGGGACATGTAGAGACAGACAGGTAACCAGTCTATCACAGGGAGACATGTAGAGACAGACAGGTAACCAGTCTATCACAGGGAGACATGGAGAGACAGACAGGTAACCAGTCTATCACAGGGAGACATGTAAAGACAGACAGGTAACCAGTCTATCACAGGGAGACATGTAGAGACAGACAGGTGACCAGTCTATCACAGGGAGACATGTAGAGACAGACAGGTAACCAGTCTATCACAGGGGGACATGTAGAGACAGACAGGTAACCAGTCTATCACAGGGAGACATGTAGAGACAGACAGGTAACCAGTCTATCACAGGGAGACATGTAGAGACCGACAGGTAACCAGTCTTTCACAGGGGGACATGTAGAGACAGACAGGTAACCAGTCTATCACAGGGAGACATGTAGAGACAGACAGGTAACCAGTCTATCACAGGGAGACATGTAGAGACAGACAGGTAACCAGTCTATCACGGGGCCGACATTTAGAGACAGACAGGTAACCAGTCTATCACAGGGAGACATGTAGAGACAGACAGGTAACCAGTCTATCACAGGGCTGACATGTAGAGACAGACAGGTGACCAGTCTATCACAGGGCTGACATGTAGAGAGAGACAGGTGACCAGTCTATCACAGGGCTGACATGTAGAGACAGACAGGTAACCAGTCTATCACAGGGAGACATGTAGAGACAGACAGGTAACCAGTCTATCACAGGGAGACATGTAGAGACAGACAGGTAACCAGTCTATCACAGGGCTGACATGTAGAGACAGACAGGCAACCAGTCTATCACAGGGCTGACATGTAGAGACAGACAGGTAACCAGTCTATCACAGGGCCGACATGTAGAGACAGACAGGTAACCAGTCTATCACAGGGAGACATGTAGAGACAGACAGGTAACCAGTCTATCACAGGGAGACATGTAGAGACAGACAGGTAACCAGTCTATCATGGGGCCGACAAGTAGAGACAGACAGGTAACCAGTCTATCACAGGGAGACATGTAGAGACAGACAGGTAACCAGTCTATCACAGGGGGACATGTAGAGACAGACAGGTAACCAGTCTATCACAGGGAGACATGTAGAGACAGACAGGTAACCAGTCTATCACAGGGAGACATGTAGAGACAGACAGGTAACCAGTCTATCACAGGGCTGACATGTAGAGACAGACAGGTAACCAGTCTATCACAGGGAGACATGTAGAGACAGACAGGTAACCAATCTATCACATGGAGACATGTGGAGACAGACAGGTAACCAGTCTATCACAGGGAGACATGTAGAGACCGACAGGTAACCAGTCTATCACAGGGGGACATGTAGAGACAGACAGGTAACCAGTCTATCACAGGGAGACATGTAGAGACAGACAGGTAACCAGTCTATCACATGGAGACATGTAGAGACAGACAGGTAACCAGTCTATCACAGGGGGACATGTAGAGACAGACAGGCAACCAGTCTATCGCAGGGCTGACATGTAGAGACAGACAGGTAACCAGTCTATCACAGGGAGACATGTAGAGACAGACAGGTAACCAGTCTATCACAGGGAGACATGTAGAGACAGACAGGTAACCAATCTATCACATGGAGACATGTGGAGACAGACAGGTAACCAGTCTATCACAGGGAGACATGTAGAGACCGACAGGTAACCAGTCTATCACAGGGGGACATGTAGAGACAGACAGGTAACCAGTCTATCACAGGGAGACATGTAGAGACAGACAGGTAACCAGTCTATCACATGGAGACATGTAGAGACAGACAGGTAACCAGTCTATCACAGGGGGACATGTAGAGACAGACAGGTAACCAGTCTATCACAGGGAGACATGTAGAGACAGACAGGTAACCAGTCTATCACAGGGAGACATGGAGAGACAGACAGGTAACCAGTCTATCACAGGGAGACATGTAAAGACAGACAGGTAACCAGTCTATCACAGGGAGACATGTAGAGACAGACAGGTGACCAGTCTATCACAGGGAGACATGTAGAGACAGACAGGTAACCAGTCTATCACAGGGGGACATGTAGAGACAGACAGGTAACCAGTCTATCACAGGGAGACATGTAGAGACAGACAGGTAACCAGTCTATCACAGGGAGACATGTAGAGACCGACAGGTAACCAGTCTTTCACAGGGGGACATGTAGAGACAGACAGGTAACCAGTCTATTACAGGGAGACATGTAGAGACAGACAGGTAACCAGTCTATCACAGGGAGACATGTAGAGACAGACAGGTAACCAGTCTATCACGGGGCCGACATTTAGAGACAGACAGGTAACCAGTCTATCACAGGGAGACATGTAGAGACAGACAGGTAACCAGTCTATCACAGGGCTGACATGTAGAGACAGTCAGGTGACCAGTCTATCACAGGGCTGACATGTAGAGAGAGACAGGTGACCAGTCTATCACAGGGCTGACATGTAGAGACAGACAGGTAACCAGTCTATCACAGGGAGACATGTAGAGACAGACAGGTAACCAGTCTATCACAGGGAGACATGTAGAGACAGACAGGTAACCAGTCTATCACAGGGCTGACATGTAGAGACAGACAGGCAACCAGTCTATCACAGGGCTGACATGTAGAGACAGACAGGTAACCAGTCTATCACAGGGCCGACATGTAGAGACAGACAGGTAACCAGTCTATCACAGGGAGACATGTAGAGACAGACAGGTAACCAGTCTATCACAGGGAGACATGTAGAGACAGACAGGTAACCAGTCTATCATGGGGCCGACATGTAGAGACAGACAGGTAACCAGTCTATCACAGGGAGACATGTAGAGACAGACAGGTAACCAGTCTATCACAGGGGGACATGTAGAGACAGACAGGTAACCAGTCTATCACAGGGAGACATGTAGAGACAGACAGCTAACCAGTCTATCACAGGGAGACATGTAGAGACAGACAGGTAACCAGTCTATCACAGGGGGACATGTAGAGACGGACAGGTAACCAGTCTATCACAGGGAGACATGTAGAGACAGACAGGTAACCAGTCTATCACAGGGAGACATGTAGAGACAGACAGGTAACCAGTCTATCACATGGAGACATGTGGAGACAGACACGTAACCAGTCTATCACAGGGAGACATGTAGAGACAGACAGGTAACCAGTCTATCACAGGGCTGACATGTAGAGAGAGACAGGTGACCAGTCTATCACAGGGCTGACATGTAGAGACAGACAGGTAACCAGTCTATCACAGGGCTGACATGTAGAGACAGACAGGTGACCAGTCTATCACAGGGCTGACATGTAGAGACAGACAGGTAACCAGTCTATCACAGGGAGACATGTAGAGACAGACAGGTAACCAGTCTATCACAGGGAGACATGTAGAGACAGACAGGTAACCAGTCTATCACAGGGCTGACATGTAGAGACAGACAGGCAACCAGTCTATCACAGGGCTGACATGTAGAGACAGACAGGTAACCAGTCTATCACAGGGCCGACATGTAGAGACAGACAGGTAACCAGTCTATCACAGGGAGACATGTAGAGACAGACAGGTAACCAGTCTATCACAGGGAGACATGTAGAGACAGACAGGTAACCAGTCTATCACGGGGCCGACATGTAGAGACAGAAAGGTAACCAGTCTATCACAGGGGTACATGTAGAGACAGACAGGTAACCAGTCTATCGCAGGGGGACATGTAGAGACAGACAGGTAACCAGTCTATCACAGGGAGACATGTAGAGACAGACAGGTAACCAGTCTATCACAGGGAGACATGTAGAGACAGACAGGTAACCAGTCTATCACAGGGGGACATGTAGAGACAGACAGGTAACCAGTCTATCACAGGGAGACATGTAGAGACAGACAGGTAACCAGTCTATCACAGGGAGACATGTAAAGACAGACAGGTAACCAGTCTATCACAGGGAGACATGTAGAGACAGACAGGTGACCAGTCTATCACAGGGAGACATGTAGAGACAGACAGGTAACCAGTATATCACAGGGAGACATGTAGAGACAGACAGGTAACCAGTCTATCACAGGGCTGACATGTAGAGACAGACAGGTAACCAGTCTATCACAGGGAGACATGTAGAGACAGACAGGTAACCAGTCTATCACAGGGAGACATGTAGAGACAGACAGGTGACCAGTCTATCACAGGGAGACATGTAGAGACAGACAGGTAACCAGTCTATCACAGGGCTGACATGTAGAGACAGACAGGTAACCAATCTATCACATGGAGACATGTGGAGACAGACAGGTAACCAGTCTATCACAGGGAGACATGTAGAGACCGACAGGTAACCAGTCTATCACAGGGGGACATGTAGAGACAGACAGGTAACCAGTCTATCACAGGGAGACATGTAGAGACAGACAGGTAACCAGTCTATCACAGGGAGACATGTAGAGACAGACAGGTAACCAGTCTATCACGGGGCCGACATGTAGAGACAGACAGGTAACCAGTCTATCACAGGGAGACATGTAGAGACAGACAGGTAACCAGTCTATCACAGGGGGACATGTAGAGACAGACAGTTAACCAGTCTATCACAGGGAGACATGTAGAGACAGACAGGTAACCAGTCTATCACATGGAGACATGTAGAGACAGACAGGTAACCAGTCTATCACAGGGGGACATGTAGAGACAGACAGGTAACCAGTCTATCACAGGGAGACATGTAGAGACAGACAGGTAACCAGTCTATCACAGGGAGACATGGAGAGACAGACAGGTAACCAGTCTATCACAGGGAGACATGTAAAGACAGACAGGTAACCAGTCTATCACAGGGAGACATGTAGAGACAGACAGGTGACCAGTCTATCACAGGGAGACATGTAGAGACAGACAGGTAACCAGTCTATCACAGGGGGACATGTAGAGACAGACAGGTAACCAGTCTATCACAGGGAGACTTGTAGAGACAGACAGGTAACCAATCTATCACATGGAGACATGTGGAGACAGACAGGTAACCAGTCTATCACAGGGAGACATGTAGAGACCGACAGGTAACCAGTCTATCACAGGGGGACATGTAGAGACAGACAGGTAACCAGTCTATCACAGGGCTGACATGTAGAGACAGACAGGTAACCAATCTATCACATGGAGACATGTGGAGACAGACAGGTAACCAGTCTATCACAGGGAGACATGTAGAGACCGACAGGTAACCAGTCTATCACAGGGGGACATGTAGAGACAGACAGGTAACCAGTCTATCACAGGGAGACATGTAGAGACAGACAGGTAACCAGTCTATCACAGGGAGACATGTAGAGACAGACAGGTAACCAGTCTATCACGGGGCCGACATGTAGAGACAGACAGGTAACCAGTCTATCACAGGGAGACATGTAGAGACAGACAGGTAACCAGTCTATCACAGGGGGACATGTAGAGACAGACAGTTAACCAGTCTATCACAGGGAGACATGTAGAGACAGACAGGTAACCAGTCTATCACATGGAGACATGTAGAGACAGACAGGTAACCAGTCTATCACAGGGGGACATGTAGAGACAGACAGGTAACCAGTCTATCACAGGGAGACATGTAGAGACAGACAGGTAACCAGTCTATCACAGGGAGACATGGAGAGACAGACAGGTAACCAGTCTATCACAGGGAGACATGTAAAGACAGACAGGTAACCAGTCTATCACAGGGAGACATGTAGAGACAGACAGGTGACCAGTCTATCACAGGGAGACATGTAGAGACAGACAGGTAACCAGTCTATCACAGGGGGACATGTAGAGACAGACAGGTAACCAGTCTATCACAGGGAGACATGTAGAGACAGACAGGTAACCAATCTATCACATGGAGACATGTGGAGACAGACAGGTAACCAGTCTATCACAGGGAGACATGTAGAGACCGACAGGTAACCAGTCTATCACAGGGGGACATGTAGAGACAGACAGGTAACCAGTCTATCACAGGGAGACATGTAGAGACAGACAGGTAACCAGTCTATCACAGGGAGACATGTAGAGACAGACAGGTAACCAGTCTATCACGGGGCCGACATGTAGAGACAGACAGGTAACCAGTCTATCACAGGGAGACATGTAGAGACAGACAGGTAACCAGTCTATCACAGGGGGACATGTAGAGACAGACAGTTAACCAGTCTATCACAGGGAGACATGTAGAGACAGACAGGTAACCAGTCTATCACATGGAGACATGTAGAGACAGACAGGTAACCAGTCTATCACAGGGGGACATGTAGAGACAGACAGGTAACCAGTCTATCACAGGGAGACATGTAGAGACAGACAGGTAACCAGTCTATCACAGGGAGACATGGAGAGACAGACAGGTAACCAGTCTATCACAGGGAGACATGTAAAGACAGACAGGTAACCAGTCTATCACAGGGAGACATGTAGAGACAGACAGGTGACCAGTCTATCACAGGGAGACATGTAGAGACAGACAGGTAACCAGTCTATCACAGGGGGACATGTAGAGACAGACAGGTAACCAGTCTATCACAGGGAGACATGTAGAGACAGACAGGTAACCAGTCTATCACAGGGAGACATGTAGAGACCGACAGGTAACCAGTCTTTCACAGGGGGACATGTAGAGACAGACAGGTAACCAGTCTATCACAGGGAGACATGTAGAGACAGACAGGTAACCAGTCTATCACAGGGAGACATGTAGAGACAGACAGGTAACCAGTCTATCACGGGGCCGACATTTAGAGACAGACAGGTAACCAGTCTATCACAGGGAGACATGTAGAGACAGACAGGTAACCAGTCTATCACGGGGCCGACATTTAGAGACAGACAGGTAACCAGTCTATCACAGGGAGACATGTAGAGACAGACAGGTAACCAGTCTATCACAGGGCTGACATGTAGAGACAGACAGGTGACCAGTCTATCACAGGGCTGACATGTAGAGAGAGACAGGTGACCAGTCTATCACAGGGCTGACATGTAGAGACAGACAGGTAACCAGTCTATCACAGGGCGACATGTAGAGACAGACAGGTAACCAGTCTATCACAGGGAGACATGTAGAGACAGACAGGTAACCAGTCTATCACAGGGCTGACATGTAGAGACAGACAGGCAACCAGTCTATCACAGGGCTGACATGTAGAGACAGACAGGTAACCAGTCTATCACAGGGCCGACATGTAGAGACAGACAGGTAACCAGTCTATCACAGGGAGACATGTAGAGACAGACAGGTAACCAGTCTATCACAGGGAGACATGTAGAGACAGACAGGTAACCAGTCTATCATGGGGCCGACATGTAGAGACAGACAGGTAACCAGTCTATCACAGGGAGACATGTGGAGACAGACAGGTAACCAGTCTATCACAGGGAGACATGTAGAGACAGACAGGTAACCAGTCTATCACAGGGAGACATGTAGAGACCGACAGGTAACCAGTCTATCACAGGGGGACATGTAGAGACAGACAGGTAACCAGTCTATCACAGGGCTGACATGTAGAGACAGACAGGTAACCAGTCTATCACAGGGAGACATGTAGAGACAGACAGGTAACCAGTCTATCACAGGGAGACATGTAAAGACAGACAGGTAACCAGTCTATCACAGGGAGACATGTAGAGACAGACAGGTGACCAGTCTATCACAGGGAGACATGTAGAGACAGACAGGTAACCAGTCTATCACAGGGAGACATGTAGAGACAGACAGGTAACCAGTCTATCACAGGGCTGACATGTAGAGACAGACAGGTAACCAGTCTATCACAGGGAGACATGTAGAGACAGACAGGTAACCAGTCTATCACAGGGAGACATGTACAGACAGACAGGTAACCAGTCTATCACAGGGCTGACATGTAGAGACAGACAGGTAACCAGTCTATCATAGGGCTGACATGTAGAGACAGACAGGTAACCAGTCTATCACATGGAGACATGTGGAGACAGACACGTAACCAGTCTATGACAGGGAGACATGTAGAGACAGACAGGTAACCAGTCTATCACAGGGCTGACATGTAGAGAGAGACAGGTGACCAGTCTATCACAGGGCTGACATGTAGAGACAGACAGGTAACCAGTCTATCACAGGGCTGACATGTAGAGAGAGACAGGTGACCAGTCTATCACAGGGCTGACATGTAGAGACAGACAGGTAACCAGTCTATCACAGGGAGACATGTAGAGACAGACAGGTAACCAGTCTATCACAGGGAGACATGTAGAGACAGACAGGTAACCAGTCTATCACAGGGCTGACATGTAGAGACAGACAGGCAACCAGTCTATCACAGGGCTGACATGTAGAGACAGACAGGTAACCAGTCTATCACAGGGCCGACATGTAGAGACAGACAGGTAACCAGTCTATCACAGGGCCGACATGTAGAGACAGACAGGTAACCAGTCTATCACAGGGAGACATGTAGAGACAGACAGGTAACCAGTCTATCACAGGGAGACATGTAGAGACAGACAGGTAACCAGTCTATCGCAGGGGGACATGTAGAGACAGACAGGTAACCAGTCTATCACAGGGAGACATGTAGAGACAGACAGGTAACCAGTCTATCACAGGGAGACATGTAGAGACAGACAGGTAACCAGTCTATCACAGGGGGACATGTAGAGACAGACAGGTAACCAGTCTATCACAGGGAGACATGTAGAGACAGACAGGTAACCAGTCTATCACAGGGAGACATGTAAAGACAGACAGGTAACCAGTCTATCACAGGGAGACATGTAGAGACAGACAGGTGACCAGTCTATCACAGGGAGACATGTAGAGACAGACAGGTAACCAGTATATCACAGGGAGACATGTAGAGACAGACAGGTAACCAGTCTATCACAGGGCTGACATGTAGAGACAGACAGGTAACCAGTCTATCACAGGGAGACATGTAGAGACAGACAGGTAACCAGTCTATCACAGGGAGACATGTAGAGACAGACAGGTGACCAGTCTATCACAGGGAGACATGTAGAGACAGACAGGTAACCAGTCTATCACAGGGCTGACATGTAGAGACAGACAGGTAACCAATCTATCACATGGAGACATGTGGAGACAGACAGGTAACCAGTCTATCACAGGGAGACATGTAGAGACCGACAGGTAACCAGTCTATCACAGGGGGACATGTAGAGACAGACAGGTAACCAGTCTATCACAGGGAGACATGTAGAGACAGACAGGTAACCAGTCTATCACAGGGAGACATGTAGAGACAGACAGGTAACCAGTCTATCACGGGGCCGACATGTAGAGACAGACAGGTAACCAGTCTATCACAGGGAGACATGTAGAGACAGACAGGTAACCAGTCTATCACAGGGGGACATGTAGAGACAGACAGTTAACCAGTCTATCACAGGGAGACATGTAGAGACAGACAGGTAACCAGTCTATCACATGGAGACATGTAGAGACAGACAGGTAACCAGTCTATCACAGGGGGACATGTAGAGACAGACAGGTAACCAGTCTATCACAGGGAGACATGTAGAGACAGACAGGTAACCAGTCTATCACAGGGAGACATGGAGAGACAGACAGGTAACCAGTCTATCACAGGGAGACATGTAAAGACAGACAGGTAACCAGTCTATCACAGGGAGACATGTAGAGACAGACAGGTGACCAGTCTATCACAGGGAGACATGTAGAGACAGACAGGTAACCAGTCTATCACAGGGGGACATGTAGAGACAGACAGGTAACCAGTCTATCACAGGGAGACTTGTAGAGACAGACAGGTAACCAATCTATCACATGGAGACATGTGGAGACAGACAGGTAACCAGTCTATCACAGGGAGACATGTAGAGACCGACAGGTAACCAGTCTATCACAGGGGGACATGTAGAGACAGACAGGTAACCAGTCTATCACAGGGCTGACATGTAGAGACAGACAGGTAACCAATCTATCACATGGAGACATGTGGAGACAGACAGGTAACCAGTCTATCACAGGGAGACATGTAGAGACCGACAGGTAACCAGTCTATCACAGGGGGACATGTAGAGACAGACAGGTAACCAGTCTATCACAGGGAGACATGTAGAGACAGACAGGTAACCAGTCTATCACAGGGAGACATGTAGAGACAGACAGGTAACCAGTCTATCACGGGGCCGACATGTAGAGACAGACAGGTAACCAGTCTATCACAGGGAGACATGTAGAGACAGACAGGTAACCAGTCTATCACAGGGGGACATGTAGAGACAGACAGTTAACCAGTCTATCACAGGGAGACATGTAGAGACAGACAGGTAACCAGTCTATCACATGGAGACATGTAGAGACAGACAGGTAACCAGTCTATCACAGGGGGACATGTAGAGACAGACAGGTAACCAGTCTATCACAGGGAGACATGTAGAGACAGACAGGTAACCAGTCTATCACAGGGAGACATGGAGAGACAGACAGGTAACCAGTCTATCACAGGGAGACATGTAAAGACAGACAGGTAACCAGTCTATCACAGGGAGACATGTAGAGACAGACAGGTGACCAGTCTATCACAGGGAGACATGTAGAGACAGACAGGTAACCAGTCTATCACAGGGGGACATGTAGAGACAGACAGGTAACCAGTCTATCACAGGGAGACATGTAGAGACAGACAGGTAACCAATCTATCACATGGAGACATGTGGAGACAGACAGGTAACCAGTCTATCACAGGGAGACATGTAGAGACCGACAGGTAACCAGTCTATCACAGGGGGACATGTAGAGACAGACAGGTAACCAGTCTATCACAGGGAGACATGTAGAGACAGACAGGTAACCAGTCTATCACAGGGAGACATGTAGAGACAGACAGGTAACCAGTCTATCACGGGGCCGACATGTAGAGACAGACAGGTAACCAGTCTATCACAGAAAGACATGTAGAGACAGACAGGTAACCAGTCTATCACAGGGGGACATGTAGAGACAGACAGTTAACCAGTCTATCACAGGGAGACATGTAGAGACAGACAGGTAACCAGTCTATCACATGGAGACATGTAGAGACAGACAGGTAACCAGTCTATCACAGGGGGACATGTAGAGACAGACAGGTAACCAGTCTATCACAGGGAGACATGTAGAGACAGACAGGTAACCAGTCTATCACAGGGAGACATGGAGAGACAGACAGGTAACCAGTCTATCACAGGGAGACATGTAAAGACAGACAGGTAACCAGTCTATCACAGGGAGACATGTAGAGACAGACAGGTGACCAGTCTATCACAGGGAGACATGTAGAGACAGACAGGTAACCAGTCTATCACAGGGGGACATGTAGAGACAGACAGGTAACCAGTCTATCACAGGGAGACATGTAGAGACAGACAGGTAACCAGTCTATCACAGGGAGACATGTAGAGACCGACAGGTAACCAGTCTTTCACAGGGGGACATGTAGAGACAGACAGGTAACCAGTCTATCACAGGGAGACATGTAGAGACAGACAGGTAACCAGTCTATCACAGGGAGACATGTAGAGACAGACAGGTAACCAGTCTATCACGGGGCCGACATTTAGAGACAGACAGGTAACCAGTCTATCACAGGGAGACATGTAGAGACAGACAGGTAACCAGTCTATCACATGGAGACATGTAGAGACAGACAGGTAACCAGTCTATCACAGGGGGACATGTAGAGACAGACAGGTAACCAGTCTATCACAGGGAGACATGTAGAGACAGACAGGTAACCAGTCTATCACAGGGAGACATGGAGAGACAGACAGGTAACCAGTCTATCACAGGGAGACATGTAAAGACAGACAGGTAACCAGTCTATCACAGGGAGACATGTAGAGACAGACAGGTGACCAGTCTATCACAGGGAGACATGTAGAGACAGACAGGTAACCAGTCTATCACAGGGGGACATGTAGAGACAGACAGGTAACCAGTCTATCACAGGGAGACTTGTAGAGACAGACAGGTAACCAATCTATCACATGGAGACATGTGGAGACAGACAGGTAACCAGTCTATCACAGGGAGACATGTAGAGACCGACAGGTAACCAGTCTATCACAGGGGGACATGTAGAGACAGACAGGTAACCAGTCTATCACAGGGCTGACATGTAGAGACAGACAGGTAACCAATCTATCACATGGAGACATGTGGAGACAGACAGGTAACCAGTCTATCACAGGGAGACATGTAGAGACCGACAGGTAACCAGTCTATCACAGGGGGACATGTAGAGACAGACAGGTAACCAGTCTATCACAGGGAGACATGTAGAGACAGACAGGTAACCAGTCTATCACAGGGAGACATGTAGAGACAGACAGGTAACCAGTCTATCACGGGGCCGACATGTAGAGACAGACAGGTAACCAGTCTATCACAGGGAGACATGTAGAGACAGACAGGTAACCAGTCTATCACAGGGGGACATGTAGAGACAGACAGTTAACCAGTCTATCACAGGGAGACATGTAGAGACAGACAGGTAACCAGTCTATCACATGGAGACATGTAGAGACAGACAGGTAACCAGTCTATCACAGGGGGACATGTAGAGACAGACAGGTAACCAGTCTATCACAGGGAGACATGTAGAGACAGACAGGTAACCAGTCTATCACAGGGAGACATGGAGAGACAGACAGGTAACCAGTCTATCACAGGGAGACATGTAAAGACAGACAGGTAACCAGTCTATCACAGGGAGACATGTAGAGACAGACAGGTGACCAGTCTATCACAGGGAGACATGTAGAGACAGACAGGTAACCAGTCTATCACAGGGGGACATGTAGAGACAGACAGGTAACCAGTCTATCACAGGGAGACATGTAGAGACAGACAGGTAACCAATCTATCACATGGAGACATGTGGAGACAGACAGGTAACCAGTCTATCACAGGGAGACATGTAGAGACCGACAGGTAACCAGTCTATCACAGGGGGACATGTAGAGACAGACAGGTAACCAGTCTATCACAGGGAGACATGTAGAGACAGACAGGTAACCAGTCTATCACAGGGAGACATGTAGAGACAGACAGGTAACCAGTCTATCACGGGGCCGACATGTAGAGACAGACAGGTAACCAGTCTATCACAGAAAGACATGTAGAGACAGACAGGTAACCAGTCTATCACAGGGGGACATGTAGAGACAGACAGTTAACCAGTCTATCACAGGGAGACATGTAGAGACAGACAGGTAACCAGTCTATCACATGGAGACATGTAGAGACAGACAGGTAACCAGTCTATCACAGGGGGACATGTAGAGACAGACAGGTAACCAGTCTATCACAGGGAGACATGTAGAGACAGACAGGTAACCAGTCTATCACAGGGAGACATGGAGAGACAGACAGGTAACCAGTCTATCACAGGGAGACATGTAAAGACAGACAGGTAACCAGTCTATCACAGGGAGACATGTAGAGACAGACAGGTGACCAGTCTATCACAGGGAGACATGTAGAGACAGACAGGTAACCAGTCTATCACAGGGGGACATGTAGAGACAGACAGGTAACCAGTCTATCACAGGGAGACATGTAGAGACAGACAGGTAACCAGTCTATCACAGGGAGACATGTAGAGACCGACAGGTAACCAGTCTTTCACAGGGGGACATGTAGAGACAGACAGGTAACCAGTCTATCACAGGGAGACATGTAGAGACAGACAGGTAACCAGTCTATCACAGGGAGACATGTAGAGACAGACAGGTAACCAGTCTATCACGGGGCCGACATTTAGAGACAGACAGGTAACCAGTCTATCACAGGGAGACATGTAGAGACAGACAGGTAACCAGTCTATCACGGGGCCGACATTTAGAGACAGACAGGTAACCAGTCTATCACAGGGAGACATGTAGAGACAGACAGGTAACCAGTCTATCACAGGGCTGACATGTAGAGACAGACAGGTGACCAGTCTATCACAGGGCTGACATGTAGAGAGAGACAGGTGACCAGTCTATCACAGGGCTGACATGTAGAGACAGACAGGTAACCAGTCTATCACAGGGCGACATGTAGAGACAGACAGGTAACCAGTCTATCACAGGGAGACATGTAGAGACAGACAGGTAACCAGTCTATCACAGGGCTGACATGTAGAGACAGACAGGCAACCAGTCTATCACAGGGCTGACATGTAGAGACAGACAGGTAACCAGTCTATCACAGGGCCGACATGTAGAGACAGACAGGTAACCAGTCTATCACAGGGAGACATGTAGAGACAGACAGGTAACCAGTCTATCACAGGGAGACATGTAGAGACAGACAGGTAACCAGTCTATCATGGGGCCGACATGTAGAGACAGACAGGTAACCAGTCTATCACAGGGAGACATGTAGAGACAGACAGGTAACCAGTCTATCACAGGGGGACATGTAGAGACAGACAGGTAACCAGTCTATCACAGGGAGACATGTAGAGACAGACAGGTAACCAGTCTATCACAGGGAGACATGTAGAGACAGACAGGTAACCAGTCTATCACAGGGGGACATGTAGAGACAGACAGGTAACCAGTCTATCACAGGGAGACATGTAGAGACAGACAGGTAACCAGTCTATCACAGGGAGACATGTAGAGACAGACAGGTAACCAGTCTATCACAGGGAGACATGTAAAGACGGACAGGTAACCAGTCTATCACAGGGAGACATGTAGAGACAGACAGGTGACCAGTCTATCACAGGGAGACATGTAGAGACAGAAAGGTAACCAGTCTATCACAGGGAGACATGTAGAGACAGACAGGTAACCAGTCTATCACAGGGCTGACATGTAGAGACAGACAGGTAACCAGTCTATCACAGGGAGACATGTAGAGACAGACAGGTAACCAGTCTATCACAGGGAGACATGTACAGACAGACAGGTAACCAGTCTATCACAGGGCTGACATGTAGAGACAGACAGGTAACCAGTCTATCACAGGGCTGACATGTAGAGACAGACAGGTAACCAGTCTATCATAGGGCTGACATGTAGAGACAGACAGGTAACCAGTCTATCACATGGAGACATGTGGAGACAGACAGGTAACCAGTCTATCACAGGGAGACATGTAGAGACAGACAGGTAACCAGTCTATCACAGGGAGACATGTAGAGACCGACAGGTAACCAGTCTATCACAGGGGGACATGTAGAGACAGACAGGTAACCAGTCTATCACAGGGCTGACATGTAGAGACAGACAGGTAACCAGTCTATCACAGGGAGACATGTAGAGACAGACAGGTAACCAGTCTATCACAGGGAGACATGTAAAGACAGACAGGTAACCAGTCTATCACAGGGAGACATGTAGAGACAGACAGGTGACCAGTCTATCACAGGGAGACATGTAGAGACAGACAGGTAACCAGTCTATCACAGGGAGACATGTAGAGACAGACAGGTAACCAGTCTATCACAGGGCTGACATGTAGAGACAGACAGGTAACCAGTCTATCACAGGGAGACATGTAGAGACAGACAGGTAACCAGTCTATCACAGGGAGACATGTACAGACAGACAGGTAACCAGTCTATCACAGGGCTGACATGTAGAGACAGACAGGTAACCAGTCTATCATAGGGCTGACATGTAGAGACAGACAGGTAACCAGTCTATCACATGGAGACATGTGGAGACAGACACGTAACCAGTCTATGACAGGGAGACATGTAGAGACAGACAGGTAACCAGTCTATCACAGGGCTGACATGTAGAGAGAGACAGGTGACCAGTCTATCACAGGGCTGACATGTAGAGACAGACAGGTAACCAGTCTATCACAGGGCTGACATGTAGAGAGAGACAGGTGACCAGTCTATCACAGGGCTGACATGTAGAGACAGACAGGTAACCAGTCTATCACAGGGAGACATGTAGAGACAGACAGGTAACCAGTCTATCACAGGGAGACATGTAGAGACAGACAGGTAACCAGTCTATCACAGGGCTGACATGTAGAGACAGACAGGCAACCAGTCTATCACAGGGCTGACATGTAGAGACAGACAGGTAACCAGTCTATCACAGGGCCGACATGTAGAGACAGACAGGTAACCAGTCTATCACAGGGCCGACATGTAGAGACAGACAGGTAACCAGTCTATCACAGGGAGACATGTAGAGACAGACAGGTAACCAGTCTATCACAGGGAGACATGTAGAGACAGACAGGTAACCAGTCTATCACAGGGAGACATGTACAGACAGACAGGTAACCAGTCTATCACAGGGCTGACATGTAGAGACAGACAGGTAACCAGTCTATCACAGGGCTGACATGTAGAGACAGACAGGTAACCAGTCTATCATAGGGCTGACATGTAGAGACAGACAGGTAACCAGTCTATCACATGGAGACATGTGGAGACAGACAGGTAACCAGTCTATCACAGGGAGACATGTAGAGACAGACAGGTAACCAGTCTATCACAGGGAGACATGTAGAGACCGACAGGTAACCAGTCTATCACAGGGGGACATGTAGAGACAGACAGGTAACCAGTCTATCACAGGGCTGACATGTAGAGACAGACAGGTAACCAGTCTATCACAGGGAGACATGTAGAGACAGACAGGTAACCAGTCTATCACAGGGAGACATGTAAAGACAGACAGGTAACCAGTCTATCACAGGGAGACATGTAGAGACAGACAGGTGACCAGTCTATCACAGGGAGACATGTAGAGACAGACAGGTAACCAGTCTATCACAGGGAGACATGTAGAGACAGACAGGTAACCAGTCTATCACAGGGCTGACATGTAGAGACAGACAGGTAACCAGTCTATCACAGGGAGACATGTAGAGACAGACAGGTAACCAGTCTATCACAGGGAGACATGTACAGACAGACAGGTAACCAGTCTATCACAGGGCTGACATGTAGAGACAGACAGGTAACCAGTCTATCATAGGGCTGACATGTAGAGACAGACAGGTAACCAGTCTATCACATGGAGACATGTGGAGACAGACACGTAACCAGTCTATCACAGGGAGACATGTAGAGACAGACAGGTAACCAGTCTATCACAGGGCTGACATGTAGAGAGAGACAGGTGACCAGTCTATCACAGGGCTGACATGTAGAGACAGACAGGTAACCAGTCTATCACAGGGCTGACATGTAGAGACAGACAGGTGACCAGTCTATCACAGGGCTGACATGTAGAGACAGACAGGTAACCAGTCTATCACAGGGAGACATGTAGAGACAGACAGGTAACCAGTCTATCACAGGGAGACATGTAGAGACAGACAGGTAACCAGTCTATCACAGGGCTGACATGTAGAGACAGACAGGCAACCAGTCTATCACAGGGCTGACATGTAGAGACAGACAGGTAACCAGTCTATCACAGGGCCGACATGTAGAGACAGACAGGTAACCAGTCTATCACAGGGCCGACATGTAGAGACAGACAGGTAACCAGTCTATCACAGGGAGACATGTAGAGACAGACAGGTAACCAGTCTATCACAGGGAGACATGTAGAGACAGACAGGTAACCAGTCTATCACAGGGAGACATGTAGAGACAGACAGGTAACCAGTCTATCACAGGGCTGACATGTAGAGACAGACAGGTAACCAGTCTATCACAGGGAGACATGTAGAGACAGACAGGTAACCAGTCTATCACAGGGAGACATGTACAGACAGACAGGTAACCAGTCTATCACAGGGCTGACATGTAGAGACAGACAGGTAACCAGTCTATCATAGGGCTGACATGTAGAGACAGACAGGTAACCAGTCTATCACATGGAGACATGTGGAGACAGACACGTAACCAGTCTATCACAGGGAGACATGTAGAGACAGACAGGTAACCAGTCTATCACAGGGCTGACATGTAGAGAGAGACAGGTGACCAGTCTATCACAGGGCTGACATGTAGAGACAGACAGGTAACCAGTCTATCACAGGGCTGACATGTAGAGACAGACAGGTGACCAGTCTATCACAGGGCTGACATGTAGAGACAGACAGGTAACCAGTCTATCACAGGGAGACATGTAGAGACAGACAGGTAACCAGTCTATCACAGGGAGACATGTAGAGACAGACAGGTAACCAGTCTATCACAGGGCTGACATGTAGAGACAGACAGGCAACCAGTCTATCACAGGGCTGACATGTAGAGACAGACAGGTAACCAGTCTATCACAGGGCCGACATGTAGAGACAGACAGGTAACCAGTCTATCACAGGGCCGACATGTAGAGACAGACAGGTAACCAGTCTATCACAGGGAGACATGTAGAGACAGACAGGTAACCAGTCTATCACAGGGAGACATGTAGAGACAGACAGGTAACCAGTCTATCATGGGGCCGACATGTAGAGACAGACAGGTAACCAATCTATCACAGGGGTACATGTAGAGACAGACAGGTAACCAGTCTATCACAGGGGGACATGTAGAGACAGACAGGTAACCAGTCTATCACAGGGAGACATGTAGAGACAGACAGGTAAGCAGTCTATCACAGGGAGACATGTAGAGACAGACAGGTAACCAGTCTATCACAGGGGGACATGTAGAGACAGACAGGTAACCAGTCTATCACAGGGAGACATGTAGAGACAGACAGGTAACCAGTCTATCACAGGGAGACATGTAAAGACAGACAGGTAACCAGTCTATCACAGGGAGACATGTAGAGACAGACAGGTAACCAGTCTATCACAGGGAGACATGTACAGACAGACAGGTGACCAGTCTATCACAGGGAGACATGTAGAGACAGACAGGTAACCAGTCTATCACAGGGCTGACATGTAGAGACAGACAGGTAACCAATCTATCACATGGAGACATGTGGAGACAGACAGGTAACCAGTCTATCACAGGGAGACATGTAGAGACCGACAGGTAACCAGTCTATCACAGGGGGACATGTAGAGACAGACAGGTAACCAGTCTATCACAGGGAGACATGTAGAGACAGACAGGTAACCAGTCTATCACAGGGAGACATGTAGAGACAGACAGGTAACCAGTCTATCACAGGGAGACATGTAGAGACAGACAGGTAACCAGTCTATCACAGGGCTGACATGTAGAGACAGACAGGTAACCAGTCTATCATAGGGCTGACATGTAGAGACAGACAGGTAACCAGTCTATCACATGGAGACATGTGGAGACAGACAGGTAACCAGTCTATCACAGGGAGACATGTAGAGACAGACAGGTAACCAGTCTATCACAGGGAGACATGTAGAGACCGACAGGTAACCAGTCTATCACAGGGGGACATGTAGAGACAGACAGGTAACCAGTCTATCACAGGGCTGACATGTAGAGACAGACAGGTAACCAGTCTATCACAGGGAGACATGTAGAGACAGACAGGTAACCAGTCTATCACAGGGAGACATGTAAAGACAGACAGGTAACCAGTCTATCACAGGGAGACATGTAGAGACAGACAGGTGACCAGTCTATCACAGGGAGACATGTAGAGACAGACAGGTAACCAGTCTATCACAGGGAGACATGTAGAGACAGACAGGTAACCAGTCTATCACAGGGCTGACATGTAGAGACAGACAGGTAACCAGTCTATCACAGGGAGACATGTAGAGACAGACAGGTAACCAGTCTATCACAGGGAGACATGTACAGACAGACAGGTAACCAGTCTATCACAGGGCTGACATGTAGAGACAGACAGGTAACCAGTCTATCATAGGGCTGACATGTAGAGACAGACAGGTAACCAGTCTATCATATGGAGACATGTGGAGACAGACACGTAACCAGTCTATCACAGGGAGACATGTAGAGACAGACAGGTAACCAGTCTATCACAGGGCTGACATGTAGAGAGAGACAGGTGACCAGTCTATCACAGGGCTGACATGTAGAGACAGACAGGTAACCAGTCTATCACAGGGCTGACATGTAGAGACAGACAGGTGACCAGTCTATCACAGGGCTGACATGTAGAGACAGACAGGTAACCAATCTATCACATGGAGACATGTGGAGACAGACAGGTAACCAGTCTATCACAGGGAGACATGTAGAGACCGACAGGTAACCAGTCTATCACAGGGGGACATGTAGAGACAGACAGGTAACCAGTCTATCACAGGGAGACATGTAGAGACAGACAGGTAACCAGTCTATCACAGGGAGACATGTAGAGACAGACAGGTAACCAGTCTATCACAGGGAGACATGTAGAGACAGACAGGTAACCAGTCTATCACAGGGCTGACATGTAGAGACAGACAGGTAACCAGTCTATCATAGGGCTGACATGTAGAGACAGACAGGTAACCAGTCTATCACATGGAGACATGTGGAGACAGACAGGTAACCAGTCTATCACAGGGAGACATGTAGAGACAGACAGGTAACCAGTCTATCACAGGGAGACATGTAGAGACCGACAGGTAACCAGTCTATCACAGGGGGACATGTAGAGACAGACAGGTAACCAGTCTATCACAGGGCTGACATGTAGAGACAGACAGGTAACCAGTCTATCACAGGGAGACATGTAGAGACAGACAGGTAACCAGTCTATCACAGGGAGACATGTAAAGACAGACAGGTAACCAGTCTATCACAGGGAGACATGTAGAGACAGACAGGTGACCAGTCTATCACAGGGAGACATGTAGAGACAGACAGGTAACCAGTCTATCACAGGGAGACATGTAGAGACAGACAGGTAACCAGTCTATCACAGGGCTGACATGTAGAGACAGACAGGTAACCAGTCTATCACAGGGAGACATGTAGAGACAGACAGGTAACCAGTCTATCACAGGGAGACATGTACAGACAGACAGGTAACCAGTCTATCACAGGGCTGACATGTAGAGACAGACAGGTAACCAGTCTATCATAGGGCTGACATGTAGAGACAGACAGGTAACCAGTCTATCACATGGAGACATGTGGAGACAGACACGTAACCAGTCTATGACAGGGAGACATGTAGAGACAGACAGGTAACCAGTCTATCACAGGGCTGACATGTAGAGAGAGACAGGTGACCAGTCTATCACAGGGCTGACATGTAGAGACAGACAGGTAACCAGTCTATCACAGGGCTGACATGTAGAGAGAGACAGGTGACCAGTCTATCACAGGGCTGACATGTAGAGACAGACAGGTAACCAGTCTATCACAGGGAGACATGTAGAGACAGACAGGTAACCAGTCTATCACAGGGAGACATGTAGAGACAGACAGGTAACCAGTCTATCACAGGGCTGACATGTAGAGACAGACAGGCAACCAGTCTATCACAGGGCTGACATGTAGAGACAGACAGGTAACCAGTCTATCACAGGGCCGACATGTAGAGACAGACAGGTAACCAGTCTATCACAGGGCCGACATGTAGAGACAGACAGGTAACCAGTCTATCACAGGGAGACATGTAGAGACAGACAGGTAACCAGTCTATCACAGGGAGACATGTAGAGACAGACAGGTAACCAGTCTATCACAGGGAGACATGTACAGACAGACAGGTAACCAGTCTATCACAGGGCTGACATGTAGAGACAGACAGGTAACCAGTCTATCACAGGGCTGACATGTAGAGACAGACAGGTAACCAGTCTATCATAGGGCTGACATGTAGAGACAGACAGGTAACCAGTCTATCACATGGAGACATGTGGAGACAGACAGGTAACCAGTCTATCACAGGGAGACATGTAGAGACAGACAGGTAACCAGTCTATCACAGGGAGACATGTAGAGACCGACAGGTAACCAGTCTATCACAGGGGGACATGTAGAGACAGACAGGTAACCAGTCTATCACAGGGCTGACATGTAGAGACAGACAGGTAACCAGTCTATCACAGGGAGACATGTAGAGACAGACAGGTAACCAGTCTATCACAGGGAGACATGTAAAGACAGACAGGTAACCAGTCTATCACAGGGAGACATGTAGAGACAGACAGGTGACCAGTCTATCACAGGGAGACATGTAGAGACAGACAGGTAACCAGTCTATCACAGGGAGACATGTAGAGACAGACAGGTAACCAGTCTATCACAGGGCTGACATGTAGAGACAGACAGGTAACCAGTCTATCACAGGGAGACATGTAGAGACAGACAGGTAACCAGTCTATCACAGGGAGACATGTACAGACAGACAGGTAACCAGTCTATCACAGGGCTGACATGTAGAGACAGACAGGTAACCAGTCTATCATAGGGCTGACATGTAGAGACAGACAGGTAACCAGTCTATCACATGGAGACATGTGGAGACAGACACGTAACCAGTCTATCACAGGGAGACATGTAGAGACAGACAGGTAACCAGTCTATCACAGGGCTGACATGTAGAGAGAGACAGGTGACCAGTCTATCACAGGGCTGACATGTAGAGACAGACAGGTAACCAGTCTATCACAGGGCTGACATGTAGAGACAGACAGGTGACCAGTCTATCACAGGGCTGACATGTAGAGACAGACAGGTAACCAGTCTATCACAGGGAGACATGTAGAGACAGACAGGTAACCAGTCTATCACAGGGAGACATGTAGAGACAGACAGGTAACCAGTCTATCACAGGGCTGACATGTAGAGACAGACAGGCAACCAGTCTATCACAGGGCTGACATGTAGAGACAGACAGGTAACCAGTCTATCACAGGGCCGACATGTAGAGACAGACAGGTAACCAGTCTATCACAGGGCCGACATGTAGAGACAGACAGGTAACCAGTCTATCACAGGGAGACATGTAGAGACAGACAGGTAACCAGTCTATCACAGGGAGACATGTAGAGACAGACAGGTAACCAGTCTATCATGGGGCCGACATGTAGAGACAGACAGGTAACCAATCTATCACAGGGGTACATGTAGAGACAGACAGGTAACCAGTCTATCACAGGGGGACATGTAGAGACAGACAGGTAACCAGTCTATCACAGGGAGACATGTAGAGACAGACAGGTAAGCAGTCTATCACAGGGAGACATGTAGAGACAGACAGGTAACCAGTCTATCACAGGGGGACATGTAGAGACAGACAGGTAACCAGTCTATCACAGGGAGACATGTAGAGACAGACAGGTAACCAGTCTATCACAGGGAGACATGTAAAGACAGACAGGTAACCAGTCTATCACAGGGAGACATGTAGAGACAGACAGGTAACCAGTCTATCACAGGGGGACATGTAGAGACAGACAGGTAACCAGTCTATCACAGGGAGACATGTAGAGACAGACAGGTAACCAGTCTATCACAGGGAGACATGTAGAGACAGACAGGTAACCAGTCTATCACAGGGAGACATGTAGAGACAGACAGGTAACCAGTCTATCACAGGGCTGACATGTAGAGACAGACAGGTAACCAGTCTATCATAGGGCTGACATGTAGAGACAGACAGGTAACCAGTCTATCACATGGAGACATGTGGAGACAGACAGGTAACCAGTCTATCACAGGGAGACATGTAGAGACAGACAGGTAACCAGTCTATCACAGGGAGACATGTAGAGACCGACAGGTAACCAGTCTATCACAGGGGGACATGTAGAGACAGACAGGTAACCAGTCTATCACAGGGCTGACATGTAGAGACAGACAGGTAACCAGTCTATCACAGGGAGACATGTAGAGACAGACAGGTAACCAGTCTATCACAGGGAGACATGTAAAGACAGACAGGTAACCAGTCTATCACAGGGAGACATGTAGAGACAGACAGGTGACCAGTCTATCACAGGGAGACATGTAGAGACAGACAGGTAACCAGTCTATCACAGGGAGACATGTAGAGACAGACAGGTAACCAGTCTATCACAGGGCTGACATGTAGAGACAGACAGGTAACCAGTCTATCACAGGGAGACATGTAGAGACAGACAGGTAACCAGTCTATCACAGGGAGACATGTACAGACAGACAGGTAACCAGTCTATCACAGGGCTGACATGTAGAGACAGACAGGTAACCAGTCTATCATAGGGCTGACATGTAGAGACAGACACGTAACCAGTCTATCATATGGAGACATGTGGAGACAGACACGTAACCAGTCTATCACAGGGAGACATGTAGAGACAGACAGGTAACCAGTCTATCACAGGGCTGACATGTAGAGAGAGACAGGTGACCAGTCTATCACAGGGCTGACATGTAGAGACAGACAGGTAACCAGTCTATCACAGGGCTGACATGTAGAGACAGACAGGTGACCAGTCTATCACAGGGCTGACATGTAGAGACAGACAGGTAACCAATCTATCACATGGAGACATGTGGAGACAGACAGGTAACCAGTCTATCACAGGGAGACATGTAGAGACCGACAGGTAACCAGTCTATCACAGGGGGACATGTAGAGACAGACAGGTAACCAGTCTATCACAGGGAGACATGTAGAGACAGACAGGTAACCAGTCTATCACAGGGAGACATGTAGAGACAGACAGGTAACCAGTCTATCACAGGGAGACATGTAGAGACAGACAGGTAACCAGTCTATCACAGGGCTGACATGTAGAGACAGACAGGTAACCAGTCTATCATAGGGCTGACATGTAGAGACAGACAGGTAACCAGTCTATCACATGGAGACATGTGGAGACAGACAGGTAACCAGTCTATCACAGGGAGACATGTAGAGACAGACAGGTAACCAGTCTATCACAGGGAGACATGTAGAGACCGACAGGTAACCAGTCTATCACAGGGGGACATGTAGAGACAGACAGGTAACCAGTCTATCACAGGGCTGACATGTAGAGACAGACAGGTAACCAGTCTATCACAGGGAGACATGTAGAGACAGACATGTAACCAGTCTATCACAGGGAGACATGTAAAGACAGACAGGTAACCAGTCTATCACAGGGAGACATGTAGAGACAGACAGGTGACCAGTCTATCACAGGGAGACATGTAGAGACAGACAGGTAACCAGTCTATCACAGGGCTGACATGTAGAGACAGACAGGTAACCAGTCTATCATAGGGCTGACATGTAGAGACAGACAGGTAACCAGTCTATCACATGGAGACATGTGGAGACAGACACGTAACCAGTCTATCACAGGGAGACATGTACAGACAGACAGGTAACCAGTCTATCACAGGGCTGACATGTAGAGACAGACAGGTAACCAGTCTATCATAGGGCTGACATGTAGAGACAGACAGGTAACCAGTCTATCACATGGAGACATGTGGAGACAGACACGTAACCAGTCTATCACAGGGAGACATGTAGAGACAGACAGGTAACCAGTCTATCACAGGGCTGACATGTAGAGAGAGACAGGTGACCAGTCTATCACAGGGCTGACATGTAGAGACAGACAGGTAACCAGTCTATCACAGGGCTGACATGTAGAGACAGACAGGTGACCAGTCTATCACAGGGCTGACATGTAGAGACAGACAGGTAACCAGTCTATCACAGGGAGACATGTAGAGACAGACAGGTAACCAGTCTATCACAGGGAGACATGTAGAGACAGACAGGTAACCAGTCTATCACAGGGCTGACATGTAGAGACAGACAGGCAACCAGTCTATCACAGGGCTGACATGTAGAGACAGACAGGTAACCAGTCTATCACAGGGCCGACATGTAGAGACAGACAGGTAACCAGTCTATCACAGGGCCGACATGTAGAGACAGACAGGTAACCAGTCTATCACAGGGAGACATGTAGAGACAGACAGGTAACCAGTCTATCACAGGGAGACATGTAGAGACAGACAGGTAACCAGTCTATCATGGGGCCGACATGTAGAGACAGACAGGTAACCAATCTATCACAGGGGTACATGTAGAGACAGACAGGTAACCAGTCTATCACAGGGGGACATGTAGAGACAGACAGGTAACCAGTCTATCACAGGGAGACATGTAGAGACAGACAGGTAAGCAGTCTATCACAGGGAGACATGTAGAGACAGACAGGTAACCAGTCTATCACAGGGGGACATGTAGAGACAGACAGGTAACCAGTCTATCACAGGGAGACATGTAGAGACAGACAGGTAACCAGTCTATCACAGGGAGACATGTAAAGACAGACAGGTAACCAGTCTATCACAGGGAGACATGTAGAGACAGACAGGTAACCAGTCTATCACAGGGAGACATGTACAGACAGACAGGTGACCAGTCTATCACAGGGAGACATGTAGAGACAGACAGGTAACCAGTCTATCACAGGGCTGACATGTAGAGACAGACAGGTAACCAATCTATCACATGGAGACATGTGGAGACAGACAGGTAACCAGTCTATCACAGGGAGACATGTAGAGACCGACAGGTAACCAGTCTATCACAGGGGGACATGTAGAGACAGACAGGTAACCAGTCTATCACAGGGAGACATGTAGAGACAGACAGGTAACCAGTCTATCACAGGGAGACATGTAGAGACAGACAGGTAACCAGTCTATCACGGGGCCGACATGTAGAGACAGACAGGTAACCAGTCTATCACAGGGAGACATGTAGAGACAGACAGGTAGCCAGTCTATCACAGGGGGACATGTACAGACAGACAGTTAACCAGTCTATCACAGGGAGACATGTAGAGACAGACAGGTAACCAGTCTATCACATGGAGACATGTAGAGACAGACAGGTAACCAGTCTATCACAGGGGGACATGTAGAGACAGACAGGTAACCAGTCTATCACAGGGAGACATGTAGAGACAGACAGGTAACCAGTCTATCACAGGGAGACATGTAGAGACAGACAGGTAACCAGTCTATCATAGGGCTGACATGTAGAGACAGACAGGTAACCAGTCTATCACATGGAGACATGTGGAGACAGACACGTAACCAGTCTATCACAGGGAGACATGTAGAGACAGACAGGTAACCAGTCTATCACAGGGCTGACATGTAGAGAGAGACAGGTGACCAGTCTATCACAGGGCTGACATGTAGAGACAGACAGGTAACCAGTCTATCACAGGGCTGACATGTAGAGACAGACAGGTGACCAGTCTATCACAGGGCTGACATGTAGAGACAGACAGGTAACCAGTCTATCACAGGGAGACATGTAGAGACAGACAGGTAACCAGTCTATCACAGGGCTGACATGTAGAGACAGACAGGCAACCAGTCTATCACAGGGCTGACATGTAGAGACAGACAGGTAACCAGTCTATCACAGGGCCGACATGTAGAGACAGACAGGTAACCAGTCTATCACAGGGCCGACATGTAGAGACAGACAGGTAACCAGTCTATCACAGGGAGACATGTAGAGACAGACAGGTAACCAGTCTATCATGGGGCCGACATGTAGAGACAGACAGGTAACCAGTCTATCACAGGGGTACATGTAGAGACAGACAGGTAACCAGTCTATCACAGGGGGACATGTAGAGACAGACAGGTAACCATTCTATCACAGGGAGACATGTAGAGACAGACAGGTAAGCAGTCTATCACAGGGAGACATGTAGAGACAGACAGGTAACCAGTCTATCACAGGGGGACATGTAGAGACAGACAGGTAACCAGTCTATCACAGGGAGACATGTAGAGACAGACAGGTAACCAGTCTATCACAGGGAGACATGCAAAGACAGACAGGTAACCAGTCTATCACAGGGAGACATGTAGAGACAGACAGGTGACCAGTCTATCACAGGGAGACATGTAGAGACAGACAGGTAACCAGTCTATCACAGGGAGACATGTAGAGATAGACAGGTAACCAGTCTATCACAGGGCTGACATGTAGAGACAGACAGGTAACCAGTCTATCACAGGGAGACATGTAGAGACAGACAGGTAACCAGTCTATCACAGGGAGACATGTAGAGACAGACAGGTGACCAGTCTATCACAGGGAGACATGTAGAGACCGACAGGTAACCAGTCTATCACAGGGGGACATGTAGAGACAGACAGGTAACCAGTCTATCACAGGGAGACATGTAGAGACAGACAGGTAACCAGTCTATCACGGGGCCGACATTTAGAGACAGACAGGTAACCAGTCTATCACAGGGAGACATGTAGAGACAGACAGGTAACCAGTCTATCACGGGGCCGACATGTAGAGACAGACAGGTAACCAGTCTATCACAGGGAGACATGTAGAGACAGACAGGTAACCAGTCTATCACAGGGCTGACATGTAGAGACAGACAGGTAACCAGTCTATCACAGGGCCGACATGTAGAGACAGACAGGTAACCAGTCTATCACAGGGGGACATGTAGAGACAGACAGGTAACCAGTCTATCACAGGGAGACATGTAGAGACAGACAGGTAACCAGTCTATCACAGGGAGACATGTAGAGACAGACAGGTAACCAGTCTATCACGGGGCCGACATGTAGAGACAGACAGGTAACCAGTCTATCACAGGGAGACATGTAGAGACAGACAGGTAGCCAGTCTATCACAGGGGGACATGTAGAGACAGACAGTTAACCAGTCTATCACAGGGAGACATGTAGAGACAGACAGGTAACCAGTCTATCACATGGAGACATGTAGAGACAGACAGGTAACCAGTCTATCACAGGGGGACATGTAGAGACAGACAGGTAACCAGTCTATCACAGGGAGACATGTAGAGACAGACAGGTAACCAGTCTATCACAGGGAGACATGTAGAGACAGACAGGTAACCAGTCTATCATAGGGCTGACATGTAGAGACAGACAGGTAACCAGTCTATCACAGGGCTGACATGTAGAGACAGACAGGTGACCAGTCTATCACAGGGCTGACATGTAGAGACAGACAGGTAACCAGTCTATCACAGGGAGACATGTAGAGACAGACAGGTAACCAGTCTATCACAGGGCTGACATGTAGAGACAGACAGGCAACCAGTCTATCACAGGGCTGACATGTAGAGACAGACAGGTAACCAGTCTATCACAGGGTCGACATGTAGAGACAGACAGGTAACCAGTCTATCACAGGGCCGACATGTAGAGACAGACAGGTAACCAGTCTATCACAGGGAGACATGTAGAGACAGACAGGTAACCAGTCTATCATGGGGCCGACATGTAGAGACAGACAGGTAACCAGTCTATCACAGGGGTACATGTAGAGACAGACAGGTAACCAGTCTATCACAGGGGGACATGTAGAGACAGACAGGTAACCATTCTATCACAGGGAGACATGTAGAGACAGACAGGTAAGCAGTCTATCACAGGGAGACATGTAGAGACAGACAGGTAACCAGTCTATCACAGGGGGAGATGTAGAGACAGACAGGTAACCAGTCTATCACAGGGAGACATGTAGAGACAGACAGGTAACCAGTCTATCACAGGGAGACATGTAGAGACAGACAGGTAAGCAGTCTATCACAGGGAGACATGTAGAGACAGACAGGTAACCAGTCTATCACAGGGGGACATGTAGAGACAGACAGGTAACCAGTCTATCACAGGGAGACATGTAGAGACAGACAGGTAACCAGTCTATCACAGGGAGACATGTAGAGACAGACAGGTAACCAGTCTATCACAGGGAGACATGCAAAGACAGACAGGTAACCAGTCTATCACAGGGAGACATGTAGAGACAGACAGGTAACCAGTCTATCACAGGGAGACATGTAGAGATAGACAGGTAACCAGTCTATCACAGGGCTGACATGTAGAGACAGACAGGTAACCAGTCTATCACAGGGAGACATGTAGAGACAGACAGGTAACCAGTCTATCACAGGGAGACATGTAGAGACAGACAGGTGACCAGTCTATCACAGGGAGACATGTAGAGACCGACAGGTAACCAGTCTATCACAGGGGGACATGTAGAGACAGACAGGTAACCAGTCTATCACAGGGAGACATGTAGAGACAGACAGGTAACCAGTCTATCACGGGGCCGACATGTAGAGACAGACAGGTAACCAGTCTATCACAGGGAGACATGTAGAGACAGACAGGTAACCAGTCTATCACGGGGCCGACATGTAGAGACAGACAGGTAACCAGTCTATCACAGGGAGACATGTAGAGACAGACAGGTAACCAGTCTATCACAGGGCTGACATGTAGAGACAGACAGGTAACCAGTCTATCACAGGGCCGACATGTAGAGACAGACAGGTAACCAGTCTATCACAGGGCCGACATGTAGAGACAGACAGGTAACCAGTCTATCACAGGGAGACATGTAGAGACAGACAGGTAACCAGTCTATCACAGGGAGACATGTAGAGACAGACAGGTAACCAGTCTATCATGGGGCCGACATGTAGAGACAGACAGGTAACCAGTCTATCACAGGGGTACATGTAGAGACAGACAGGTAACCAGTCTATCACAGGGGGACATGTAGAGACAGACAGGTAACCAGTCTATCACAGGGAGACATGTAGAGACAGACAGGTAACCAGTCTATCACAGGGAGACATGTAGAGACAGACAGGTAACCAGTCTATCACAGGGGGACATGTAGAGACAGACAGGTAACCAGTCTATCACAGGGAGACATGTAGAGACAGACAGGTAACCAGTCTATCACAGGGAGACATGTAGAGACAGACAGGTAACCAGTCTATCACAGGGAGACATGTAGAGACAGACAGGTGACCAGTCTATCACAGGGAGACATGTAGAGACAGACAGGTAACCAGTCTATCACAGGGAGACATGTAGAGACAGACAGGTAACCAGTCTATCACAGGGCTGACATGTAGAGACAGACAGGTAACCAGTCTATCACAGGGAGACATGTAGAGACAGACAGGTAACCAGTCTATCACAGGGAGACATGTACAGACAGACAGGTGACCAGTCTATCACAGGGAGACATGTAGAGACAGACAGGTAACCAGTCTATCACAGGGCTGACATGTAGAGACAGACAGGTAACCAATCTATCACATGGAGACATGTGGAGACAGACAGGTAACCAGTCTATCACAGGGAGACATGTAGAGACCGACAGGTAACCAGTCTATCACAGGGGGACATGTAGAGACAGACAGGTAACCAGTCTATCACAGGGAGACATGTAGAGACAGACAGGTAACCAGTCTATCACAGGGAGACATGTAGAGACAGACAGGTAACCAGTCTATCACGGGGCCGACATGTAGAGACAGACAGGTAACCAGTCTATCACAGGGCCGACATGTAGAGACAGCCAGGTAACCAGTCTATCACAGGGAGACATGTAGAGACAGACAAGTAACCAGTCTATCACAGGGAGACATGTAGAGACAGACAGGTAACCAGTCTATCATGGGGCCGACATGTAGAGACAGACAGGTAACCAGTCTATCACAGGGGTACATGTAGAGACAGACAGGTAACCAGTCTATCACAGGGGGACATGTAGAGACAGACAGGTAACCAGTCTATCACAGGGAGACATGTAGAGACAGACAGGTAACCAGTCTATCACAGGGAGACATGTAGAGACAGACAGGTAACCAGTCTATCACAGGGGGACATGTAGAGACAGACAGGTAACCAGTCTATCACAGGGAGACATGTAGAGACAGACAGGTAACCAGTCTATCACAGGGAGACATGTAAAGACAGACAGGTAACCAGTCTATCACAGGGAGACATGTAGAGACAGACAGGTGACCAGTCTATCACAGGGAGACATGTAGAGACAGACAGGTAACCAGTCTATCACAGGGAGACATGTAGAGACAGACAGGTAACCAGTCTATCACAGGGCTGACATGTAGAGACAGACAGGTAACCAGTCTATCACAGGGCCGACATGTAGAGACAGACAGGTAACCAGTCTATCACAGGGAGACATGTAGAGACAGACAGGTAACCAGTCTATCACAGGGAGACATGTAGAGACAGACAGGTAACCAGTCTATCATGGGGCCGACATGTAGAGACAGACAGGTAACCAGTCTATCACAGGGGTACATGTAGAGACAGACAGGTAACCAGTCTATCACAGGGGGACATGTAGAGACAGACAGGTAACCAGTCTATCACAGGGAGACATGTAGAGACAGACAGGTAAGCAGTCTATCACAGGGAGACATGTAGAGACAGACAGGTAACCAGTCTATCACAGGGGGACATGTAGAGACAGACAGGTAACCAGTCTATCACAGGGAGACATGTAGAGACAGACAGGTAACCAGTCTATCACAGGGAGACATGTAAAGACAGACAGGTAACCAGTCTATCACAGGGAGACATGTAGAGACAGACAGGTAACCAGTCTATCACAGGGAGACATGTACAGACAGACAGGTGACCAGTCTATCACAGGGAGACATGTAGAGACAGACAGGTAACCAGTCTATCACAGGGCTGACATGTAGAGACAGACAGGTAACCAATCTATCACATGGAGACATGTGGAGACAGACAGGTAACCAGTCTATCACAGGGAGACATGTAGAGACCGACAGGTAACCAGTCTATCACGGGGCCGACATGTAGAGACAGACAGGTAACCAGTCTATCACAGGGAGACATGTAGAGACAGACAGGTAACCAGTCTATCACGGGGCCGACATGTAGAGACAGACAGGTAACCAGTCTATCACAGGGAGACATGTAGAGACAGACAGGTAACCAGTCTATCACAGGGCTGACATGTAGAGACAGACAGGTAACCAGTCTATCACAGGGCCGACATGTAGAGACAGACAGGTAACCAGTCTATCACAGGGCCGACATGTAGAGACAGACAGGTAACCAGTCTATCACAGGGCTGACATGTAGAGACAGACAGGCAACCAGTCTATCACAGGGCTGACATGTAGAGACAGACAGGTAACCAGTCTATCACAGGGCCGACATGTAGAGACAGACAGGTAACCAGTCTATCACAGGGCCGACATGTAGAGACAGACAGGTAACCAGTCTATCACAGGGAGACATGTAGAGACAGACAGGTAACCAGTCTATCATGGGGCCGACATGTAGAGACAGACAGGTAACCAGTCTATCACAGGGGTACATGTAGAGACAGACAGGTAACCAGTCTATCACAGGGGGACATGTAGAGACAGACAGGTAACCATTCTATCACAGGGAGACATGTAGAGACAGACAGGTAAGCAGTCTATCACAGGGAGACATGTAGAGACAGACAGGTAACCAGTCTATCACAGGGGGAGATGTAGAGACAGACAGGTAACCAGTCTATCACAGGGAGACATGTAGAGACAGACAGGTAACCAGTCTATCACAGGGAGACATGTAGAGACAGACAGGTAAGCAGTCTATCACAGGGAGACATGTAGAGACAGACAGGTAACCAGTCTATCACAGGGGGACATGTAGAGACAGACAGGTAACCAGTCTATCACAGGGAGACATGTAGAGACAGACAGGTAACCAGTCTATCACAGGGAGACATGTAGAGACAGACAGGTAACCAGTCTATCACAGGGAGACATGCAAAGACAGACAGGTAACCAGTCTATCACAGGGAGACATGTAGAGACAGACAGGTAACCAGTCTATCACAGGGAGACATGTAGAGATAGACAGGTAACCAGTCTATCACAGGGCTGACATGTAGAGACAGACAGGTAACCAGTCTATCACAGGGAGACATGTAGAGACAGACAGGTAACCAGTCTATCACAGGGAGACATGTAGAGACAGACAGGTGACCAGTCTATCACAGGGAGACATGTAGAGACCGACAGGTAACCAGTCTATCACAGGGGGACATGTAGAGACAGACAGGTAACCAGTCTATCACAGGGAGACATGTAGAGACAGACAGGTAACCAGTCTATCACGGGGCCGACATGTAGAGACAGACAGGTAACCAGTCTATCACAGGGAGACATGTAGAGACAGACAGGTAACCAGTCTATCACGGGGCCGACATGTAGAGACAGACAGGTAACCAGTCTATCACAGGGAGACATGTAGAGACAGACAGGTAACCAGTCTATCACAGGGAGACATGTAGAGACAGACAGGTAACCAGTCTATCATGGGGCCGACATGTAGAGACAGACAGGTAACCAGTCTATCACAGGGGTACATGTAGAGACAGACAGGTAACCAGTCTATCACAGGGGGACATGTAGAGACAGACAGGTAACCAGTCTATCACAGGGAGACATGTAGAGACAGACAGGTAACCAGTCTATCACAGGGAGACATGTAGAGACAGACAGGTAACCAGTCTATCACAGGGGGACATGTAGAGACAGACAGGTAACCAGTCTATCACAGGGAGACATGTAGAGACAGACAGGTAACCAGTCTATCACAGGGAGACATGTAAAGACAGACAGGTAACCAGTCTATCACAGGGAGACATGTAGAGACAGACAGGTGACCAGTCTATCACAGGGAGACATGTAGAGACAGACAGGTAACCAGTCTATCACAGGGAGACATGTAGAGACAGACAGGTAACCAGTCTATCACAGGGCTGACATGTAGAGACAGACAGGTAACCAGTCTATCACAGGGAGACATGTAGAGACAGACAGGTAACCAGTCTATCACAGGGAGACATGTACAGACAGACAGGTGACCAGTCTATCACAGGGAGACATGTAGAGACAGACAGGTAACCAGTCTATCACAGGGCTGACATGTAGAGACAGACAGGTAACCAATCTATCACATGGAGACATGTGGAGACAGACAGGTAACCAGTCTATCACAGGGAGACATGTAGAGACCGACAGGTAACCAGTCTATCACAGGGGGACATGTAGAGACAGACAGGTAACCAGTCTATCACAGGGAGACATGTAGAGACAGACAGGTAACCAGTCTATCACAGGGAGACATGTAGAGACAGACAGGTAACCAGTCTATCACGGGGCCGACATGTAGAGACAGACAGGTAACCAGTCTATCACAGGGCCGACATGTAGAGACAGCCAGGTAACCAGTCTATCACAGGGAGACATGTAGAGACAGACAGGTAACCAGTCTATCACAGGGAGACATGTAGAGATAGACAGGTAACCAGTCTATCACAGGGCTGACATGTAGAGACAGACAGGTAACCAGTCTATCACAGGGAGACATGTAGAGACAGACAGGTAACCAGTCTATCACAGGGAGACATGTAGAGACAGACAGGTGACCAGTCTATCACAGGGAGACATGTAGAGACCGACAGGTAACCAGTCTATCACAGGGGGACATGTAGAGACAGACAGGTAACCAGTCTATCACAGGGAGACATGTAGAGACAGACAGGTAACCAGTCTATCACGGGGCCGACATGTAGAGACAGACAGGTAACCAGTCTATCACAGGGAGACATGTAGAGACAGACAGGTAACCAGTCTATCACGGGGCCGACATGTAGAGACAGACAGGTAACCAGTCTATCACAGGGAGACATGTAGAGACAGACAGGTAACCAGTCTATCACAGGGAGACATGTAGAGACAGACAGGTAACCAGTCTATCATGGGGCCGACATGTAGAGACAGACAGGTAACCAGTCTATCACAGGGGTACATGTAGAGACAGACAGGTAACCAGTCTATCACAGGGGGACATGTAGAGACAGACAGGTAACCAGTCTATCACAGGGAGACATGTAGAGACAGACAGGTAACCAGTCTATCACAGGGAGACATGTAGAGACAGACAGGTAACCAGTCTATCACAGGGGGACATGTAGAGACAGACAGGTAACCAGTCTATCACAGGGAGACATGTAGAGACAGACAGGTAACCAGTCTATCACAGGGAGACATGTAAAGACAGACAGGTAACCAGTCTATCACAGGGAGACATGTAGAGACAGACAGGTGACCAGTCTATCACAGGGAGACATGTAGAGACAGACAGGTAACCAGTCTATCACAGGGAGACATGTAGAGACAGACAGGTAACCAGTCTATCACAGGGCTGACATGTAGAGACAGACAGGTAACCAGTCTATCACAGGGAGACATGTAGAGACAGACAGGTAACCAGTCTATCACAGGGAGACATGTACAGACAGACAGGTGACCAGTCTATCACAGGGAGACATGTAGAGACAGACAGGTAACCAGTCTATCACAGGGCTGACATGTAGAGACAGACAGGTAACCAATCTATCACATGGAGACATGTGGAGACAGACAGGTAACCAGTCTATCACAGGGAGACATGTAGAGACCGACAGGTAACCAGTCTATCACAGGGGGACATGTAGAGACAGACAGGTAACCAGTCTATCACAGGGAGACATGTAGAGACAGACAGGTAACCGGTCTATCACAGGGAGACATGTAGAGACAGACAGGTAAGCAGTCTATCACAGGGAGACATGTAGAGACAGACAGGTAACCAGTCTATCACAGGGGGACATGTAGAGACAGACAGGTAACCAGTCTATCACAGGGAGACATGTAGAGACAGACAGGTAACCAGTCTATCACAGGGAGACATGTAAAGACAGACAGGTAACCAGTCTATCACAGGGAGACATGTAGAGACAGACAGGTAACCAGTCTATCACAGGGAGACATGTACAGACAGACAGGTGACCAGTCTATCACAGGGAGACATGTAGAGACAGACAGGTAACCAGTCTATCACAGGGCTGACATGTAGAGACAGACAGGTAACCAATCTATCACATGGAGACATGTGGAGACAGACAGGTAACCAGTCTATCACAGGGAGACATGTAGAGACCGACAGGTAACCAGTCTATCACGGGGCCGACATGTAGAGACAGACAGGTAACCAGTCTATCACAGGGAGACATGTAGAGACAGACAGGTAACCAGTCTATCACGGGGCCGACATGTAGAGACAGACAGGTAACCAGTCTATCACAGGGAGACATGTAGAGACAGACAGGTAACCAGTCTATCACAGGGCTGACATGTAGAGACAGACAGGTAACCAGTCTATCACAGGGCCGACATGTAGAGACAGACAGGTAACCAGTCTATCACAGGGCCGACATGTAGAGACAGACAGGTAACCAGTCTATCACAGGGAGACATGTAGAGACAGACAGGTAACCAGTCTATCATGGGGCCGACATGTAGAGACAGACAGGTAACCAGTCTATCACAGGGGTACATGTAGAGACAGACAGGTAACCAGTCTATCACAGGGGGACATGTAGAGACAGACAGGTAACCAGTCTATCACAGGGAGACATGTAGAGACAGACAGGTAACCAGTCTATCACAGGGAGACATGTAGAGACAGACAGGTAACCAGTCTATCACAGGGGGACATGTAGAGACAGACAGGTAACCAGTCTATCACAGGGAGACATGTAGAGACAGACAGGTAACCAGCCTATCACAGGGAGACATGTAAAGACAGACAGGTAACCAGTCTATCACAGGGAGACATGTAGAGACAGACAGGTAACCAGTCTATCACAGGGAGACATGTACAGACAGACAGGTGACCAGTCTATCACAGGGAGACATGTAGAGACAGACAGGTAACCAGTCTATCACGGGGCCGACATGTAGAGACAGACAGGTAACCAGTCTATCACAGGGAGACATGTAGAGACAGACAGGTAACCAGTCTATCACAGGGAGACATGTAGAGACAGACAGGTAACCAGTCTATCATGGGGCCGACATGTAGAGACAGACAGGTAACCAGTCTATCACAGGGGTACATGTAGAGACAGACAGGTAACCAGTCTATCACAGGGGGACATGTAGAGACAGACAGGTAACCAGTCTATCACAGGGAGACATGTAGAGACAGACAGGTAACCAGTCTATCACAGGGAGACATGTAGAGACAGACAGGTAACCAGTCTATCACAGGGGGACATGTAGAGACAGACAGGTAACCAGTCTATCACAGGGAGACATGTAGAGACAGACAGGTAACCAGTCTATCACAGGGAGACATGTAAAGACAGACAGGTAACCAGTCTATCACAGGGAGACATGTAGAGACAGACAGGTGACCAGTCTATCACAGGGAGACATGTAGAGACAGACAGGTAACCAGTCTATCACAGGGAGACATGTAGAGACAGACAGGTAACCAGTCTATCACAGGGCTGACATGTAGAGACAGACAGGTAACCAGTCTATCACAGGGAGACATGTAGAGACAGACAGGTAACCAGTCTATCACAGGGAGACATGTACAGACAGACAGGTGACCAGTCTATCACAGGGAGACATGTAGAGACAGACAGGTAACCAGTCTATCACAGGGCTGACATGTAGAGACAGACAGGTAACCAATCTATCACATGGAGACATGTGGAGACAGACAGGTAACCAGTCTATCACAGGGAGACATGTAGAGACCGACAGGTAACCAGTCTATCACAGGGGGACATGTAGAGACAGACAGGTAACCAGTCTATCACAGGGAGACATGTAGAGACAGACAGGTAACCAGTCTATCACAGGGAGACATGTAGAGACAGACAGGTAACCAGTCTATCACGGGGCCGACATGTAGAGACAGACAGGTAACCAGTCTATCACAGGGCCGACATGTAGAGACAGCCAGGTAACCAGTCTATCACAGGGAGACATGTAGAGACAGACAAGTAACCAGTCTATCACAGGGAGACATGTAGAGACAGACAGGTAACCAGTCTATCATGGGGCCGACATGTAGAGACAGACAGGTAACCAGTCTATCACAGGGGTACATGTAGAGACAGACAGGTAACCAGTCTATCACAGGGGGACATGTAGAGACAGACAGGTAACCAGTCTATCACAGGGAGACATGTAGAGACAGACAGGTAACCAGTCTATCACAGGGAGACATGTAGAGACAGACAGGTAACCAGTCTATCACAGGGGGACATGTAGAGACAGACAGGTAACCAGTCTATCACAGGGAGACATGTAGAGACAGACAGGTAACCAGTCTATCACAGGGAGACATGTAAAGACAGACAGGTAACCAGTCTATCACAGGGAGACATGTAGAGACAGACAGGTGACCAGTCTATCACAGGGAGACATGTAGAGACAGACAGGTAACCAGTCTATCACAGGGAGACATGTAGAGACAGACAGGTAACCAGTCTATCACAGGGCTGACATGTAGAGACAGACAGGTAACCAGTCTATCACAGGGCCGACATGTAGAGACAGACAGGTAACCAGTCTATCACAGGGAGACATGTAGAGACAGACAGGTAACCAGTCTATCACAGGGAGACATGTAGAGACAGACAGGTAACCAGTCTATCATGGGGCCGACATGTAGAGACAGACAGGTAACCAGTCTATCACAGGGGTACATGTAGAGACAGACAGGTAACCAGTCTATCACAGGGGGACATGTAGAGACAGACAGGTAACCGGTCTATCACAGGGAGACATGTAGAGACAGACAGGTAAGCAGTCTATCACAGGGAGACATGTAGAGACAGACAGGTAACCAGTCTATCACAGGGGGACATGTAGAGACAGACAGGTAACCAGTCTATCACAGGGAGACATGTAGAGACAGACAGGTAACCAGTCTATCACAGGGAGACATGTAAAGACAGACAGGTAACCAGTCTATCACAGGGAGACATGTAGAGACAGACAGGTAACCAGTCTATCACAGGGAGACATGTACAGACAGACAGGTGACCAGTCTATCACAGGGAGACATGTAGAGACAGACAGGTAACCAGTCTATCACAGGGCTGACATGTAGAGACAGACAGGTAACCAATCTATCACATGGAGACATGTGGAGACAGACAGGTAACCAGTCTATCACAGGGAGACATGTAGAGACCGACAGGTAACCAGTCTATCACGGGGCCGACATGTAGAGACAGACAGGTAACCAGTCTATCACAGGGAGACATGTAGAGACAGACAGGTAACCAGTCTATCACGGGGCCGACATGTAGAGACAGACAGGTAACCAGTCTATCACAGGGAGACATGTAGAGACAGACAGGTAACCAGTCTATCACAGGGCTGACATGTAGAGACAGACAGGTAACCAGTCTATCACAGGGCCGACATGTAGAGACAGACAGGTAACCAGTCTATCACAGGGCCGACATGTAGAGACAGACAGGTAACCAGTCTATCACAGGGAGACATGTAGAGACAGACAGGTAACCAGTCTATCATGGGGCCGACATGTAGAGACAGACAGGTAACCAGTCTATCACAGGGGTACATGTAGAGACAGACAGGTAACCAGTCTATCACAGGGGGACATGTAGAGACAGACAGGTAACCAGTCTATCACAGGGAGACATGTAGAGACAGACAGGTAACCAGTCTATCACAGGGAGACATGTAGAGACAGACAGGTAACCAGTCTATCACAGGGGGACATGTAGAGACAGACAGGTAACCAGTCTATCACAGGGAGACATGTAGAGACAGACAGGTAACCAGCCTATCACAGGGAGACATGTAAAGACAGACAGGTAACCAGTCTATCACAGGGAGACATGTAGAGACAGACAGGTAACCAGTCTATCACAGGGAGACATGTACAGACAGACAGGTGACCAGTCTATCACAGGGAGACATGTAGAGACAGACAGGTAACCAGTCTATCACAGGGCTGACATGTAGAGACAGACAGGTAACCAATCTATCACATGGAGACATGTGGAGACAGACAGGTAACCGGTCTATCACAGGGAGACATGTAGAGAACGACAGGTAACCAGTCTATCACAGGGGGACATGTAGAGACAGACAGGTAACCAGTCTATCACAGGGAGACATGTAGAGACAGACAGGTAACCAGTCTATCACAGGGAGACATGTAGAGACAGACAGGTAACCAGTCTATCACGGGGCCGACATGTAGAGACAGACAGGTAACCAGTCTATCACAGGGCCGACATGTAGAGACAGACAGGTAACCAGTCTATCACAGGGAGACATGTAGAGACAGACAGGTAACCAGTCTATCACAGGGAGACATGTAGAGACAGACAGGTAACCAGTCTATCATGGGGCCGACATGTAGAGACAGACAGGTAACCAGTCTATCACAGGGGTACATGTAGAGACAGACAGGTAACCAGTCTATCACAGGGGGACATGTAGAGACAGACAGGTAACCAGTCTATCACAGGGAGACATGTAGAGACAGACAGGTAACCAGTCTATCACAGGGAGACATGTAGAGACAGACAGGTAACCAGTCTATCACAGGGGGACATGTAGAGACAGACAGGTAACCAGTCTATCACAGGGAGACATGTAGAGACAGACAGGTAACCAGTCTATCACAGGGGGACATGTAGAGACAGACAGGTAACCAGTCTATCACAGGGAGACATGTAGAGACAGACAGGTAACCAGTCTATCACAGGGAGACATGTAGAGACAGACAGGTAACCAGTCTATCACAGGGGGACATGTAGAGACAGACAGGTAACCAGTCTATCACAGGGAGACATGTAGAGACAGACAGGTAACCAGTCTATCACAGGGAGACATGTAAAGACAGACAGGTAACCAGTCTATCACAGGGAGACATGTAGAGACAGACAGGTAACCAGTCTATCACAGGGAGACATGTACAGACAGACAGGTGACCAGTCTATCACAGGGAGACATGTAGAGACAGACAGGTAACCAGTCTATCACAGGGCTGACATGTAGAGACAGACAGGTAACCAATCTATCACATGGAGACATGTGGAGACAGACAGGTAACCAGTCTATCACAGGGAGACATGTAGAGAACGACAGGTAACCAGTCTATCACAGGGGGACATGTAGAGACAGACAGGTAACCAGTCTATCACAGGGAGACATGTAGAGACAGACAGGTAACCAGTCTATCACAGGGAGACATGTAGAGACAGACAGGTAACCAGTCTATCACGGGGCCGACATGTAGAGACAGACAGGTAACCAGTCTATCACAGGGCCGACATGTAGAGACAGACAGGTAACCAGTCTATCACAGGGAGACATGTAGAGACAGACAGGTAACCAGTCTATCACAGGGAGACATGTAGAGACAGACAGGTAACCAGTCTATCATGGGGCCGACATGTAGAGACAGACAGGTAACCAGTCTATCACAGGGGTACATGTAGAGACAGACAGGTAACCAGTCTATCACAGGGGGACATGTAGAGACAGACAGGTAACCAGTCTATCACAGGGAGACATGTAGAG
The DNA here is from genome assembly GCF_963514095.1 of Eutrigla gurnardus. Lineage (NCBI taxonomy): Eukaryota > Metazoa > Chordata > Actinopteri > Perciformes > Triglidae > Eutrigla > Eutrigla gurnardus. Next base: position 295,150 of record NW_028155319.1, on the reverse strand, counting down.
ACAGACAGGTAACCAGTCTATCACAGGGAGACATGTAGAGACAGACAGGTAACCAGTCTATCACAGGGGGACATGTAGAGACAGACAGGTAACCAGTCTATCACAGGGAGACATGTAGAGACAGACAGGTAACCAGTCTATCACAGGGAGACATGTAAAGACAGACAGGTAACCAGTCTATCACAGGGAGACATGTAGAGACAGACAGGTGACCAGTCTATCACAGGGAGACATGTAGAGACAGACAGGTAACCAGTCTATCACAGGGAGACATGTAGAGACAGACAGGTAACCAGTCTATCACAGGGCTGACATGTAGAGACAGACAGGTAACCAGTCTATCACAGGGCCGACATGTAGAGACAGACAGGTAACCAGTCTATCACAGGGAGACATGTAGAGACAGACAGGTAACCAGTCTATCACAGGGAGACATGTAGAGACAGACAGGTAACCAGTCTATCATGGGGCCGACATGTAGAGACAGACAGGTAACCAGTCTATCACAGGGGTACATGTAGAGACAGACAGGTAACCAGTCTATCACAGGGGGACATGTAGAGACAGACAGGTAACCAGTCTATCACAGGGAGACATGTAGAGACAGACAGGTAAGCAGTCTATCACAGGGAGACATGTAGAGACAGACAGGTAACCAGTCTATCACAGGGGGACATGTAGAGACAGACAGGTAACCAGTCTATCACAGGGAGACATGTAGAGACAGACAGGTAACCAGTCTATCACAGGGAGACATGTAAAGACAGACAGGTAACCAGTCTATCACAGGGAGACATGTAGAGACAGACAGGTAACCAGTCTATCACAGGGAGACATGTACAGACAGACAGGTGACCAGTCTATCACAGGGAGACATGTAGAGACAGACAGGTAACCAGTCTATCACAGGGCTGACATGTAGAGACAGACAGGTAACCAATCTATCACATGGAGACATGTGGAGACAGACAGTTAACCAGTCTATCACAGGGAGACATGTAGAGACCGACAGGTAACCAGTCTATCACAGGGGGACATGTAGAGACAGACAGGTAACCAGTCTATCACAGGGAGACATGTAGAGACAGACAGGTAACCAGTCTATCACAGGGAGACATGTAGAGACAGACAGGTAACCAGTCTATCACGGGGCCGACATGTAGAGACAGACAGGTAACCAGTCTATCACAGGGAGACATGTAGAGACAGACAGGTAACCAGTCTATCACAGGGCTGACATGTAGAGACAGACAGGTAACCAGTCTATCACAGGGCCGACATGTAGAGACAGACAGGTAACCAGTCTATCACAGGGCCGACATGTAGAGACAGACAGGTAACCAGTCTATCACAGGGAGACATGTAGAGACAGACAGGTAACCAGTCTATCACAGGGAGACATGTAGAGACAGACAGGTAACCAGTCTATCATGGGGCCGACATGTAGAGACAGACAGGTAACCAGTCTATCACAGGGGTACATGTAGAGACAGACAGGTAACCAGTCTATCACAGGTGGACATGTAGAGACAGACAGGTAACCAGTCTATCACAGGGAGACATGTAGAGACAGACAGGTAACCAGTCTATCACAGGGGGACATGTAGAGACAGACAGGTAACCAGTCTATCACAGGGAGACATGTAGAGACAGACAGGTAACCAGTCTATCACAGGGAGACATGTAAAGACAGACAGGTAACCAGTCTATCACAGGGAGACATGTAGAGACAGACAGGTGACCAGTCTATCACAGGGAGACATGTAGAGACAGACAGGTAACCAGTCTATCACAGGGAGACATGTAGAGACAGACAGGTAACCAGTCTATCACAGGGCTGACATGTAGAGACAGACAGGTAACCAGTCTATCACAGGGAGACATGTAGAGACAGACAGGTAACCAGTCTATCACAGGGAGACATGTACAGACAGACAGGTGACCAGTCTATCACAGGGAGACATGTAGAGACAGACAGGTAACCAGTCTATCACAGGGCTGACATGTAGAGACAGACAGGTAACCAATCTATCACATGGAGACATGTGGAGACAGACAGGTAACCAGTCTATCACAGGGAGACATGTAGTGACCGACAGGTAACCAGTCTATCACAGGGGGACATGTAGAGACAGACAGGTAACCAGTCTATCACAGGGAGACATGTAGAGACAGACAGGTAACCAGTCTATCACAGGGAGACATGTAGAGACAGACAGGTAACCAGTCTATCACGGGGCCGACATGTAGAGACAGACAGGTAACCAGTCTATCACAGGGCCGACATGTAGAGACAGACAGGTAACCAGTCTATCACAGGGAGACATGTAGAGACAGACAGGTAACCAGTCTATCACAGGGAGACATGTAGAGACAGACAGGTAACCAGTCTATCATGGGGCCGACATGTAGAGACAGACAGGTAACCAGTCTATCACAGGGGTACATGTAGAGACAGACAGGTAACCAGTCTATCACAGGGGGACATGTAGAGACAGACAGGTAACCAGTCTATCACAGGGAGACATGTAGAGACAGACAGGTAACCAGTCTATCACAGGGAGACATGTAGAGACAGACAGGTAACCAGTCTATCACAGGGGGACATGTAGAGACAGACAGGTAACCAGTCTATCACAGGGAGACATGTAGAGACAGACAGGTAACCAGTCTATCACAGGGAGACATGTAAAGACAGACAGGTAACCAGTCTATCACAGGGAGACATGTAGAGACAGACAGGTGACCAGTCTATCACAGGGAGACATGTAGAGACAGACAGGTAACCAGTCTATCACAGGGAGACATGTAGAGACAGACAGGTAACCAGTCTATCACAGGGCTGACATGTAGAGACAGACAGGTAACCAGTCTATCACAGGGCCGACATGTAGAGACAGACAGGTAACCAGTCTATCACAGGGAGACATGTAGAGACAGACAGGTAACCAGTCTATCACAGGGAGACATGTAGAGACAGACAGGTAACCAGTCTATCATGGGGCCGACATGTAGAGACAGACAGGTAACCAGTCTATCACAGGGGTACATGTAGAGACAGACAGGTAACCAGTCTATCACAGGGGGACATGTAGAGACAGACAGGTAACCAGTCTATCACAGGGAGACATGTAGAGACAGACAGGTAAGCAGTCTATCACAGGGAGACATGTAGAGACAGACAGGTAACCAGTCTATCACAGGGGGACATGTAGAGACAGACAGGTGACCAGTCTATCACAGGGAGACATGTAGAGACAGACAGGTAACCAGTCTATCACAGGGAGACATGTAGAGACAGACAGGTAACCAGTCTATCACAGGGAGACATGTACAGACAGACAGGTGACCAGTCTATCACAGGGAGACATGTAGAGACAGACAGGTAACCAGTCTATCACAGGGCTGACATGTAGAGACAGACAGGTAACCAATCTATCACATGGAGACATGTGGAGACAGACAGGTAACCAGTCTATCACAGGGAGACATGTAGAGACCGACAGGTAACCAGTCTATCACAGGGGGACATGTAGAGACAGACAGGTAACCAGTCTATCACAGGGAGACATGTAGAGACAGACAGGTAACCAGTCTATCACAGGGAGACATGTAGAGACAGACAGGTAACCAGTCTATCACGGGGCCGACATGTAGAGACAGACAGGTAACCAGTCTATCACAGGGAGACATGTAGAGACAGACAGGTAACCAGTCTATCACAGGGAGACATGTACAGACAGACAGGTGACCAGTCTATCACAGGGAGACATGTAGAGACAGACAGGTAACCAGTCTATCACAGGGCTGACATGTAGAGACAGACAGGTAACCAATCTATCACATGGAGACATGTGGAGACAGACAGGTAACCAGTCTATCACAGGGAGACATGTAGAGACCGACAGGTAACCAGTCTATCACAGGGGGACATGTAGAGACAGACAGGTAACCAGTCTATCACAGGGAGACATGTAGAGACAGACAGGTAACCAGTCTATCACAGGGAGACATGTAGAGACAGACAGGTAACCAGTCTATCACGGGGCCGACATGTAGAGACAGACAGGTAACCAGTCTATCACAGGGAGACATGTAGAGACAGACAGGTAACCAGTCTATCACAGGGCTGACATGTAGAGACAGACAGGTAACCAGTCTATCACAGGGCCGACATGTAGAGACAGACAGGTAACCAGTCTATCACAGGGCCGACATGTAGAGACAGACAGGTAACCAGTCTATCACAGGGAGACATGTAGAGACAGACAGGTAACCAGTCTATCACAGGGAGACATGTAGAGACAGACAGGTAACCAGTCTATCATGGGGCCGACATGTAGAGACAGACAGGTAACCAGTCTATCACAGGGGTACATGTAGAGACAGACAGGTAACCAGTCTATCACAGGTGGACATGTAGAGACAGACAGGTAACCAGTCTATCACAGGGAGACATGTAGAGACAGACAGGTAACCAGTCTATCACAGGGGGACATGTAGAGACAGACAGGTAACCAGTCTATCACAGGGAGACATGTAGAGACAGACAGGTAACCAGTCTATCACAGGGAGACATGTAAAGACAGACAGGTAACCAGTCTATCACAGGGAGACATGTAGAGACAGACAGGTGACCAGTCTATCACAGGGAGACATGTAGAGACAGACAGGTAACCAGTCTATCACAGGGAGACATGTAGAGACAGACAGGTAACCAGTCTATCACAGGGCTGACATGTAGAGACAGACAGGTAACCAGTCTATCACAGGGAGACATGTAGAGACAGACAGGTAACCAGTCTATCACAGGGAGACATGTACAGACAGACAGGTGACCAGTCTATCACAGGGAGACATGTAGAGACAGACAGGTAACCAGTCTATCACAGGGCTGACATGTAGAGACAGACAGGTAACCAATCTATCACATGGAGACATGTGGAGACAGACAGGTAACCAGTCTATCACAGGGAGACATGTAGAGACCGACAGGTAACCAGTCTATCACAGGGGGACATGTAGAGACAGACAGGTAACCAGTCTATCACAGGGAGACATGTAGAGACAGACAGGTAACCAGTCTATCACAGGGAGACATGTAGAGACAGACAGGTAACCAGTCTATCACGGGGCCGACATGTAGAGACAGACAGGTAACCAGTCTATCACAGGGCCGACATGTAGAGACAGACAGGTAACCAGTCTATCACAGGGAGACATGTAGAGACAGACAGGTAACCAGTCTATCACAGGGAGACATGTAGAGACAGACAGGTAACCAGTCTATCACAGGGAGACATGTACAGACAGACAGGTGACCAGTCTATCACAGGGAGACATGTAGAGACAGACAGGTAACCAGTCTATCACAGGGCTGACATGTAGAGACAGACAGGTAACCAATCTATCACATGGAGACATGTGGAGACAGACAGGTAACCAGTCTATCACAGGGCTGACATGTAGAGACAGACAGGTAACCAGTCTATCACAGGGAGACATGTAAAGACAGACAGGTAACCAGTCTATCACAGGGAGACATGTAGAGACAGACAGGTGACCAGTCTATCACAGGGAGACATGTAGAGACAGACAGGTAACCAGTCTATCACAGGGAGACATGTAGAGACAGACAGGTAACCAGTCTATCACAGGGCTGACATGTAGAGACAGACAGGTAACCAGTCTATCACAGGGCCGACATGTAGAGACAGACAGGTAACCAGTCTATCACAGGGAGACATGTAGAGACAGACAGGTAACCAGTCTATCACAGGGAGACATGTAGAGACAGACAGTTAACCAGTCTATCATGGGGCCGACATGTAGAGACAGACAGGTAACCAGTCTATCACAGGGGTACATGTAGAGACAGACAGGTAACCAGTCTATCACAGGGGGACATGTAGAGACAGACAGGTAACCAGTCTATCACAGGGAGACATGTAGAGACAGACAGGTAAGCAGTCTATCACAGGGAGACATGTAGAGACAGACAGGTAACCAGTCTATCACAGGGGGACATGTAGAGACAGACAGGTAACCAGTCTATCACAGGGAGACATGTAGAGACAGACAGGTAACCAGTCTATCACAGGGAGACATGTAAAGACAGACAGGTAACCAGTCTATCACAGGGAGACATGTAGAGACAGACAGGTAACCAGTCTATCACAGGGAGACATGTACAGACAGACAGGTGACCAGTCTATCACAGGGAGACATGTAGAGACAGACAGGTAACCAGTCTATCACAGGGCTGACATGTAGAGACAGACAGGTAACCAATCTATCACATGGAGACATGTAGAGACAGACAGGTAACCAGTCTATCACAGGGCTGACATGTAGAGACAGACAGGTAACCAATCTATCACATGGAGACATGTGGAGACAGACAGGTAACCAGTCTATCACAGGGCTGACATGTAGAGACAGACAGGTAACCAGTCTATCACAGGGAGACATGTAGAGACAGACAGGTAACCAGTCTATCACAGGGAGACATGTACAGACAGACAGGTGACCAGTCTATCACAGGGAGACATGTAGAGACAGACAGGTAACCAGTCTATCACAGGGCTGACATGTAGAGACAGACAGGTAACCAATCTATCACATGGAGACATGTGGAGACAGACAGGTAACCAGTCTATCACAGGGAGACATGTAGAGACCGACAGGTAACCAGTCTATCACAGGGGGACATGTAGAGACAGACAGGTAACCAGTCTATCATGGGGCCGACATGTAGAGACAGACAGGTAACCAGTCTATCACAGGGGTACATGTAGAGACAGACAGGTAACCAGTCTATCACAGGGGGACATGTAGAGACAGACAGGTAACCAGTCTATCACAGGGAGACATGTAGAGACAGACAGGTAAGCAGTCTATCACAGGGAGACATGTAGAGACAGACAGGTAACCAGTCTATCACAGGGGGACATGTAGAGACAGACAGGTGACCAGTCTATCACAGGGAGACATGTAGAGACAGACAGGTAACCAGTCTATCACAGGGAGACATGTAGAGACAGACAGGTAACCAGTCTATCACAGGGAGACATGTACAGACAGACAGGTGACCAGTCTATCACAGGGAGACATGTAGAGACAGACAGGTAACCAGTCTATCACAGGGCTGACATGTAGAGACAGACAGGTAACCAATCTATCACATGGAGACATGTGGAGACAGACAGGTAACCAGTCTATCACAGGGAGACATGTAGAGACCGACAGGTAACCAGTCTATCACAGGGGGACATGTAGAGACAGACAGGTAACCAGTCTATCACAGGGAGACATGTAGAGACAGACAGGTAACCAGTCTATCACAGGGAGACATGTAGAGACAGACAGGTAACCAGTCTATCACGGGGCCGACATGTAGAGACAGACAGGTAACCAGTCTATCACAGGGAGACATGTAGAGACAGACAGGTAACCAGTCTATCACAGGGAGACATGTACAGACAGACAGGTGACCAGTCTATCACAGGGAGACATGTAGAGACAGACAGGTAACCAGTCTATCACAGGGCTGACATGTAGAGACAGACAGGTAACCAATCTATCACATGGAGACATGTGGAGACAGACAGGTAACCAGTCTATCACAGGGAGACATGTAGAGACCGACAGGTAACCAGTCTATCACAGGGGGACATGTAGAGACAGACAGGTAACCAGTCTATCACAGGGAGACATGTAGAGACAGACAGGTAACCAGTCTATCACAGGGAGACATGTAGAGACAGACAGGTAACCAGTCTATCACGGGGCCGACATGTAGAGACAGACAGGTAACCAGTCTATCACAGGGAGACATGTAGAGACAGACAGGTAACCAGTCTATCACAGGGCTGACATGTAGAGACAGACAGGTAACCAGTCTATCACAGGGCCGACATGTAGAGACAGACAGGTAACCAGTCTATCACAGGGCCGACATGTAGAGACAGACAGGTAACCAGTCTATCACAGGGAGACATGTAGAGACAGACAGGTAACCAGTCTATCACAGGGAGACATGTAGAGACAGACAGGTAACCAGTCTATCATGGGGCCGACATGTAGAGACAGACAGGTAACCAGTCTATCACAGGGGTACATGTAGAGACAGACAGGTAACCAGTCTATCACAGGTGGACATGTAGAGACAGACAGGTAACCAGTCTATCACAGGGAGACATGTAGAGACAGACAGGTAACCAGTCTATCACAGGGGGACATGTAGAGACAGACAGGTAACCAGTCTATCACAGGGAGACATGTAGAGACAGACAGGTAACCAGTCTATCACAGGGAGACATGTAAAGACAGACAGGTAACCAGTCTATCACAGGGAGACATGTAGAGACAGACAGGTGACCAGTCTATCACAGGGAGACATGTAGAGACAGACAGGTAACCAGTCTATCACAGGGAGACATGTAGAGACAGACAGGTAACCAGTCTATCACAGGGCTGACATGTAGAGACAGACAGGTAACCAGTCTATCACAGGGAGACATGTAGAGACAGACAGGTAACCAGTCTATCACAGGGAGACATGTACAGACAGACAGGTGACCAGTCTATCACAGGGAGACATGTAGAGACAGACAGGTAACCAGTCTATCACAGGGCTGACATGTAGAGACAGACAGGTAACCAATCTATCACATGGAGACATGTGGAGACAGACAGGTAACCAGTCTATCACAGGGAGACATGTAGAGACCGACAGGTAACCAGTCTATCACAGGGGGACATGTAGAGACAGACAGGTAACCAGTCTATCACAGGGAGACATGTAGAGACAGACAGGTAACCAGTCTATCACAGGGAGACATGTAGAGACAGACAGGTAACCAGTCTATCACGGGGCCGACATGTAGAGACAGACAGGTAACCAGTCTATCACAGGGCCGACATGTAGAGACAGACAGGTAACCAGTCTATCACAGGGAGACATGTAGAGACAGACAGGTAACCAGTCTATCACAGGGAGACATGTAGAGACAGACAGGTAACCAGTCTATCACAGGGAGACATGTACAGACAGACAGGTGACCAGTCTATCACAGGGAGACATGTAGAGACAGACAGGTAACCAGTCTATCACAGGGCTGACATGTAGAGACAGACAGGTAACCAATCTATCACATGGAGACATGTGGAGACAGACAGGTAACCAGTCTATCACAGGGCTGACATGTAGAGACAGACAGGTAACCAGTCTATCACAGGGAGACATGTAAAGACAGACAGGTAACCAGTCTATCACAGGGAGACATGTAGAGACAGACAGGTGACCAGTCTATCACAGGGAGACATGTAGAGACAGACAGGTAACCAGTCTATCACAGGGAGACATGTAGAGACAGACAGGTAACCAGTCTATCACAGGGCTGACATGTAGAGACAGACAGGTAACCAGTCTATCACAGGGCCGACATGTAGAGACAGACAGGTAACCAGTCTATCACAGGGAGACATGTAGAGACAGACAGGTAACCAGTCTATCACAGGGAGACATGTAGAGACAGACAGGTAACCAGTCTATCATGGGGCCGACATGTAGAGACAGACAGGTAACCAGTCTATCACAGGGGTACATGTAGAGACAGACAGGTAACCAGTCTATCACAGGGGGACATGTAGAGACAGACAGGTAACCAGTCTATCACAGGGAGACATGTAGAGACAGACAGGTAAGCAGTCTATCACAGGGAGACATGTAGAGACAGACAGGTAACCAGTCTATCACAGGGGGACATGTAGAGACAGACAGGTAACCAGTCTATCACAGGGAGACATGTAGAGACAGACAGGTAACCAGTCTATCACAGGGAGACATGTAAAGACAGACAGGTAACCAGTCTATCACAGGGAGACATGTAGAGACAGACAGGTAACCAGTCTATCACAGGGAGACATGTACAGACAGACAGGTGACCAGTCTATCACAGGGAGACATGTAGAGACAGACAGGTAACCAGTCTATCACAGGGCTGACATGTAGAGACAGACAGGTAACCAATCTATCACATGGAGACATGTAGAGACAGACAGGTAACCAGTCTATCACAGGGCTGACATGTAGAGACAGACAGGTAACCAATCTATCACATGGAGACATGTGGAGACAGACAGGTAACCAGTCTATCACAGGGCTGACATGTAGAGACAGACAGGTAACCAGTCTATCACAGGGAGACATGTAGAGACAGACAGGTAACCAGTCTATCACAGGGAGACATGTACAGACAGACAGGTGACCAGTCTATCACAGGGAGACATGTAGAGACAGACAGGTAACCAGTCTATCACAGGGCTGACATGTAGAGACAGACAGGTAACCAATCTATCACATGGAGACATGTGGAGACAGACAGGTAACCAGTCTATCACAGGGAGACATGTAGAGACCGACAGGTAACCAGTCTATCACAGGGGGACATGTAGAGACAGACAGGTAACCAGTCTATCACAGGGAGACATGTAGAGACAGACAGGTAACCAGTCTATCACAGGGAGACATGTAGAGACAGACAGGTAACCAGTCTATCACGGGGCCGACATGTAGAGACAGACAGGTAACCAGTCTATCACAGGGCCGACATGTAGAGACAGACAGGTAACCAGTCTATCACAGGGAGACATGTAGAGACAGACAGGTAACCAGTCTATCACAGGGAGACATGTAGAGACAGACAGGTAACCAGTCTATCACAGGGAGACATGTACAGACAGACAGGTGACCAGTCTATCACAGGGAGACATGTAGAGACAGACAGGTAACCAGTCTATCACAGGGCTGACATGTAGAGACAGACAGGTAACCAATCTATCACATGGAGACATGTGGAGACAGACAGGTAACCAGTCTATCACAGGGCTGACATGTAGAGACAGACAGGTAACCAGTCTATCACAGGGAGACATGTAAAGACAGACAGGTAACCAGTCTATCACAGGGAGACATGTAGAGACAGACAGGTGACCAGTCTATCACAGGGAGACATGTAGAGACAGACAGGTAACCAGTCTATCACAGGGAGACATGTAGAGACAGACAGGTAACCAGTCTATCACAGGGCTGACATGTAGAGACAGACAGGTAACCAGTCTATCACAGGGCCGACATGTAGAGACAGACAGGTAACCAGTCTATCACAGGGAGACATGTAGAGACAGACAGGTAACCAGTCTATCACAGGGAGACATGTAGAGACAGACAGGTAACCAGTCTATCATGGGGCCGACATGTAGAGACAGACAGGTAACCAGTCTATCACAGGGGTACATGTAGAGACAGACAGGTAACCAGTCTATCACAGGGGGACATGTAGAGACAGACAGGTAACCAGTCTATCACAGGGAGACATGTAGAGACAGACAGGTAAGCAGTCTATCACAGGGAGACATGTAGAGACAGACAGGTAACCAGTCTATCACAGGGGGACATGTAGAGACAGACAGGTAACCAGTCTATCACAGGGAGACATGTAGAGACAGACAGGTAACCAGTCTATCACAGGGAGACATGTAAAGACAGACAGGTAACCAGTCTATCACAGGGAGACATGTAGAGACAGACAGGTAACCAGTCTATCACAGGGAGACATGTACAGACAGACAGGTGACCAGTCTATCACAGGGAGACATGTAGAGACAGACAGGTAACCAGTCTATCACAGGGCTGACATGTAGAGACAGACAGGTAACCAATCTATCACATGGAGACATGTGGAGACAGACAGGTAACCAGTCTATCACAGGGAGACATGTAGAGACCGACAGGTAACCAGTCTATCACAGGGGGACATGTAGAGACAGACAGGTAACCAGTCTATCACAGGGAGACATGTAGAGACAGACAGGTAACCAGTCTATCACAGGGAGACATGTAGAGACAGACAGGTAACCAGTCTATCACGGGGCCGACATGTAGAGACAGACAGGTAACCAGTCTATCACAGGGAGACATGTAGAGACAGACAGGTAACCAGTCTATCACAGGGGGACATGTAGAGACAGACAGTTAACCAGTCTATCACAGGGAGACATGTAGAGACAGACAGGTAACCAGTCTATCACAGGGGGACATGTAGAGACAGACAGGTAACCAGTCTATCACAGGGAGACATGTAGAGACAGACAGGTAACCAGTCTATCACAGGGAGACATGTAGAGACAGACAGGTAACCAGTCTATCATAGGGCTGACATGTAGAGACAGACAGGTAACCAGTCTATCACATGGAGACATGTGGAGACAGACACGTAACCAGTCTATCACAGGGAGACATGTAGAGACAGACAGGTAACCAGTCTATCACAGGGAGACATGTAGAGACAGACAGGTAACCAGTCTATCACAGGGAGACATGTACAGACAGACAGGTGACCAGTCTATCACAGGGAGACATGTAGAGACAGACAGGTAACCAGTCTATCACAGGGCTGACATGTAGAGACAGACAGGTAACCAATCTATCACATGGAGACATGTGGAGACAGACAGGTAACCAGTCTATCACAGGGCTGACATGTAGAGACAGACAGGTAACCAGTCTATCACAGGGAGACATGTAAAGACAGACAGGTAACCAGTCTATCACAGGGAGACATGTAGAGACAGACAGGTGACCAGTCTATCACAGGGAGACATGTAGAGACAGACAGGTAACCAGTCTATCACAGGGAGACATGTAGAGACAGACAGGTAACCAGTCTATCACAGGGCTGACATGTAGAGACAGACAGGTAACCAGTCTATCACAGGGCCGACATGTAGAGACAGACAGGTAACCAGTCTATCACAGGGAGACATGTAGAGACAGACAGGTAACCAGTCTATCACAGGGAGACATGTAGAGACAGACAGGTAACCAGTCTATCATGGGGCCGACATGTAGAGACAGACAGGTAACCAGTCTATCACAGGGGTACATGTAGAGACAGACAGGTAACCAGTCTATCACAGGGGGACATGTAGAGACAGACAGGTAACCAGTCTATCACAGGGAGACATGTAGAGACAGACAGGTAAGCAGTCTATCACAGGGAGACATGTAGAGACAGACAGGTAACCAGTCTATCACAGGGGGACATGTAGAGACAGACAGGTAACCAGTCTATCACAGGGAGACATGTAGAGACAGACAGGTAACCAGTCTATCACAGGGAGACATGTAAAGACAGACAGGTAACCAGTCTATCACAGGGAGACATGTAGAGACAGACAGGTAACCAGTCTATCACAGGGAGACATGTACAGACAGACAGGTGACCAGTCTATCACAGGGAGACATGTAGAGACAGACAGGTAACCAGTCTATCACAGGGCTGACATGTAGAGACAGACAGGTAACCAATCTATCACATGGAGACATGTGGAGACAGACAGGTAACCAGTCTATCACAGGGAGACATGTAGAGACCGACAGGTAACCAGTCTATCACAGGGGGACATGTAGAGACAGACAGGTAACCAGTCTATCACAGGGAGACATGTAGAGACAGACAGGTAACCAGTCTATCACAGGGAGACATGTAGAGACAGACAGGTAACCAGTCTATCACGGGGCCGACATGTAGAGACAGACAGGTAACCAGTCTATCACAGGGAGACATGTAGAGACAGACAGGTAACCAGTCTATCACAGGGGGACATGTAGAGACAGACAGTTAACCAGTCTATCACAGGGAGACATGTAGAGACAGACAGGTAACCAGTCTATCACAGGGGGACATGTAGAGACAGACAGGTAACCAGTCTATCACAGGGAGACATGTAGAGACAGACAGGTAACCAGTCTATCACAGGGAGACATGTAGAGACAGACAGGTAACCAGTCTATCATAGGGCTGACATGTAGAGACAGACAGGTAACCAGTCTATCACATGGAGACATGTGGAGACAGACACGTAACCAGTCTATCACAGGGAGACATGTAGAGACAGACAGGTAACCAGTCTATCACAGGGCTGACATGTAGAGAGAGACAGGTGACCAGTCTATCACAGGGCTGACATGTAGAGACAGACAGGTAACCAGTCTATCACAGGGCTGACATGTAGAGACAGACAGGTGACCAGTCTATCACAGGGCTGACATGTAGAGACAGACAGGTAACCAGTCTATCACAGGGAGACATGTAGAGACAGACAGGTAACCAGTCTATCACAGGGAGACATGTAGAGACAGACAGGTAACCAGTCTATCACAGGGCTGACATGTAGAGACAGACAGGCAACCAGTCTATCACAGGGCTGACATGTAGAGACAGACAGGTAACCAGTCTATCACAGGGCCGACATGTAGAGACAGACAGGTAACCAGTCTATCATGGGGCCGACATGTAGAGACAGACAGGTAACCAGTCTATCACAGGGAGACATGTAGAGACAGACAGGTGACCAGTCTATCACAGGGAGACATGTAGAGACCGACAGTTAACCAGTCTATCACAGGGGGACATGTAGAGACAGACAGGTAACCAGTCTATCACAGGGAGACATGTAGAGACAGACAGGTAACCAGTCTATCACGGGGCCGACATGTAGAGACAGACAGGTAACCAGTCTATCACAGGGAGACATGTAGAGACAGACAGGTAACCAGTCTATCACGGGGCCGACATGTAGAGACAGACAGGTAACCAGTCTATCACAGGGAGACATGTAGAGACAGACAGGTAACCAGTCTATCACAGGGCTGACATGTAGAGACAGACAGGTAACCAGTCTATCACAGGGCCGACATGTAGAGACAGACAGGTAACCAGTCTATCACAGGGGGACATGTAGAGACAGACAGGTAACCAGTCTATCACAGGGAGACATGTAGAGACAGACAGGTAACCAGTCTATCACAGGGAGACATGTAAAGACAGACAGGTAACCAGTCTATCACAGGGAGACATGTAGAGACAGACAGGTGACCAGTCTATCACAGGGAGACATGTAGAGACAGACAGGTAACCAGTCTATCACAGGGAGACATGTAGAGACAGAGAGGTAACCAGTCTATCACAGGGCTGACATGTAGAGACAGACAGGTAACCAGTCTATCACAGGGAGACATGTAGAGACAGACAGGTAACCAGTCTATCACAGGGAGACATGTACAGACAGACAGGTGACCAGTCTATCACAGGGAGACATGTAGAGACAGACAGGTAACCAGTCTATCACAGGGCTGACATGTAGAGACAGACAGGTAACCAATCTATCACATGGAGACATGTGGAGACAGACAGGTAACCAGTCTATCACAGGGAGACATGTAGAGACCGACAGGTAACCAGTCTATCACAGGGAGACATGTAGAGACAGACAGGTAACCAGTCTATCACGGGGCCGACATGTAGAGACAGACAGGTAACCAGTCTATCACAGGGCCGACATGTAGAGACAGACAGGTAACCAGTCTATCACAGGGAGACATGTAGAGACAGACAGGTAACCAGTCTATCACAGGGAGACATGTAGAGACAGACAGGTAACCAGTCTATCATGGGGCCGACATGTAGAGACAGACAGGTAACCAGTCTATCACAGGGGTACATGTAGAGACAGACAGGTAACCAGTCTATCACAGGGGGACATGTAGAGACAGACAGGTAACCAGTCTATCACAGGGAGACATGTAGAGACAGACAGGTAACCAGTCTATCACAGGGAGACATGTAGAGACAGACAGGTAACCAGTCTATCACAGGGGGACATGTAGAGACAGACAGGTAACCAGTCTATCACAGGGAGACATGTAGAGACAGACAGGTAACCAGTCTATCACAGGGAGACATGTAAAGACAGACAGGTAACCAGTCTATCACAGGGAGACATGTAGAGACAGACAGGTGACCAGTCTATCACAGGGAGACATGTAGAGACAGACAGGTAACCAGTCTATCACAGGGAGACATGTAGAGACAGACAGGTAACCAGTCTATCACAGGGCTGACATGTAGAGACAGACAGGTAACCAGTCTATCACAGGGCCGACATGTAGAGACAGACAGGTAACCAGTCTATCACAGGGAGACATGTAGAGACAGACAGGTAACCAGTCTATCACAGGGAGACATGTAGAGACAGACAGGTAACCAGTCTATCATGGGGCCGACATGTAGAGACAGACAGGTAACCAGTCTATCACAGGGCTGACATGTAGAGACAGACAGGTAACCAATCTATCACATGGAGACATGTGGAGACAGACAGGTAACCAGTCTATCACAGGGAGACATGTAGAGACCGACAGGTAACCAGTCTATCACAGGGGGACATGTAGAGACAGACAGGTAACCAGTCTATCACAGGGAGACATGTAGAGACAGACAGGTAACCAGTCTATCACAGGGAGACATGTAGAGACAGACAGGTAACCAGTCTATCACGGGGCCGACATGTAGAGACAGACAGGTAACCAGTCTATCACAGGGAGACATGTAGAGACAGACAGGTAACCAGTCTATCACAGGGGGACATGTAGAGACAGACAGTTAACCAGTCTATCACAGGGAGACATGTAGAGACAGACAGGTAACCAGTCTATCACAGGGGGACATGTAGAGACAGACAGGTAACCAGTCTATCACAGGGAGACATGTAGAGACAGACAGGTAACCAGTCTATCACAGGGAGACATGTAGAGACAGACAGGTAACCAGTCTATCATAGGGCTGACATGTAGAGACAGACAGGTAACCAGTCTATCACATGGAGACATGTGGAGACAGACACGTAACCAGTCTATCACAGGGAGACATGTAGAGACAGACAGGTAACCAGTCTATCACAGGGCTGACATGTAGAGAGAGACAGGTGACCAGTCTATCACAGGGCTGACATGTAGAGACAGACAGGTAACCAGTCTATCACAGGGCTGACATGTAGAGACAGACAGGTGACCAGTCTATCACAGGGCTGACATGTAGAGACAGACAGGTAACCAGTCTATCACAGGGAGACATGTAGAGACAGACAGGTAACCAGTCTATCACAGGGAGACATGTAGAGACAGACAGGTAACCAGTCTATCACAGGGCTGACATGTAGAGACAGACAGGCAACCAGTCTATCACAGGGCTGACATGTAGAGACTGAAAGGTAACCAGTCTATCACGGGGCCGACATGTAGAGACAGACAGGTAACCAGTCTATCACAGGGAGACATGTAGAGACAGACAGGTAACCAGTCTATCACAGGGCTGACATGTAGAGACAGACAGGTAACCAGTCTATCACAGGGCCGACATGTAGAGACAGACAGGTAACCAGTCTATCACAGGGCCGACATGTAGAGACAGACAGGTAACCAGTCTATCACAGGGAGACATGTAGAGACAGACAGGTAACCAGTCTATCACAGGGAGACATGTAGAGACAGACAGGTAACCAGTCTATCATGGGGCCGACATGTAGAGACAGACAGGTAACCAGTCTATCACAGGGGTACATGTAGAGACAGACAGGTAACCAGTCTATCACAGGGGGACATGTAGAGACAGACAGGTAACCAGTCTATCACAGGGAGACATGTAGAGACAGACAGGTAACCAGTCTATCACAGGGAGACATGTAGAGACAGACAGATAACCAGTCTATCACAGGGGGACATGTAGAGACAGACAGGTAACCAGTCTATCACAGGGCCGACATGTAGAGACAGACAGGTAACCAGTCTATCACAGGGAGACATGTAGAGACAGACAGGTGACCAGTCTATCACAGGGAGACATGTAGAGACCGACAGTTAACCAGTCTATCACAGGGGGACATGTAGAGACAGACAGGTAACCAGTCTATCACAGGGAGACATGTAGAGACAGACAGGTAACCAGTCTATCACGGGGCCGACATGTAGAGACAGACAGGTAACCAGTCTATCACAGGGAGACATGTAGAGACAGACAGGTAACCAGTCTATCACGGGGCCGACATGTAGAGACAGACAGGTAACCAGTCTATCACAGGGAGACATGTAGAGACAGACAGGTAACCAGTCTATCACAGGGCTGACATGTAGAGACAGACAGGTAACCAGTCTATCACAGGGCCGACATGTAGAGACAGACAGGTAACCAGTCTATCACAGGGGGACATGTAGAGACAGACAGGTAACCAGTCTATCACAGGGAGACATGTAGAGACAGACAGGTAACCAGTCTATCACAGGGAGACATGTAAAGACAGACAGGTAACCAGTCTATCACAGGGAGACATGTAGAGACAGACAGGTGACCAGTCTATCACAGGGAGACATGTAGAGACAGACAGGTAACCAGTCTATCACAGGGAGACATGTAGAGACAGACAGGTAACCAGTCTATCACAGGGCTGACATGTAGAGACAGACAGGTAACCAGTCTATCACAGGGAGACATGTAGAGACAGACAGGTAACCAGTCTATCACAGGGAGACATGTACAGACAGACAGGTGACCAGTCTATCACAGGGAGACATGTAGAGACAGACAGGTAACCAGTCTATCACAGGGCTGACATGTAGAGACAGACAGGTAACCAATCTATCACATGGAGACATGTGGAGACAGACAGGTAACCAGTCTATCACAGGGAGACATGTAGAGACCGACAGGTAACCAGTCTATCACAGGGAGACATGTAGAGACAGACAGGTAACCAGTCTATCACGGGGCCGACATGTAGAGACAGACAGGTAACCAGTCTATCACAGGGCCGACATGTAGAGACAGACAGGTAACCAGTCTATCACAGGGAGACATGTAGAGACAGACAGGTAACCAGTCTATCACAGGGAGACATGTAGAGACAGACAGGTAACCAGTCTATCATGGGGCCGACATGTAGAGACAGACAGGTAACCAGTCTATCACAGGGGTACATGTAGAGACAGACAGGTAACCAGTCTATCACAGGGGGACATGTAGAGACAGACAGGTAACCAGTCTATCACAGGGAGACATGTAGAGACAGACAGGTAACCAGTCTATCACAGGGAGACATGTAGAGACAGACAGGTAACCAGTCTATCACAGGGGGACATGTAGAGACAGACAGGTAACCAGTCTATCACAGGGAGACATGTAGAGACAGACAGGTAACCAGTCTATCACAGGGAGACATGTAAAGACAGACAGGTAACCAGTCTATCACAGGGAGACATGTAGAGACAGACAGGTGACCAGTCTATCACAGGGAGACATGTAGAGACAGACAGGTAACCAGTCTATCACAGGGAGACATGTAGAGACAGACAGGTAACCAGTCTATCACAGGGCTGACATGTAGAGACAGACAGGTAACCAGTCTATCACAGGGCCGACATGTAGAGACAGACAGGTAACCAGTCTATCACAGGGAGACATGTAGAGACAGACAGGTAACCAGTCTATCACAGGGAGACATGTAGAGACAGACAGGTAACCAGTCTATCATGGGGCCGACATGTAGAGACAGACAGGTAACCAGTCTATCACAGGGCTGACATGTAGAGACAGACAGGTAACCAATCTATCACATGGAGACATGTGGAGACAGACAGGTAACCAGTCTATCACAGGGAGACATGTAGAGACCGACAGGTAACCAGTCTATCACAGGGGGACATGTAGAGACAGACAGGTAACCAGTCTATCACAGGGAGACATGTAGAGACAGACAGGTAACCAGTCTATCACAGGGAGACATGTAGAGACAGACAGGTAACCAGTCTATCACGGGGCCGACATGTAGAGACAGACAGGTAACCAGTCTATCACAGGGAGACATGTAGAGACAGACAGGTAACCAGTCTATCACAGGGGGACATGTAGAGACAGACAGTTAACCAGTCTATCACAGGGAGACATGTAGAGACAGACAGGTAACCAGTCTATCACAGGGGGACATGTAGAGACAGACAGGTAACCAGTCTATCACAGGGAGACATGTAGAGACAGACAGGTAACCAGTCTATCACAGGGAGACATGTAGAGACAGACAGGTAACCAGTCTATCATAGGGCTGACATGTAGAGACAGACAGGTAACCAGTCTATCACATGGAGACATGTGGAGACAGACACGTAACCAGTCTATCACAGGGAGACATGTAGAGACAGACAGGTAACCAGTCTATCACAGGGCTGACATGTAGAGAGAGACAGGTGACCAGTCTATCACAGGGCTGACATGTAGAGACAGACAGGTAACCAGTCTATCACAGGGCTGACATGTAGAGACAGACAGGTGACCAGTCTATCACAGGGCTGACATGTAGAGACAGACAGGTAACCAGTCTATCACAGGGAGACATGTAGAGACAGACAGGTAACCAGTCTATCACAGGGAGACATGTAGAGACAGACAGGTAACCAGTCTATCACAGGGCTGACATGTAGAGACAGACAGGCAACCAGTCTATCACAGGGCTGACATGTAGAGACTGAAAGGTAACCAGTCTATCACGGGGCCGACATGTAGAGACAGACAGGTAACCAGTCTATCACAGGGAGACATGTAGAGACAGACAGGTAACCAGTCTATCACAGGGCTGACATGTAGAGACAGACAGGTAACCAGTCTATCACAGGGCCGACATGTAGAGACAGACAGGTAACCAGTCTATCACAGGGCCGACATGTAGAGACAGACAGGTAACCAGTCTATCACAGGGAGACATGTAGAGACAGACAGGTAACCAGTCTATCACAGGGAGACATGTAGAGACAGACAGGTAACCAGTCTATCATGGGGCCGACATGTAGAGACAGACAGGTAACCAGTCTATCACAGGGGTACATGTAGAGACAGACAGGTAACCAGTCTATCACAGGGGGACATGTAGAGACAGACAGGTAACCAGTCTATCACAGGGAGACATGTAGAGACAGACAGGTAACCAGTCTATCACAGGGAGACATGTAGAGACAGACAGATAACCAGTCTATCACAGGGGGACATGTAGAGACAGACAGGTAACCAGTCTATCACAGGGAGACATGTAGAGACAGACAGGTAACCAGTCTATCACAGGGAGACATGTAAAGACAGACAGGTAACCAGTCTATCACAGGGAGACATGTAGAGACAGACAGGTGACCAGTCTATCACAGGGAGACATGTAGAGACAGACAGGTAACCAGTCTATCACAGGGCTGACATGTAGAGACAGACAGGTAACCAGTCTATCACAGGGAGACATGTAGAGACAGACAGGTAACCAGTCTATCACAGGGAGACATGTACAGACAGACAGGTGACCAGTCTATCACAGGGAGACATGTAGAGACAGACAGGTAACCAGTCTATCACAGGGCTGACATGTAGAGACAGACAGGTAACCAATCTATCACATGGAGACATGTGGAGACAGACAGGTAACCAGTCTATCACAGGGAGACATGTAGAGACCGACAGGTAACCAGTCTATCACAGGGGGACATGTAGAGACAGACAGGTAACCAGTCTATCACAGGGAGACATGTAGAGACAGACAGGTAACCAGTCTATCACAGGGAGACATGTAGAGACAGACATGTAACCAGTCTATCACGGGGCCGACATGTAGAGACAGACAGGTAACCAGTCTATCACAGGGAGACATGTAGAGACAGACAGGTAACCAGTCTATCACAGGGGGACATGTAGAGACAGACAGTTAACCAGTCTATCACAGGGAGACATGTAGAGACAGACAGGTAACCAGTCTATCACATGGAGACATGTAGAGACAGACAGGTAACCAGTCTATCACAGGGAGACATGTAGAGACAGACAGGTAACCAGTCTATCACAGGGAGACATGTAGAGACAGACAGGTAACCAGTCTATCACAGGGAGACATGTAGAGACAGACAGGTAACCAGTCTATCACAGGGAGACATGTAGAGACCGACAGGTAACCAGTCTTTCACAGGGGGACATGTAGAGACAGACAGGTAACCAGTCTATCACAGGGAGACATGTAGAGACAGACAGGTAACCAGTCTATCACAGGGAGACATGTAGAGACAGACAGGTAACCAGTCTATCACGGGGCCGACATTTAGAGACAGACAGGTAACCAGTCTATCACAGGGAGACATGTAGAGACAGACAGGTAACCAGTCTATCACAGGGCTGACATGTAGAGACAGACAGGTGACCAGTCTATCACAGGGCTGACATGTAGAGAGAGACAGGTGACCAGTCTATCACAGGGCTGACATGTAGAGACAGACAGGTAACCAGTCTATCACAGGGAGACATGTAGAGACAGACAGGTAACCAGTCTATCACAGGGAGACATGTAGAGACAGACAGGTAACCAGTCTATCACAGGGCTGACATGTAGAGACAGACAGGCAACCAGTCTATCACAGGGAGACATGTAGAGACAGACAGGTAACCAGTGTATCACGGGGCCGACATGTAGAGACAGACAGGTAACCAGTCTATCACAGGGAGACATGTAGAGACAGACAGGTAACCAGTCTATCACAGGGCTGACATGTAGAGACAGACAGGTAACCAGTCTATCACAGGGCCGACATGTAGAGACAGACAGGTAACCAGTCTATCACAGGGCCGACATGTAGAGACAGACAGGTAACCAGTCTATCACAGGGAGACATGTAGAGACAGACAGGTAACCAGTCTATCACAGGGAGACATGTAGAGACAGACAGGTAACCAGTCTATCATGGGGCCGACATGTAGAGACAGACAGGTAACCAGTCTATCACAGGGGTACATGTAGAGACAGACAGGTAACCAGTCTATCACAGGTGGACATGTAGAGACAGACAGGTAACCAGTCTATCACAGGGAGACATGTAGAGACAGACAGGTAACCAGTCTATCACAGGGGGACATGTAGAGACAGACAGGTAACCAGTCTATCACAGGGAGACATGTAGAGACAGACAGGTAACCAGTCTATCACAGGGAGACATGTAAAGACAGACAGGTAACCAGTCTATCACAGGGAGACATGTAGAGACAGACAGGTGACCAGTCTATCACAGGGAGACATGTAGAGACAGACAGGTAACCAGTCTATCACAGGGAGACATGTAGAGACAGACAGGTAACCAGTCTATCACAGGGCTGACATGTAGAGACAGACAGGTAACCAGTCTATCACAGGGAGACATGTAGAGACAGACAGGTAACCAGTCTATCACAGGGAGACATGTACAGACAGACAGGTGACCAGTCTATCACAGGGAGACATGTAGAGACAGACAGGTAACCAGTCTATCACAGGGCTGACATGTAGAGACAGACAGGTAACCAATCTATCACATGGAGACATGTGGAGACAGACAGGTAACCAGTCTATCACAGGGAGACATGTAGAGACCGACAGGTAACCAGTCTATCACAGGGGGACATGTAGAGACAGACAGGTAACCAGTCTATCACAGGGAGACATGTAGAGACAGACAGGTAACCAGTCTATCACAGGGAGACATGTAGAGACAGACAGGTAACCAGTCTATCACGGGGCCGACATGTAGAGACAGACAGGTAACCAGTCTATCACAGGGCCGACATGTAGAGACAGACAGGTAACCAGTCTATCACAGGGAGACATGTAGAGACAGACAGGTAACCAGTCTATCACAGGGAGACATGTAGAGACAGACAGGTAACCAGTCTATCATGGGGCCGACATGTAGAGACAGACAGGTAACCAGTCTATCACAGGGGTACATGTAGAGACAGACAGGTAACCAGTCTATCACAGGGGGACATGTAGAGACAGACAGGTAACCAGTCTATCACAGGGAGACATGTAGAGACAGACAGGTAACCAGTCTATCACAGGGAGACATGTAGAGACAGACAGGTAACCAGTCTATCACAGGGGGACATGTAGAGACAGACAGGTAACCAGTCTATCACAGGGAGACATGTAGAGACAGACAGGTAACCAGTCTATCACAGGGAGACATGTAAAGACAGACAGGTAACCAGTCTATCACAGGGAGACATGTAGAGACAGACAGGTGACCAGTCTATCACAGGGAGACATGTAGAGACGGACAGGTAACCAGTCTATCACAGGGAGACATGTAGAGACAGACAGGTAACCAGTCTATCACAGGGCTGACATGTAGAGACAGACAGGTAACCAGTCTATCACAGGGCCGACATGTAGAGACAGACAGGTAACCAGTCTATCACAGGGAGACATGTAGAGACAGACAGGTAACCAGTCTATCACAGGGAGACATGTAGAGACAGACAGGTAACCAGTCTATCACAGGGAGACATGTACAGACAGACAGGTGACCAGTCTATCACAGGGAGACATGTAGAGACAGACAGGTAACCAGTCTATCACAGGGCTGACATGTAGAGACAGACAGGTAACCAATCTATCACATGGAGACATGTGGAGACAGACAGGTAACCAGTCTATCACAGGGAGACATGTAGAGACCGACAGGTAACCAGTCTATCACAGGGGGACATGTAGAGACAGACAGGTAACCAGTCTATCACAGGGAGACATGTAGAGACAGACAGGTAACCAGTCTATCACAGGGAGACATGTAGAGACAGACATGTAACCAGTCTATCACGGGGCCGACATGTAGAGACAGACAGGTAACCAGTCTATCACAGGGAGACATGTAGAGACAGACAGGTAACCAGTCTATCACAGGGGGACATGTAGAGACAGACAGTTAACCAGTCTATCACAGGGAGACATGTAGAGACAGACAGGTAACCAGTCTATCACATGGAGACATGTAGAGACAGACAGGTAACCAGTCTATCACAGGGAGACATGTAGAGACAGACAGGTAACCAGTCTATCACAGGGAGACATGTAGAGACAGACAGGTAACCAGTCTATCACAGGGAGACATGTAGAGACAGACAGGTAACCAGTCTATCACAGGGAGACATGTAGAGACCGACAGGTAACCAGTCTTTCACAGGGGGACATGTAGAGACAGACAGGTAACCAGTCTATCACAGGGAGACATGTAGAGACAGACAGGTAACCAGTCTATCACAGGGAGACATGTAGAGACAGACAGGTAACCAGTCTATCACGGGGCCGACATTTAGAGACAGACAGGTAACCAGTCTATCACAGGGAGACATGTAGAGACAGACAGGTAACCAGTCTATCACAGGGCTGACATGTAGAGACAGACAGGTGACCAGTCTATCACAGGGCTGACATGTAGAGAGAGACAGGTGACCAGTCTATCACAGGGCTGACATGTAGAGACAGACAGGTAACCAGTCTATCACAGGGAGACATGTAGAGACAGACAGGTAACCAGTCTATCACAGGGAGACATGTAGAGACAGACAGGTAACCAGTCTATCACAGGGCTGACATGTAGAGACAGACAGGCAACCAGTCTATCACAGGGAGACATGTAGAGACAGACAGGTAACCAGTGTATCACGGGGCCGACATGTAGAGACAGACAGGTAACCAGTCTATCACAGGGAGACATGTAGAGACAGACAGGTAACCAGTCTATCACAGGGCTGACATGTAGAGACAGACAGGTAACCAGTCTATCACAGGGCCGACATGTAGAGACAGACAGGTAACCAGTCTATCACAGGGCCGACATGTAGAGACAGACAGGTAACCAGTCTATCACAGGGAGACATGTAGAGACAGACAGGTAACCAGTCTATCACAGGGAGACATGTAGAGACAGACAGGTAACCAGTCTATCATGGGGCCGACATGTAGAGACAGACAGGTAACCAGTCTATCACAGGGGTACATGTAGAGACAGACAGGTAACCAGTCTATCACAGGTGGACATGTAGAGACAGACAGGTAACCAGTCTATCACAGGGAGACATGTAGAGACAGACAGGTAACCAGTCTATCACAGGGCGACATGTAGAGACAGACAGGTAACCAGTCTATCACAGGGAGACATGTAGAGACAGACAGGTAACCAGTCTATCACAGGGAGACATGTAAAGACAGACAGGTAACCAGTCTATCACAGGGAGACATGTAGAGACAGACAGGTGACCAGTCTATCACAGGGAGACATGTAGAGACAGACAGGTAACCAGTCTATCACAGGGAGACATGTAGAGACAGACAGGTAACCAGTCTATCACAGGGCTGACATGTAGAGACAGACAGGTAACCAGTCTATCACAGGGAGACATGTAGAGACAGACAGGTAACCAGTCTATCACAGGGAGACATGTACAGACAGACAGGTGACCAGTCTATCACAGGGAGACATGTAGAGACAGACAGGTAACCAGTCTATCACAGGGCTGACATGTAGAGACAGACAGGTAACCAATCTATCACATGGAGACATGTGGAGACAGACAGGTAACCAGTCTATCACAGGGAGACATGTAGAGACCGACAGGTAACCAGTCTATCACAGGGGGACATGTAGAGACAGACAGGTAACCAGTCTATCACAGGGAGACATGTAGAGACAGACAGGTAACCAGTCTATCACAGGGAGACATGTAGAGACAGACAGGTAACCAGTCTATCACGGGGCCGACATGTAGAGACAGACAGGTAACCAGTCTATCACAGGGCCGACATGTAGAGACAGACAGGTAACCAGTCTATCACAGGGAGACATGTAGAGACAGACAGGTAACCAGTCTATCACAGGGAGACATGTAGAGACAGACAGGTAACCAGTCTATCATGGGGCCGACATGTAGAGACAGACAGGTAACCAGTCTATCACAGGGGTACATGTAGAGACAGACAGGTAACCAGTCTATCACAGGGGGACATGTAGAGACAGACAGGTAACCAGTCTATCACATGGAGACATGTAGAGACAGACAGGTAACCAGTCTATCACAGGGAGACATGTAGAGACAGACAGGTAACCAGTCTATCACAGGGAGACATGTAGAGACAGACAGGTAACCAGTCTATCACAGGGAGACATGTAGAGACAGACAGGTAACCAGTCTATCACAGGGAGACATGTAGAGACCGACAGGTAACCAGTCTTTCACAGGGGGACATGTAGAGACAGACAGGTAACCAGTCTATCACAGGGAGACATGTAGAGACAGACAGGTAACCAGTCTATCACAGGGAGACATGTAGAGACAGACAGGTAACCAGTCTATCACGGGGCCGACATTTAGAGACAGACAGGTAACCAGTCTATCACAGGGAGACATGTAGAGACAGACAGGTAACCAGTCTATCACAGGGCTGACATGTAGAGACAGACAGGTGACCAGTCTATCACAGGGCTGACATGTAGAGAGAGACAGGTGACCAGTCTATCACAGGGCTGACATGTAGAGACAGACAGGTAACCAGTCTATCACAGGGAGACATGTAGAGACAGACAGGTAACCAGTCTATCACAGGGAGACATGTAGAGACAGACAGGTAACCAGTCTATCACAGGGCTGACATGTAGAGACAGACAGGCAACCAGTCTATCACAGGGAGACATGTAGAGACAGACAGGTAACCAGTGTATCACGGGGCCGACATGTAGAGACAGACAGGTAACCAGTCTATCACAGGGAGACATGTAGAGACAGACAGGTAACCAGTCTATCACAGGGCTGACATGTAGAGACAGACAGGTAACCAGTCTATCACAGGGCCGACATGTAGAGACAGACAGGTAACCAGTCTATCACAGGGCCGACATGTAGAGACAGACAGGTAACCAGTCTATCACAGGGAGACATGTAGAGACAGACAGGTAACCAGTCTATCACAGGGAGACATGTAGAGACAGACAGGTAACCAGTCTATCATGGGGCCGACATGTAGAGACAGACAGGTAACCAGTCTATCACAGGGGTACATGTAGAGACAGACAGGTAACCAGTCTATCACAGGTGGACATGTAGAGACAGACAGGTAACCAGTCTATCACAGGGAGACATGTAGAGACAGACAGGTAACCAGTCTATCACAGGGCGACATGTAGAGACAGACAGGTAACCAGTCTATCACAGGGAGACATGTAGAGACAGACAGGTAACCAGTCTATCACAGGGAGACATGTAAAGACAGACAGGTAACCAGTCTATCACAGGGAGACATGTAGAGACAGACAGGTGACCAGTCTATCACAGGGAGACATGTAGAGACAGACAGGTAACCAGTCTATCACAGGGAGACATGTAGAGACAGACAGGTAACCAGTCTATCACAGGGCTGACATGTAGAGACAGACAGGTAACCAGTCTATCACAGGGAGACATGTAGAGACAGACAGGTAACCAGTCTATCACAGGGAGACATGTACAGACAGACAGGTGACCAGTCTATCACAGGGAGACATGTAGAGACAGACAGGTAACCAGTCTATCACAGGGCTGACATGTAGAGACAGACAGGTAACCAATCTATCACATGGAGACATGTGGAGACAGACAGGTAACCAGTCTATCACAGGGAGACATGTAGAGACCGACAGGTAACCAGTCTATCACAGGGGGACATGTAGAGACAGACAGGTAACCAGTCTATCACAGGGAGACATGTAGAGACAGACAGGTAACCAGTCTATCACAGGGAGACATGTAGAGACAGACAGGTAACCAGTCTATCACGGGGCCGACATGTAGAGACAGACAGGTAACCAGTCTATCACAGGGCCGACATGTAGAGACAGACAGGTAACCAGTCTATCACAGGGAGACATGTAGAGACAGACAGGTAACCAGTCTATCACAGGGAGACATGTAGAGACAGAC
Organism: Eutrigla gurnardus; assembly: GCF_963514095.1. Lineage (NCBI taxonomy): Eukaryota > Metazoa > Chordata > Actinopteri > Perciformes > Triglidae > Eutrigla > Eutrigla gurnardus. The sequence goes on along the minus strand of NW_028155319.1, from coordinate 266,474 downwards.
AGGTAACCAGTCTATCATGGGGCCGACATGTAGAGACAGACAGGTAACCAGTCTATCACAGGGGTACATGTAGAGACAGACAGGTAACCAGTCTATCACAGGGGGACATGTAGAGACAGACAGGTAACCAGTCTATCACAGGGAGACATGTAGAGACAGACAGGTAACCAGTCTATCACAGGGAGACATGTAGAGACAGACAGGTAACCAGTCTATCACAGGGGGACATGTAGAGACAGACAGGTAACCAGTCTATCACAGGGAGACATGTAGAGACAGACAGGTAACCAGTCTATCACAGGGAGACATGTAAAGACAGACAGGTAACCAGTCTATCACAGGGAGACATGTAGAGACAGACAGGTGACCAGTCTATCACAGGGAGACATGTAGAGACGGACAGGTAACCAGTCTATCACAGGGAGACATGTAGAGACAGACAGGTAACCAGTCTATCACAGGGCTGACATGTAGAGACAGACAGGTAACCAGTCTATCACAGGGCCGACATGTAGAGACAGACAGGTAACCAGTCTATCACAGGGAGACATGTAGAGACAGACAGGTAACCAGTCTATCACAGGGAGACATGTAGAGACAGACAGGTAACCAGTCTATCATGGGGCCGACATGTAGAGACAGACAGGTAACCAGTCTATCACAGGGGTACATGTAGAGACAGACAGGTAACCAGTCTATCACAGGGGGACATGTAGAGACAGACAGGTAACCAGTCTATCACAGGGAGACATGTAGAGACAGACAGGTAAGCAGTCTATCACAGGGAGACATGTAGAGACAGACAGGTAACCAGTCTATCACAGGGGGACATGTAGAGACAGACAGGTGACCAGTCTATCACAGGGAGACATGTAGAGACAGACAGGTAACCAGTCTATCACAGGGAGACATGTAGAGACAGACAGGTAACCAGTCTATCACAGGGAGACATGTACAGACAGACAGGTGACCAGTCTATCACAGGGAGACATGTAGAGACAGACAGGTAACCAGTCTATCACAGGGCTGACATGTAGAGACAGACAGGTAACCAATCTATCACATGGAGACATGTGGAGACAGACAGGTAACCAGTCTATCACAGGGAGACATGTAGAGACCGACAGGTAACCAGTCTATCACAGGGGGACATGTAGAGACAGACAGGTAACCAGTCTATCACAGGGAGACATGTAGAGACAGACAGGTAACCAGTCTATCACAGGGAGACATGTAGAGACAGACAGGTAACCAGTCTATCACGGGGCCGACATGTAGAGACAGACAGGTAACCAGTCTATCACAGGGAGACATGTAGAGACAGACAGGTAACCAGTCTATCACAGGGAGACATGTACAGACAGACAGGTGACCAGTCTATCACAGGGAGACATGTAGAGACAGACAGGTAACCAGTCTATCACAGGGCTGACATGTAGAGACAGACAGGTAACCAATCTATCACATGGAGACATGTGGAGACAGACAGGTAACCAGTCTATCACAGGGAGACATGTAGAGACCGACAGGTAACCAGTCTATCACAGGGGGACATGTAGAGACAGACAGGTAACCAGTCTATCACAGGGAGACATGTAGAGACAGACAGGTAACCAGTCTATCACAGGGAGACATGTAGAGACAGACAGGTAACCAGTCTATCACGGGGCCGACATGTAGAGACAGACAGGTAACCAGTCTATCACAGGGAGACATGTAGAGACAGACAGGTAACCAGTCTATCACAGGGCTGACATGTAGAGACAGACAGGTAACCAGTCTATCACAGGGCCGACATGTAGAGACAGACAGGTAACCAGTCTATCACAGGGCCGACATGTAGAGACAGACAGGTAACCAGTCTATCACAGGGAGACATGTAGAGACAGACAGGTAACCAGTCTATCACAGGGAGACATGTAGAGACAGACAGGTAACCAGTCTATCATGGGGCCGACATGTAGAGACAGACAGGTAACCAGTCTATCACAGGGGTACATGTAGAGACAGACAGGTAACCAGTCTATCACAGGTGGACATGTAGAGACAGACAGGTAACCAGTCTATCACAGGGAGACATGTAGAGACAGACAGGTAACCAGTCTATCACAGGGCTGACATGTAGAGACAGACAGGCAACCAGTCTATCACAGGGAGACATGTAGAGACAGACAGGTAACCAGTGTATCACGGGGCCGACATGTAGAGACAGACAGGTAACCAGTCTATCACAGGGAGACATGTAGAGACAGACAGGTAACCAGTCTATCACAGGGCTGACATGTAGAGACAGACAGGTAACCAGTCTATCACAGGGCCGACATGTAGAGACAGACAGGTAACCAGTCTATCACAGGGCCGACATGTAGAGACAGACAGGTAACCAGTCTATCACAGGGAGACATGTAGAGACAGACAGGTAACCAGTCTATCACAGGGAGACATGTAGAGACAGACAGGTAACCAGTCTATCATGGGGCCGACATGTAGAGACAGACAGGTAACCAGTCTATCACAGGGGTACATGTAGAGACAGACAGGTAACCAGTCTATCACAGGTGGACATGTAGAGACAGACAGGTAACCAGTCTATCACAGGGAGACATGTAGAGACAGACAGGTAACCAGTCTATCACAGGGGGACATGTAGAGACAGACAGGTAACCAGTCTATCACAGGGAGACATGTAGAGACAGACAGGTAACCAGTCTATCACAGGGAGACATGTAAAGACAGACAGGTAACCAGTCTATCACAGGGAGACATGTAGAGACAGACAGGTGACCAGTCTATCACAGGGAGACATGTAGAGACAGACAGGTAACCAGTCTATCACAGGGAGACATGTAGAGACAGACAGGTAACCAGTCTATCACAGGGCTGACATGTAGAGACAGACAGGTAACCAGTCTATCACAGGGAGACATGTAGAGACAGACAGGTAACCAGTCTATCACAGGGAGACATGTACAGACAGACAGGTGACCAGTCTATCACAGGGAGACATGTAGAGACAGACAGGTAACCAGTCTATCACAGGGCTGACATGTAGAGACAGACAGGTAACCAATCTATCACATGGAGACATGTGGAGACAGACAGGTAACCAGTCTATCACAGGGAGACATGTAGAGACCGACAGGTAACCAGTCTATCACAGGGGGACATGTAGAGACAGACAGGTAACCAGTCTATCACAGGGAGACATGTAGAGACAGACAGGTAACCAGTCTATCACAGGGAGACATGTAGAGACAGACAGGTAACCAGTCTATCACGGGGCCGACATGTAGAGACAGACAGGTAACCAGTCTATCACAGGGCCGACATGTAGAGACAGACAGGTAACCAGTCTATCACAGGGAGACATGTAGAGACAGACAGGTAACCAGTCTATCACAGGGAGACATGTAGAGACAGACAGGTAACCAGTCTATCATGGGGCCGACATGTAGAGACAGACAGGTAACCAGTCTATCACAGGGGTACATGTAGAGACAGACAGGTAACCAGTCTATCACAGGGGGACATGTAGAGACAGACAGGTAACCAGTCTATCACAGGGAGACATGTAGAGACAGACAGGTAACCAGTCTATCACAGGGAGACATGTAGAGACAGACAGGTAACCAGTCTATCACAGGGGGACATGTAGAGACAGACAGGTAACCAGTCTATCACAGGGAGACATGTAGAGACAGACAGGTAACCAGTCTATCACAGGGAGACATGTAAAGACAGACAGGTAACCAGTCTATCACAGGGAGACATGTAGAGACAGACAGGTGACCAGTCTATCACAGGGAGACATGTAGAGACGGACAGGTAACCAGTCTATCACAGGGAGACATGTAGAGACAGACAGGTAACCAGTCTATCACAGGGCTGACATGTAGAGACAGACAGGTAACCAGTCTATCACAGGGCCGACATGTAGAGACAGACAGGTAACCAGTCTATCACAGGGAGACATGTAGAGACAGACAGGTAACCAGTCTATCATGGGGCCGACATGTAGAGACAGACAGGTAACCAGTCTATCACAGGGGTACATGTAGAGACAGACAGGTAACCAGTCTATCACAGGGGGACATGTAGAGACAGACAGGTAACCAGTCTATCACAGGGAGACATGTAGAGACAGACAGGTAACCAGTCTATCACAGGGAGACATGTAGAGACAGACAGGTAACCAGTCTATCACAGGGGGACATGTAGAGACAGACAGGTAACCAGTCTATCACAGGGAGACATGTAGAGACAGACAGGTAACCAGTCTATCACAGGGAGACATGTAAAGACAGACAGGTAACCAGTCTATCACAGGGAGACATGTAGAGACAGACAGGTGACCAGTCTATCACAGGGAGACATGTAGAGACGGACAGGTAACCAGTCTATCACAGGGAGACATGTAGAGACAGACAGGTAACCAGTCTATCACAGGGCTGACATGTAGAGACAGACAGGTAACCAGTCTATCACAGGGCCGACATGTAGAGACAGACAGGTAACCAGTCTATCACAGGGAGACATGTAGAGACAGACAGGTAACCAGTCTATCACAGGGAGACATGTAGAGACAGACAGGTAACCAGTCTATCATGGGGCCGACATGTAGAGACAGACAGGTAACCAGTCTATCACAGGGGTACATGTAGAGACAGACAGGTAACCAGTCTATCACAGGGGGACATGTAGAGACAGACAGGTAACCAGTCTATCACAGGGAGACATGTAGAGACAGACAGGTAAGCAGTCTATCACAGGGAGACATGTAGAGACAGACAGGTAACCAGTCTATCACAGGGGGACATGTAGAGACAGACAGGTGACCAGTCTATCACAGGGAGACATGTAGAGACAGACAGGTAACCAGTCTATCACAGGGAGACATGTAGAGACAGACAGGTAACCAGTCTATCACAGGGAGACATGTACAGACAGACAGGTGACCAGTCTATCACAGGGAGACATGTAGAGACAGACAGGTAACCAGTCTATCACAGGGCTGACATGTAGAGACAGACAGGTAACCAATCTATCACATGGAGACATGTGGAGACAGACAGGTAACCAGTCTATCACAGGGAGACATGTAGAGACCGACAGGTAACCAGTCTATCACAGGGGGACATGTAGAGACAGACAGGTAACCAGTCTATCACAGGGAGACATGTAGAGACAGACAGGTAACCAGTCTATCACAGGGAGACATGTAGAGACAGACAGGTAACCAGTCTATCACGGGGCCGACATGTAGAGACAGACAGGTAACCAGTCTATCACAGGGAGACATGTAGAGACAGACAGGTAACCAGTCTATCACAGGGAGACATGTACAGACAGACAGGTGACCAGTCTATCACAGGGAGACATGTAGAGACAGACAGGTAACCAGTCTATCACAGGGCTGACATGTAGAGACAGACAGGTAACCAATCTATCACATGGAGACATGTGGAGACAGACAGGTAACCAGTCTATCACAGGGAGACATGTAGAGACCGACAGGTAACCAGTCTATCACAGGGGGACATGTAGAGACAGACAGGTAACCAGTCTATCACAGGGAGACATGTAGAGACAGACAGGTAACCAGTCTATCACAGGGAGACATGTAGAGACAGACAGGTAACCAGTCTATCACGGGGCCGACATGTAGAGACAGACAGGTAACCAGTCTATCACAGGGAGACATGTAGAGACAGACAGGTAACCAGTCTATCACAGGGCTGACATGTAGAGACAGACAGGTAACCAGTCTATCACAGGGCCGACATGTAGAGACAGACAGGTAACCAGTCTATCACAGGGCCGACATGTAGAGACAGACAGGTAACCAGTCTATCACAGGGAGACATGTAGAGACAGACAGGTAACCAGTCTATCACAGGGAGACATGTAGAGACAGACAGGTAACCAGTCTATCATGGGGCCGACATGTAGAGACAGACAGGTAACCAGTCTATCACAGGGGTACATGTAGAGACAGACAGGTAACCAGTCTATCACAGGTGGACATGTAGAGACAGACAGGTAACCAGTCTATCACAGGGAGACATGTAGAGACAGACAGGTAACCAGTCTATCACAGGGGGACATGTAGAGACAGACAGGTAACCAGTCTATCACAGGGAGACATGTAGAGACAGACAGGTAACCAGTCTATCACAGGGAGACATGTAAAGACAGACAGGTAACCAGTCTATCACAGGGAGACATGTAGAGACAGACAGGTGACCAGTCTATCACAGGGAGACATGTAGAGACAGACAGGTAACCAGTCTATCACAGGGAGACATGTAGAGACAGACAGGTAACCAGTCTATCACAGGGCTGACATGTAGAGACAGACAGGTAACCAGTCTATCACAGGGAGACATGTAGAGACAGACAGGTAACCAGTCTATCACAGGGAGACATGTACAGACAGACAGGTGACCAGTCTATCACAGGGAGACATGTAGAGACAGACAGGTAACCAGTCTATCACAGGGCTGACATGTAGAGACAGACAGGTAACCAATCTATCACATGGAGACATGTGGAGACAGACAGGTAACCAGTCTATCACAGGGAGACATGTAGAGACCGACAGGTAACCAGTCTATCACAGGGGGACATGTAGAGACAGACAGGTAACCAGTCTATCACAGGGAGACATGTAGAGACAGACAGGTAACCAGTCTATCACAGGGAGACATGTAGAGACAGACAGGTAACCAGTCTATCACGGGGCCGACATGTAGAGACAGACAGGTAACCAGTCTATCACAGGGCCGACATGTAGAGACAGACAGGTAACCAGTCTATCACAGGGAGACATGTAGAGACAGACAGGTAACCAGTCTATCACAGGGAGACATGTAGAGACAGACAGGTAACCAGTCTATCACAGGGAGACATGTACAGACAGACAGGTGACCAGTCTATCACAGGGAGACATGTAGAGACAGACAGGTAACCAGTCTATCACAGGGCTGACATGTAGAGACAGACAGGTAACCAATCTATCACATGGAGACATGTGGAGACAGACAGGTAACCAGTCTATCACAGGGCTGACATGTAGAGACAGACAGGTAACCAGTCTATCACAGGGAGACATGTAAAGACAGACAGGTAACCAGTCTATCACAGGGAGACATGTAGAGACAGACAGGTGACCAGTCTATCACAGGGAGACATGTAGAGACAGACAGGTAACCAGTCTATCACAGGGAGACATGTAGAGACAGACAGGTAACCAGTCTATCACAGGGCTGACATGTAGAGACAGACAGGTAACCAGTCTATCACAGGGCCGACATGTAGAGACAGACAGGTAACCAGTCTATCACAGGGAGACATGTAGAGACAGACAGGTAACCAGTCTATCACAGGGAGACATGTAGAGACAGACAGGTAACCAGTCTATCATGGGGCCGACATGTAGAGACAGACAGGTAACCAGTCTATCACAGGGGTACATGTAGAGACAGACAGGTAACCAGTCTATCACAGGGGGACATGTAGAGACAGACAGGTAACCAGTCTATCACAGGGAGACATGTAGAGACAGACAGGTAAGCAGTCTATCACAGGGAGACATGTAGAGACAGACAGGTAACCAGTCTATCACAGGGGGACATGTAGAGACAGACAGGTAACCAGTCTATCACAGGGAGACATGTAGAGACAGACAGGTAACCAGTCTATCACAGGGAGACATGTAAAGACAGACAGGTAACCAGTCTATCACAGGGAGACATGTAGAGACAGACAGGTAACCAGTCTATCACAGGGAGACATGTACAGACAGACAGGTGACCAGTCTATCACAGGGAGACATGTAGAGACAGACAGGTAACCAGTCTATCACAGGGCTGACATGTAGAGACAGACAGGTAACCAATCTATCACATGGAGACATGTAGAGACAGACAGGTAACCAGTCTATCACAGGGCTGACATGTAGAGACAGACAGGTAACCAATCTATCACATGGAGACATGTGGAGACAGACAGGTAACCAGTCTATCACAGGGCTGACATGTAGAGACAGACAGGTAACCAGTCTATCACAGGGAGACATGTAGAGACAGACAGGTAACCAGTCTATCACAGGGAGACATGTACAGACAGACAGGTGACCAGTCTATCACAGGGAGACATGTAGAGACAGACAGGTAACCAGTCTATCACAGGGCTGACATGTAGAGACAGACAGGTAACCAATCTATCACATGGAGACATGTGGAGACAGACAGGTAACCAGTCTATCACAGGGAGACATGTAGAGACCGACAGGTAACCAGTCTATCACAGGGGGACATGTAGAGACAGACAGGTAACCAGTCTATCACAGGGAGACATGTAGAGACAGACAGGTAACCAGTCTATCACAGGGAGACATGTAGAGACAGACAGGTAACCAGTCTATCACGGGGCCGACATGTAGAGACAGACAGGTAACCAGTCTATCACAGGGCCGACATGTAGAGACAGACAGGTAACCAGTCTATCACAGGGAGACATGTAGAGACAGACAGGTAACCAGTCTATCACAGGGAGACATGTAGAGACAGACAGGTAACCAGTCTATCACAGGGAGACATGTACAGACAGACAGGTGACCAGTCTATCACAGGGAGACATGTAGAGACAGACAGGTAACCAGTCTATCACAGGGCTGACATGTAGAGACAGACAGGTAACCAATCTATCACATGGAGACATGTGGAGACAGACAGGTAACCAGTCTATCACAGGGCTGACATGTAGAGACAGACAGGTAACCAGTCTATCACAGGGAGACATGTAAAGACAGACAGGTAACCAGTCTATCACAGGGAGACATGTAGAGACAGACAGGTGACCAGTCTATCACAGGGAGACATGTAGAGACAGACAGGTAACCAGTCTATCACAGGGAGACATGTAGAGACAGACAGGTAACCAGTCTATCACAGGGCTGACATGTAGAGACAGACAGGTAACCAGTCTATCACAGGGCCGACATGTAGAGACAGACAGGTAACCAGTCTATCACAGGGAGACATGTAGAGACAGACAGGTAACCAGTCTATCACAGGGAGACATGTAGAGACAGACAGGTAACCAGTCTATCATGGGGCCGACATGTAGAGACAGACAGGTAACCAGTCTATCACAGGGGTACATGTAGAGACAGACAGGTAACCAGTCTATCACAGGGGGACATGTAGAGACAGACAGGTAACCAGTCTATCACAGGGAGACATGTAGAGACAGACAGGTAAGCAGTCTATCACAGGGAGACATGTAGAGACAGACAGGTAACCAGTCTATCACAGGGGGACATGTAGAGACAGACAGGTAACCAGTCTATCACAGGGAGACATGTAGAGACAGACAGGTAACCAGTCTATCACAGGGAGACATGTAAAGACAGACAGGTAACCAGTCTATCACAGGGAGACATGTAGAGACAGACAGGTAACCAGTCTATCACAGGGCTGACATGTAGAGACAGACAGGTAACCAATCTATCACATGGAGACATGTGGAGACAGACAGGTAACCAGTCTATCACAGGGAGACATGTAGAGACCGACAGGTAACCAGTCTATCACAGGGGGACATGTAGAGACAGACAGGTAACCAGTCTATCACAGGGAGACATGTAGAGACAGACAGGTAACCAGTCTATCACAGGGAGACATGTAGAGACAGACAGGTAACCAGTCTATCACGGGGCCGACATGTAGAGACAGACAGGTAACCAGTCTATCACAGGGAGACATGTAGAGACAGACAGGTAACCAGTCTATCACAGGGGGACATGTAGAGACAGACAGTTAACCAGTCTATCACAGGGAGACATGTAGAGACAGACAGGTAACCAGTCTATCACAGGGGGACATGTAGAGACAGACAGGTAACCAGTCTATCACAGGGAGACATGTAGAGACAGACAGGTAACCAGTCTATCACAGGGAGACATGTAGAGACAGACAGGTAACCAGTCTATCATAGGGCTGACATGTAGAGACAGACAGGTAACCAGTCTATCACATGGAGACATGTGGAGACAGACACGTAACCAGTCTATCACAGGGAGACATGTAGAGACAGACAGGTAACCAGTCTATCACAGGGCTGACATGTAGAGAGAGACAGGTGACCAGTCTATCACAGGGCTGACATGTAGAGACAGACAGGTAACCAGTCTATCACAGGGCTGACATGTAGAGACAGACAGGTGACCAGTCTATCACAGGGCTGACATGTAGAGACAGACAGGTAACCAGTCTATCACAGGGAGACATGTAGAGACAGACAGGTAACCAGTCTATCACAGGGAGACATGTAGAGACAGACAGGTAACCAGTCTATCACAGGGCTGACATGTAGAGACAGACAGGCAACCAGTCTATCACAGGGCTGACATGTAGAGACAGACAGGTAACCAGTCTATCACAGGGCCGACATGTAGAGACAGACAGGTAACCAGTCTATCATGGGGCCGACATGTAGAGACAGACAGGTAACCAGTCTATCACAGGGAGACATGTAGAGACAGACAGGTGACCAGTCTATCACAGGGAGACATGTAGAGACCGACAGGTAACCAGTCTATCACAGGGGGACATGTAGAGACAGACAGGTAACCAGTCTATCACAGGGAGACATGTAGAGACAGACAGGTAACCAGTCTATCACGGGGCCGACATGTAGAGACAGACAGGTAACCAGTCTATCACAGGGAGACATGTAGAGACAGACAGGTAACCAGTCTATCACGGGGCCGACATGTAGAGACAGACAGGTAACCAGTCTATCACAGGGAGACATGTAGAGACAGACAGGTAACCAGTCTATCACAGGGCTGACATGTAGAGACAGACAGGTAACCAGTCTATCACAGGGCCGACATGTAGAGACAGACAGGTAACCAGTCTATCACAGGGCCGACATGTAGAGACAGACAGGTAACCAGTCTATCACAGGGAGACATGTAGAGACAGACAGGTAACCAGTCTATCACAGGGAGACATGTAGAGACAGACAGGTAACCAGTCTATCATGGGGCCGACATGTAGAGACAGACAGGTAACCAGTCTATCACAGGGGTACATGTAGAGACAGACAGGTAACCAGTCTATCATGGGGCCGACATGTAGAGACAGACAGGTAACCAGTCTATCACAGGGGTACATGTAGAGACAGACAGGTAACCAGTCTATCACAGGTGGACATGTAGAGACAGACAGGTAACCAGTCTATCACAGGGAGACATGTAGAGACAGACAGGTAACCAGTCTATCACAGGGGGACATGTAGAGAGACAGGTAACCAGTCTATCACAGGGAGACATGTAGAGACAGACAGGTAACCAGTCTATCACAGGGAGACATGTAAAGACAGACAGGTAACCAGTCTATCACAGGGAGACATGTAGAGACAGACAGGTGACCAGTCTATCACAGGGAGACATGTAGAGACAGACAGGTAACCAGTCTATCACAGGGAGACATGTAGAGACAGACAGGTAACCAGTCTATCACAGGGCTGACATGTAGAGACAGACAGGTAACCAGTCTATCACAGGGAGACATGTAGAGACAGACAGGTAACCAGTCTATCACAGGGAGACATGTACAGACAGACAGGTGACCAGTCTATCACAGGGAGACATGTAGAGACAGACAGGTAACCAGTCTATCACAGGGCTGACATGTAGAGACAGACAGGTAACCAATCTATCACATGGAGACATGTGGAGACAGACAGGTAACCAGTCTATCACAGGGAGACATGTAGAGACCGACAGGTAACCAGTCTATCACAGGGAGACATGTAGAGACAGACAGGTAACCAGTCTATCACGGGGCCGACATGTAGAGACAGACAGGTAACCAGTCTATCACAGGGCCGACATGTAGAGACAGACAGGTAACCAGTCTATCACAGGGAGACATGTAGAGACAGACAGGTAACCAGTCTATCACAGGGAGACATGTAGAGACAGACAGGTAACCAGTCTATCATGGGGCCGACATGTAGAGACAGACAGGTAACCAGTCTATCACAGGGCCGACATGTAGAGACAGACAGGTAACCAGTCTATCACAGGGAGACATGTAGAGACAGACAGGTAACCAGTCTATCACAGGGAGACATGTAGAGACAGACAGGTAACCAGTCTATCATGGGGCCGACATGTAGAGACAGACAGGTAACCAGTCTATCACAGGGCTGACATGTAGAGACAGACAGGTAACCAATCTATCACATGGAGACATGTGGAGACAGACAGGTAACCAGTCTATCACAGGGAGACATGTAGAGACCGACAGGTAACCAGTCTATCACAGGGGGACATGTAGAGACAGACAGGTAACCAGTCTATCACAGGGAGACATGTAGAGACAGACAGGTAACCAGTCTATCACAGGGAGACATGTAGAGACAGACAGGTAACCAGTCTATCACGGGGCCGACATGTAGAGACAGACAGGTAACCAGTCTATCACAGGGAGACATGTAGAGACAGACAGGTAACCAGTCTATCACAGGGGGACATGTAGAGACAGACAGTTAACCAGTCTATCACAGGGAGACATGTAGAGACAGACAGGTAACCAGTCTATCACAGGGGGACATGTAGAGACAGACAGGTAACCAGTCTATCACAGGGAGACATGTAGAGACAGACAGGTAACCAGTCTATCACAGGGAGACATGTAGAGACAGACAGGTAACCAGTCTATCATAGGGCTGACATGTAGAGACAGACAGGTAACCAGTCTATCACATGGAGACATGTGGAGACAGACACGTAACCAGTCTATCACAGGGAGACATGTAGAGACAGACAGGTAACCAGTCTATCACAGGGCTGACATGTAGAGAGAGACAGGTGACCAGTCTATCACAGGGCTGACATGTAGAGACAGACAGGTAACCAGTCTATCACAGGGCTGACATGTAGAGACAGACAGGTGACCAGTCTATCACAGGGCTGACATGTAGAGACAGACAGGTAACCAGTCTATCACAGGGAGACATGTAGAGACAGACAGGTAACCAGTCTATCACAGGGAGACATGTAGAGACAGACAGGTAACCAGTCTATCACAGGGCTGACATGTAGAGACAGACAGGCAACCAGTCTATCACAGGGCTGACATGTAGAGACTGAAAGGTAACCAGTCTATCACGGGGCCGACATGTAGAGACAGACAGGTAACCAGTCTATCACAGGGAGACATGTAGAGACAGACAGGTAACCAGTCTATCACAGGGCTGACATGTAGAGACAGACAGGTAACCAGTCTATCACAGGGCCGACATGTAGAGACAGACAGGTAACCAGTCTATCACAGGGCCGACATGTAGAGACAGACAGGTAACCAGTCTATCACAGGGAGACATGTAGAGACAGACAGGTAACCAGTCTATCACAGGGAGACATGTAGAGACAGACAGGTAACCAGTCTATCATGGGGCCGACATGTAGAGACAGACAGGTAACCAGTCTATCACAGGGGTACATGTAGAGACAGACAGGTAACCAGTCTATCACAGGGGGACATGTAGAGACAGACAGGTAACCAGTCTATCACAGGGAGACATGTAGAGACAGACAGGTAACCAGTCTATCACAGGGAGACATGTAGAGACAGACAGATAACCAGTCTATCACAGGGGGACATGTAGAGACAGACAGGTAACCAGTCTATCACAGGGAGACATGTAGAGACAGACAGGTAACCAGTCTATCACAGGGAGACATGTAAAGACAGACAGGTAACCAGTCTATCACAGGGAGACATGTAGAGACAGACAGGTGACCAGTCTATCACAGGGAGACATGTAGAGACAGACAGGTAACCAGTCTATCACAGGGCTGACATGTAGAGACAGACAGGTAACCAGTCTATCACAGGGAGACATGTAGAGACAGACAGGTAACCAGTCTATCACAGGGAGACATGTACAGACAGACAGGTGAATAGTCTATCACAGGGAGACATGTAGAGACAGACAGGTAACCAGTCTATCACAGGGCTGACATGTAGAGACAGACAGGTAAACAATCTATCACATGGAGACATGTGGAGACAGACAGGTAACCAGTCTATCACAGGGAGACATGTAGAGACCGACAGGTAACCAGTCTATCACAGGGGGACATGTAGAGACAGACAGGTAACCAGTCTATCACAGGGAGACATGTAGAGACAGACAGGTAACCAGTCTATCACAGGGAGACATGTAGAGACAGACAGGTAACCAGTCTATCACGGGGCCGACATGTAGAGACAGACAGGTAACCAGTCTATCACAGGGAGACATGTAGAGACAGACAGGTAACCAGTCTATCACAGGGGGACATGTAGAGACAGACAGTTAACCAGTCTATCACAGGGAGACATGTAGAGACAGACAGGTAACCAGTCTATCACATGGAGACATGTAGAGACAGACAGGTAACCAGTCTATCACAGGGAGACATGTAGAGACAGACAGGTAACCAGTCTATCACAGGGAGACATGTAGAGACAGACAGGTAACCAGTCTATCACAGGGAGACATGTAGAGACAGACAGGTAACCAGTCTATCACAGGGAGACATGTAGAGACCGACAGGTAACCAGTCTTTCACAGGGGGACATGTAGAGACAGACAGGTAACCAGTCTATCACAGGGAGACATGTAGAGACAGACAGGTAACCAGTCTATCACAGGGAGACATGTAGAGACAGACAGGTAACCAGTCTATCACGGGGCCGACATTTAGAGACAGACAGGTAACCAGTCTATCACAGGGAGACATGTAGAGACAGACAGGTAACCAGTCTATCACAGGGCTGACATGTAGAGACAGACAGGTGACCAGTCTATCACAGGGCTGACATGTAGAGAGAGACAGGTGACCAGTCTATCACAGGGCTGACATGTAGAGACAGACAGGTAACCAGTCTATCACAGGGAGACATGTAGAGACAGACAGGTAACCAGTCTATCACAGGGAGACATGTAGAGACAGACAGGTAACCAGTCTATCACAGGGCTGACATGTAGAGACAGACAGGCAACCAGTCTATCACAGGGCTGACATGTAGAGACAGACAGGTAACCAGTCTATCACAGGGCCGACATGTAGAGACAGACAGGTAACCAGTCTATCACAGGGAGACATGTAGAGACAGACAGGTAACCAGTCTATCACAGGGAGACATGTAGAGACAGACAGGTAACCAGTCTATCATGGGGCCGACATGTAGAGACAGACAGGTAACCAGTCTATCACAGGGAGACATGTAGAGACAGACAGGTAACCAGTCTATCACAGGGGGACATGTAGAGACAGACAGGTAACCAATCTATCACAGGGAGACATGTAGAGACAGACAGGTAACCAGTCTATCACAGGGAGACATGTAGAGACAGACAGGTAACCAGTCTATCACAGGGGGACATGTAGAGACAGACAGGTAACCAGTCTATCACAGGGAGACATGTAGAGACAGACAGGTAACCAGTCTATCACAGGGAGACATGTAGAGACAGACAGGTAACCAGTCTATCACAGGGAGACATGTAGAGACCGACAGGTAACCAGTCTATCACAGGGGGACATGTAGAGACAGACAGGTAACCAGTCTATCACAGGGAGACATGTAGAGACAGACAGGTAACCAGTCTATCACAGGGAGACATGTAGAGACAGACAGGTAACCAGTCTATCACGGGGCCGACATTTAGAGACAGACAGGTAACCAGTCTATCACAGGGAGACATGTAGAGACAGACAGGTAACCAGTCTATCACGGGGCCGACATGTAGAGACAGAACGTTAACCAGTCTATCACAGGGAGACATGTAGAGACAGACAGGTAACCAGTCTATCACATGGAGACATGTAGAGACAGACAGGTAACCAGTCTATCACAGGGAGACATGTAGAGACAGACAGGTAACCAGTCTATCACATGGAGACATGTAGAGACAGACAGGTAACCAGTCTATCACAGGGGGACATGTAGAGACAGACAGGTAACCAGTCTATCACAGGGAGACATGTAGAGACAGACAGGTAACCAGTCTATCACAGGGAGACATGGAGAGACAGACAGGTAACCAGTCTATCACAGGGAGACATGTAAAGACAGACAGGTAACCAGTCTATCACAGGGAGACATGTAGAGACAGACAGGTGACCAGTCTATCACAGGGAGACATGTAGAGACAGACAGGTAACCAGTCTATCACAGGGGGACATGTAGAGACAGACAGGTAACCAGTCTATCACAGGGAGACATGTAGAGACAGACAGGTAACCAGTCTATCACAGGGAGACATGTAGAGACCGACAGGTAACCAGTCTTTCACAGGGGGACATGTAGAGACAGACAGGTAACCAGTCTATCACAGGGAGACATGTAGAGACAGACAGGTAACCAGTCTATCACAGGGAGACATGTAGAGACAGACAGGTAACCAGTCTATCACGGGGCCGACATTTAGAGACAGACAGGTAACCAGTCTATCACAGGGAGACATGTAGAGACAGACAGGTAACCAGTCTATCACAGGGCTGACATGTAGAGACAGACAGGTGACCAGTCTATCACAGGGCTGACATGTAGAGAGAGACAGGTGACCAGTCTATCACAGGGCTGACATGTAGAGACAGACAGGTAACCAGTCTATCACAGGGAGACATGTAGAGACAGACAGGTAACCAGTCTATCACAGGGAGACATGAAGAGACAGACAGGTAACCAGTCTATCACAGGGCTGACATGTAGAGACAGACAGGCAACCAGTCTATCACAGGGCTGACATGTAGAGACAGACAGGTAACCAGTCTATCACAGGGCCGACATGTAGAGACAGACAGGTAACCAGTCTATCACAGGGAGACATGTAGAGACAGACAGGTAACCAGTCTATCACAGGGAGACATGTAGAGACAGACAGGTAACCAGTCTATCATGGGGCCGACAAGTAGAGACAGACAGGTAACCAGTCTATCACAGGGAGACATGTAGAGACAGACAGGTAACCAGTCTATCACAGGGGGACATGTAGAGACAGACAGGTAACCAGTCTATCACAGGGAGACATGTAGAGACAGACAGGTAACCAGTCTATCACAGGGAGACATGTAGAGACAGACAGGTAACCAGTCTATCACAGGGAGACATGTAGAGACAGACAGGTAACCAGTCTATCACATGGAGACATGGAGAGACAGACAGGTAACCAGTCTATCACAGGGAGACATGTAAAGACAGACAGGTAACCAGTCTATCACAGGGAGACATGTAGAGACAGACAGGTGACCAGTCTATCACAGGGAGACATTTAGAGACAGACAGGTAACCAGTCTATCACAGGGGGACATGTAGAGACAGACAGGTAACCAGTCTATCACAGGGAGACATGTAGAGACAGACAGGTAACCAATCTATCACATGGAGACATGTGGAGACAGACAGGTAACCAGTCTATCACAGGGAGACATGTAGAGACCGACAGGTAACCAGTCTATCACAGGGGGACATGTAGAGACAGACAGGTAACCAGTCTATCACAGGGAGACATGTAGAGACAGACAGGTAACCAGTCTATCACATGGAGACATGTAGAGACAGACAGGTAACCAGTCTATCACAGGGGGACATGTAGAGACAGACAGGTAACCAGTCTATCACAGGGAGACATGTAGAGACAGACAGGTAACCAGTCTATCACAGGGAGACATGGAGAGACAGACAGGTAACCAGTCTATCACAGGGAGACATGTAAAGACAGACAGGTAACCAGTCTATCACAGGGAGACATGTAGAGACAGACAGGTGACCAGTCTATCACAGGGAGACATGTAGAGACAGACAGGTAACCAGTCTATCACAGGGGGACATGTAGAGACAGACAGGTAACCAGTCTATCACAGGGAGACATGTAGAGACAGACAGGTAACCAGTCTATCACAGGGAGACATGTAGAGACCGACAGGTAACCAGTCTTTCACAGGGGGACATGTAGAGACAGACAGGTAACCAGTCTATCACAGGGAGACATGTAGAGACAGACAGGTAACCAGTCTATCACAGGGAGACATGTAGAGACAGACAGGTAACCAGTCTATCACGGGGCCGACATTTAGAGACAGACAGGTAACCAGTCTATCACAGGGAGACATGTAGAGACAGACAGGTAACCAGTCTATCACAGGGCTGACATGTAGAGACAGACAGGTGACCAGTCTATCACAGGGCTGACATGTAGAGAGAGACAGGTGACCAGTCTATCACAGGGCTGACATGTAGAGACAGACAGGTAACCAGTCTATCACAGGGAGACATGTAGAGACAGACAGGTAACCAGTCTATCACAGGGAGACATGTAGAGACAGACAGGTAACCAGTCTATCACAGGGCTGACATGTAGAGACAGACAGGCAACCAGTCTATCACAGGGCTGACATGTAGAGACAGACAGGTAACCAGTCTATCACAGGGCCGACATGTAGAGACAGACAGGTAACCAGTCTATCACAGGGAGACATGTAGAGACAGACAGGTAACCAGTCTATCACAGGGAGACATGTAGAGACAGACAGGTAACCAGTCTATCATGGGGCCGACATGTAGAGACAGACAGGTAACCAGTCTATCACAGGGAGACATGTAGAGACAGACAGGTAACCAGTCTATCACAGGGGGACATGTAGAGACAGACAGGTAACCAGTCTATCACAGGGAGACATGTAGAGACAGACAGGTAACCAGTCTATCACAGGGAGACATGTAGAGACAGACAGGTAACCAGTCTATCACAGGGGGACATGTAGAGACAGACAGGTAACCAGTCTATCACAGGGAGACATGTAGAGACAGACAGGTAACCAGTCTATCACAGGGAGACATGTAGAGACAGACAGGTAACCAGTCTATCACATGGAGACATGTGGAGACAGACACGTAACCAGTCTATCACAGGGAGACATGTAGAGACAGACAGGTAACCAGTCTATCACAGGGCTGACATGTAGAGAGAGACAGGTGACCAGTCTATCACAGGGCTGACATGTAGAGACAGACAGGTAACCAGTCTATCACAGGGCTGACATGTAGAGACAGACAGGTGACCAGTCTATCACAGGGCTGACATGTAGAGACAGACAGGTAACCAGTCTATCACAGGGAGACATGTAGAGACAGACAGGTAACCAGTCTATCACAGGGAGACATGTAGAGACAGACAGGCAACCAGTCTATCACAGGGCTGACATGTAGAGACAGACAGGTAACCAGTCTATCACAGGGCCGACATGTAGAGACAGACAGGTAACCAGTCTATCACAGGGCCGACATGTAGAGACAGACAGGTAACCAGTCTATCACAGAGAGACATGTAGAGACAGACAGGTAACCAGTCTATCACAGGGAGACATGTAGAGACAGACAGGTAACCAGTCTATCACGGGGCCGACATGTAGAGACAGACAGGTAACCAGTCTATCACAGGGGTACATGTAGAGACAGACAGGTAACCAGTCTATCACAGGGGGACATGTAGAGACAGACAGGTAACCAGTCTATCACAGGGAGACATGTAGAGACAGACAGGTAACCAGTCTATCACAGGGAGACATGTAGAGACAGACAGGTAACCAGTCTATCACAGGGGGACATGTAGAGACAGACAGGTAACCAGTCTATCACAGGGAGACATGTAGAGACAGACAGGTAACCAGTCTATCACAGGGAGACATGTAAAGACAGACAGGTAACCAGTCTATCACAGGGAGACATGTAGAGACAGACAGGTGACCAGTCTATCACAGGGAGACATGTAGAGACAGACAGGTAACCAGTATATCACAGGGAGACATGTAGAGACAGACAGGTAACCAGTCTATCACAGGGCTGACATGTAGAGACAGACAGGTAACCAGTCTATCACAGGGAGACATGTAGAGACAGACAGGTAACCAGTCTATCACAGGGAGACATGTAGAGACAGACAGGTGACCAGTCTATCACAGGGAGACATGTAGAGACAGACAGGTAACCAGTCTATCACAGGGCTGACATGTAGAGACAGACAGGTAACCAATCTATCACATGGAGACATGTGGAGACAGACAGGTAACCAGTCTATCACAGGGAGACATGTAGAGACCGACAGGTAACCAGTCTATCACAGGGGGACATGTAGAGACAGACAGGTAACCAGTCTATCACAGGGAGACATGTAGAGACAGACAGGTAACCAGTCTATCACAGGGAGACATGTAGAGACAGACAGGTAACCAGTCTATCACGGGGCCGACATGTAGAGACAGACAGGTAACCAGTCTATCACAGGGAGACATGTAGAGACAGACAGGTAACCAGTCTATCACAGGGGGACATGTAGAGACAGACAGTTAACCAGTCTATCACAGGGAGACATGTAGAGACAGACAGGTAACCAGTCTATCACATGGAGACATGTAGAGACAGACAGGTAACCAGTCTATCACAGGGGGACATGTAGAGACAGACAGGTAACCAGTCTATCACAGGGAGACATGTAGAGACAGACAGGTAACCAGTCTATCACAGGGAGACATGGAGAGACAGACAGGTAACCAGTCTATCACAGGGAGACATGTAAAGACAGACAGGTAACCAGTCTATCACAGGGAGACATGTAGAGACAGACAGGTGACCAGTCTATCACAGGGAGACATGTAGAGACAGACAGGTAACCAGTCTATCACAGGGGGACATGTAGAGACAGACAGGTAACCAGTCTATCACAGGGAGACATGTAGAGACAGACAGGTAACCAATCTATCACATGGAGACATGTGGAGACAGACAGGTAACCAGTCTATCACAGGGAGACATGTAGAGACCGACAGGTAACCAGTCTATCACAGGGGGACATGTAGAGACAGACAGGTAACCAGTCTATCACAGGGCTGACATGTAGAGACAGACAGGTAACCAATCTATCACATGGAGACATGTGGAGACAGACAGGTAACCAGTCTATCACAGGGAGACATGTAGAGACCGACAGGTAACCAGTCTATCACAGGGGGACATGTAGAGACAGACAGGTAACCAGTCTATCACAGGGAGACATGTAGAGACAGACAGGTAACCAGTCTATCACAGGGAGACATGTAGAGACAGACAGGTAACCAGTCTATCACGGGGCCGACATGTAGAGACAGACAGGTAACCAGTCTATCACAGGGAGACATGTAGAGACAGACAGGTAACCAGTCTATCACAGGGGGACATGTAGAGACAGACAGTTAACCAGTCTATCACAGGGAGACATGTAGAGACAGACAGGTAACCAGTCTATCACATGGAGACATGTAGAGACAGACAGGTAACCAGTCTATCACAGGGGGACATGTAGAGACAGACAGGTAACCAGTCTATCACAGGGAGACATGTAGAGACAGACAGGTAACCAGTCTATCACAGGGAGACATGGAGAGACAGACAGGTAACCAGTCTATCACAGGGAGACATGTAAAGACAGACAGGTAACCAGTCTATCACAGGGAGACATGTAGAGACAGACAGGTGACCAGTCTATCACAGGGAGACATGTAGAGACAGACAGGTAACCAGTCTATCACAGGGGGACATGTAGAGACAGACAGGTAACCAGTCTATCACAGGGAGACATGTAGAGACAGACAGGTAACCAATCTATCACATGGAGACATGTAGAGACAGACAGGTAACCAGTCTATCACAGGGCTGACATGTAGAGACAGACAGGTGACCAGTCTATCACAGGGCTGACATGTAGAGAGAGACAGGTGACCAGTCTATCACAGGGCTGACATGTAGAGACAGACAGGTAACCAGTCTATCACAGGGAGACATGTAGAGACAGACAGGTAACCAGTCTATCACAGGGAGACATGAAGAGACAGACAGGTAACCAGTCTATCACAGGGCTGACATGTAGAGACAGACAGGCAACCAGTCTATCACAGGGCTGACATGTAGAGACAGACAGGTAACCAGTCTATCACAGGGCCGACATGTAGAGACAGACAGGTAACCAGTCTATCACAGGGAGACATGTAGAGACAGACAGGTAACCAGTCTATCACAGGGAGACATGTAGAGACAGACAGGTAACCAGTCTATCATGGGGCCGACAAGTAGAGACAGACAGGTAACCAGTCTATCACAGGGAGACATGTAGAGACAGACAGGTAACCAGTCTATCACAGGGGGACATGTAGAGACAGACAGGTAACCAGTCTATCACAGGGAGACATGTAGAGACAGACAGGTAACCAGTCTATCACAGGGAGACATGTAGAGACAGACAGGTAACCAGTCTATCACAGGGAGACATGTAGAGACAGACAGGTAACCAGTCTATCACATGGAGACATGGAGAGACAGACAGGTAACCAGTCTATCACAGGGAGACATGTAAAGACAGACAGGTAACCAGTCTATCACAGGGAGACATGTAGAGACAGACAGGTGACCAGTCTATCACAGGGAGACATGTAGAGACAGACAGGTAACCAGTCTATCACAGGGGGACATGTAGAGACAGACAGGTAACCAGTCTATCACAGGGAGACATGTAGAGACAGACAGGTAACCAATCTATCACATGGAGACATGTGGAGACAGACAGGTAACCAGTCTATCACAGGGAGACATGTAGAGACCGACAGGTAACCAGTCTATCACAGGGGGACATGTAGAGACAGACAGGTAACCAGTCTATCACAGGGAGACATGTAGAGACAGACAGGTAACCAGTCTATCACATGGAGACATGTAGAGACAGACAGGTAACCAGTCTATCACAGGGGGACATGTAGAGACAGACAGGTAACCAGTCTATCACAGGGAGACATGTAGAGACAGACAGGTAACCAGTCTATCACAGGGAGACATGGAGAGACAGACAGGTAACCAGTCTATCACAGGGAGACATGTAAAGACAGACAGGTAACCAGTCTATCACAGGGAGACATGTAGAGACAGACAGGTGACCAGTCTATCACAGGGAGACATGTAGAGACAGACAGGTAACCAGTCTATCACAGGGGGACATGTAGAGACAGACAGGTAACCAGTCTATCACAGGGAGACATGTAGAGACAGACAGGTAACCAGTCTATCACAGGGAGACATGTAGAGACCGACAGGTAACCAGTCTTTCACAGGGGGACATGTAGAGACAGACAGGTAACCAGTCTATCACAGGGAGACATGTAGAGACAGACAGGTAACCAGTCTATCACAGGGAGACATGTAGAGACAGACAGGTAACCAGTCTATCACGGGGCCGACATTTAGAGACAGACAGGTAACCAGTCTATCACAGGGAGACATGTAGAGACAGACAGGTAACCAGTCTATCACAGGGCTGACATGTAGAGACAGACAGGTGACCAGTCTATCACAGGGCTGACATGTAGAGAGAGACAGGTGACCAGTCTATCACAGGGCTGACATGTAGAGACAGACAGGTAACCAGTCTATCACAGGGAGACATGTAGAGACAGACAGGTAACCAGTCTATCACAGGGAGACATGTAGAGACAGACAGGTAACCAGTCTATCACAGGGCTGACATGTAGAGACAGACAGGCAACCAGTCTATCACAGGGCTGACATGTAGAGACAGACAGGTAACCAGTCTATCACAGGGCCGACATGTAGAGACAGACAGGTAACCAGTCTATCACAGGGAGACATGTAGAGACAGACAGGTAACCAGTCTATCACAGGGAGACATGTAGAGACAGACAGGTAACCAGTCTATCATGGGGCCGACATGTAGAGACAGACAGGTAACCAGTCTATCACAGGGAGACATGTAGAGACAGACAGGTAACCAGTCTATCACAGGGGGACATGTAGAGACAGACAGGTAACCAGTCTATCACAGGGAGACATGTAGAGACAGACAGGTAACCAGTCTATCACAGGGAGACATGTAGAGACAGACAGGTAACCAGTCTATCACAGGGGGACATGTAGAGACAGACAGGTAACCAGTCTATCACAGGGAGACATGTAGAGACAGACAGGTAACCAGTCTATCACAGGGAGACATGTAGAGACAGACAGGTAACCAGTCTATCACATGGAGACATGTGGAGACAGACACGTAACCAGTCTATCACAGGGAGACATGTAGAGACAGACAGGTAACCAGTCTATCACAGGGCTGACATGTAGAGAGAGACAGGTGACCAGTCTATCACAGGGCTGACATGTAGAGACAGACAGGTAACCAGTCTATCACAGGGCTGACATGTAGAGACAGACAGGTGACCAGTCTATCACAGGGCTGACATGTAGAGACAGACAGGTAACCAGTCTATCACAGGGAGACATGTAGAGACAGACAGGTAACCAGTCTATCACAGGGAGACATGTAGAGACAGACAGGTAACCAGTCTATCACAGGGCTGACATGTAGAGACAGACAGGCAACCAGTCTATCACAGGGCTGACATGTAGAGACAGACAGGTAACCAGTCTATCACAGGGCCGACATGTAGAGACAGACAGGTAACCAGTCTATCACAGGGCCGACATGTAGAGACAGACAGGTAACCAGTCTATCACAGGGAGACATGTAGAGACAGACAGGTAACCAGTCTATCACAGGGAGACATGTAGAGACAGACAGGTAACCAGTCTATCACGGGGCCGACATGTAGAGACAGACAGGTAACCAGTCTATCACAGGGGTACATGTAGAGACAGACAGGTAACCAGTCTATCACAGGGGGACATGTAGAGACAGACAGGTAACCAGTCTATCACAGGGAGACATGTAGAGACAGACAGGTAACCAGTCTATCACAGGGAGACATGTAGAGACAGACAGGTAACCAGTCTATCACAGGGGGACATGTAGAGACAGACAGGTAACCAGTCTATCACAGGGAGACATGTAGAGACAGACAGGTAACCAGTCTATCACAGGGAGACATGTAAAGACAGACAGGTAACCAGTCTATCACAGGGAGACATGTAGAGACAGACAGGTGACCAGTCTATCACAGGGAGACATGTAGAGACAGACAGGTAACCAGTATATCACAGGGAGACATGTAGAGACAGACAGGTAACCAGTCTATCACAGGGCTGACATGTAGAGACAGACAGGTAACCAGTCTATCACAGGGAGACATGTAGAGACAGACAGGTAACCAGTCTATCACAGGGAGACATGTAGAGACAGACAGGTGACCAGTCTATCACAGGGAGACATGTAGAGACAGACAGGTAACCAGTCTATCACAGGGCTGACATGTAGAGACAGACAGGTAACCAATCTATCACATGGAGACATGTGGAGACAGACAGGTAACCAGTCTATCACAGGGAGACATGTAGAGACCGACAGGTAACCAGTCTATCACAGGGGGACATGTAGAGACAGACAGGTAACCAGTCTATCACAGGGAGACATGTAGAGACAGACAGGTAACCAGTCTATCACAGGGAGACATGTAGAGACAGACAGGTAACCAGTCTATCACGGGGCCGACATGTAGAGACAGACAGGTAACCAGTCTATCACAGGGAGACATGTAGAGACAGACAGGTAACCAGTCTATCACAGGGGGACATGTAGAGACAGACAGTTAACCAGTCTATCACAGGGAGACATGTAGAGACAGACAGGTAACCAGTCTATCACATGGAGACATGTAGAGACAGACAGGTAACCAGTCTATCACAGGGGGACATGTAGAGACAGACAGGTAACCAGTCTATCACAGGGAGACATGTAGAGACAGACAGGTAACCAGTCTATCACAGGGAGACATGGAGAGACAGACAGGTAACCAGTCTATCACAGGGAGACATGTAAAGACAGACAGGTAACCAGTCTATCACAGGGAGACATGTAGAGACAGACAGGTGACCAGTCTATCACAGGGAGACATGTAGAGACAGACAGGTAACCAGTCTATCACAGGGGGACATGTAGAGACAGACAGGTAACCAGTCTATCACAGGGAGACATGTAGAGACAGACAGGTAACCAATCTATCACATGGAGACATGTGGAGACAGACAGGTAACCAGTCTATCACAGGGAGACATGTAGAGACCGACAGGTAACCAGTCTATCACAGGGGGACATGTAGAGACAGACAGGTAACCAGTCTATCACAGGGCTGACATGTAGAGACAGACAGGTAACCAATCTATCACATGGAGACATGTGGAGACAGACAGGTAACCAGTCTATCACAGGGAGACATGTAGAGACCGACAGGTAACCAGTCTATCACAGGGGGACATGTAGAGACAGACAGGTAACCAGTCTATCACAGGGAGACATGTAGAGACAGACAGGTAACCAGTCTATCACAGGGAGACATGTAGAGACAGACAGGTAACCAGTCTATCACGGGGCCGACATGTAGAGACAGACAGGTAACCAGTCTATCACAGGGAGACATGTAGAGACAGACAGGTAACCAGTCTATCACAGGGGGACATGTAGAGACAGACAGTTAACCAGTCTATCACAGGGAGACATGTAGAGACAGACAGGTAACCAGTCTATCACATGGAGACATGTAGAGACAGACAGGTAACCAGTCTATCACAGGGGGACATGTAGAGACAGACAGGTAACCAGTCTATCACAGGGAGACATGTAGAGACAGACAGGTAACCAGTCTATCACAGGGAGACATGGAGAGACAGACAGGTAACCAGTCTATCACAGGGAGACATGTAAAGACAGACAGGTAACCAGTCTATCACAGGGAGACATGTAGAGACAGACAGGTGACCAGTCTATCACAGGGAGACATGTAGAGACAGACAGGTAACCAGTCTATCACAGGGGGACATGTAGAGACAGACAGGTAACCAGTCTATCACAGGGAGACATGTAGAGACAGACAGGTAACCAATCTATCACATGGAGACATGTGGAGACAGACAGGTAACCAGTCTATCACAGGGAGACATGTAGAGACCGACAGGTAACCAGTCTATCACAGGGGGACATGTAGAGACAGACAGGTAACCAGTCTATCACAGGGAGACATGTAGAGCCAGACAGGTAACCAGTCTATCACAGGGAGACATGTAGAGACAGACAGGTAACCAGTCTATCACGGGGCCGACATGTAGAGACAGACAGGTAACCAGTCTATCACAGGGAGACATGTAGAGACAGACAGGTAACCAGTCTATCACAGGGGGACATGTAGAGACAGACAGTTAACCAGTCTATCACAGGGAGACATGTAGAGACAGACAGGTAACCAGTCTATCACATGGAGACATGTAGAGACAGACAGGTAACCAGTCTATCACAGGGGGACATGTAGAGACAGACAGGTAACCAGTCTATCACAGGGAGACATGTAGAGACAGACAGGTAACCAGTCTATCACAGGGAGACATGGAGAGACAGACAGGTAACCAATCTATCACAGGGAGACATGTAAAGACAGACAGGTAACCAGTCTATCACAGGGAGACATGTAGAGACAGACAGGTGACCAGTCTATCACAGGGAGACATGTAGAGACAGACAGGTAACCAGTCTATCACAGGGGGACATGTAGAGACAGACAGGTAACCAGTCTATCACAGGGAGACATGTAGAGACAGACAGGTAACCAGTCTATCACAGGGAGACATGTAGAGACCGACAGGTAACCAGTCTTTCACAGGGGGACATGTAGAGACAGACAGGTAACCAGTCTATCACAGGGAGACATGTAGAGACAGACAGGTAACCAGTCTATCACAGGGAGACATGTAGAGACAGACAGGTAACCAGTCTATCACGGGGCCGACATTTAGAGACAGACAGGTAACCAGTCTATCACAGGGAGACATGTAGAGACAGACAGGTAACCAGTCTATCACGGGGCCGACATTTAGAGACAGACAGGTAACCAGTCTATCACAGGGAGACATGTAGAGACAGACAGGTAACCAGTCTATCACAGGGCTGACATGTAGAGACAGACAGGTGACCAGTCTATCACAGGGCTGACATGTAGAGAGAGACAGGTGACCAGTCTATCACAGGGCTGACATGTAGAGACAGACAGGTAACCAGTCTATCACAGGGCGACATGTAGAGACAGACAGGTAACCAGTCTATCACAGGGAGACATGTAGAGACAGACAGGTAACCAGTCTATCACAGGGAGACATGTAGAGACAGACAGGTAACCAGTCTATCACGGGGCCGACATGTAGAGACAGACAGGTAACCAGTCTATCACAGGGAGACATGTAGAGACAGACAGGTAACCAGTCTATCACAGGGGGACATGTAGAGACAGACAGTTAACCAGTCTATCACAGGGAGACATGTAGAGACAGACAGGTAACCAGTCTATCACATGGAGACATGTAGAGACAGACAGGTAACCAGTCTATCACAGGGGGACATGTAGAGACAGACAGGTAACCAGTCTATCACAGGGAGACATGTAGAGACAGACAGGTAACCAGTCTATCACAGGGAGACATGGAGAGACAGACAGGTAACCAGTCTATCACAGGGAGACATGTAAAGACAGACAGGTAACCAGTCTATCACAGGGAGACATGTAGAGACAGACAGGTGACCAGTCTATCACAGGGAGACATGTAGAGACAGACAGGTAACCAGTCTATCACAGGGGGACATGTAGAGACAGACAGGTAACCAGTCTATCACAGGGAGACATGTAGAGACAGACAGGTAACCAATCTATCACATGGAGACATGTGGAGACAGACAGGTAACCAGTCTATCACAGGGAGACATGTAGAGACCGACAGGTAACCAGTCTATCACAGGGGGACATGTAGAGACAGACAGGTAACCAGTCTATCACAGGGCTGACATGTAGAGACAGACAGGTAACCAATCTATCACATGGAGACATGTGGAGACAGACAGGTAACCAGTCTATCACAGGGAGACATGTAGAGACCGACAGGTAACCAGTCTATCACAGGGGGACATGTAGAGACAGACAGGTAACCAGTCTATCACAGGGAGACATGTAGAGACAGACAGGTAACCAGTCTATCACAGGGAGACATGTAGAGACAGACAGGTAACCAGTCTATCACGGGGCCGACATGTAGAGACAGACAGGTAACCAGTCTATCACAGGGAGACATGTAGAGACAGACAGGTAACCAGTCTATCACAGGGGGACATGTAGAGACAGACAGTTAACCAGTCTATCACAGGGAGACATGTAGAGACAGACAGGTAACCAGTCTATCACATGGAGACATGTAGAGACAGACAGGTAACCAGTCTATCACAGGGGGACATGTAGAGACAGACAGGTAACCAGTCTATCACAGGGAGACATGTAGAGACAGACAGGTAACCAGTCTATCACAGGGAGACATGGAGAGACAGACAGGTAACCAGTCTATCACAGGGAGACATGTAAAGACAGACAGGTAACCAGTCTATCACAGGGAGACATGTAGAGACAGACAGGTGACCAGTCTATCACAGGGAGACATGTAGAGACAGACAGGTAACCAGTCTATCACAGGGGGACATGTAGAGACAGACAGGTAACCAGTCTATCACAGGGAGACATGTAGAGACAGACAGGTAACCAATCTATCACATGGAGACATGTGGAGACAGACAGGTAACCAGTCTATCACAGGGAGACATGTAGAGACCGACAGGTAACCAGTCTATCACAGGGGGACATGTAGAGACAGACAGGTAACCAGTCTATCACAGGGAGACATGTAGAGACAGACAGGTAACCAGTCTATCACAGGGAGACATGTAGAGACAGACAGGTAACCAGTCTATCACGGGGCCGACATGTAGAGACAGACAGGTAACCAGTCTATCACAGGGAGACATGTAGAGACAGACAGGTAACCAGTCTATCACAGGGGGACATGTAGAGACAGACAGTTAACCAGTCTATCACAGGGGGACATGTAGAGACAGACAGGTAACCAGTCTATCACAGGGAGACATGTAGAGACAGACAGGTAACCAGTCTATCACAGGGAGACATGGAGAGACAGACAGGTAACCAATCTATCACAGGGAGACATGTAAAGACAGACAGGTAACCAGTCTATCACAGGGAGACATGTAGAGACAGACAGGTGACCAGTCTATCACAGGGAGACATGTAGAGACAGACAGGTAACCAGTCTATCACAGGGGGACATGTAGAGACAGACAGGTAACCAGTCTATCACAGGGAGACATGTAGAGACAGACAGGTAACCAGTCTATCACAGGGAGACATGTAGAGACCGACAGGTAACCAGTCTTTCACAGGGGGACATGTAGAGACAGACAGGTAACCAGTCTATCACAGGGAGACATGTAGAGACAGACAGGTAACCAGTCTATCACAGGGAGACATGTAGAGACAGACAGGTAACCAGTCTATCACGGGGCCGACATTTAGAGACAGACAGGTAACCAGTCTATCACAGGGAGACATGTAGAGACAGACAGGTAACCAGTCTATCACGGGGCCGACATTTAGAGACAGACAGGTAACCAGTCTATCACAGGGAGACATGTAGAGACAGACAGGTAACCAGTCTATCACAGGGCTGACATGGAGAGACAGACAGGTAACCAATCTATCACAGGGAGACATGTAAAGACAGACAGGTAACCAGTCTATCACAGGGAGACATGTAGAGACAGACAGGTGACCAGTCTATCACAGGGAGACATGTAGAGACAGACAGGTAACCAGTCTATCACAGGGGGACATGTAGAGACAGACAGGTAACCAGTCTATCACAGGGAGACATGTAGAGACAGACAGGTAACCAGTCTATCACAGGGAGACATGTAGAGACCGACAGGTAACCAGTCTTTCACAGGGGGACATGTAGAGACAGACAGGTAACCAGTCTATCACAGGGAGACATGTAGAGACAGACAGGTAACCAGTCTATCACAGGGAGACATGTAGAGACAGACAGGTAACCAGTCTATCACGGGGCCGACATTTAGAGACAGACAGGTAACCAGTCTATCACAGGGAGACATGTAGAGACAGACAGGTAACCAGTCTATCACGGGGCCGACATTTAGAGACAGACAGGTAACCAGTCTATCACAGGGAGACATGTAGAGACAGACAGGTAACCAGTCTATCACAGGGCTGACATGTAGAGACAGACAGGTGACCAGTCTATCACAGGGCTGACATGTAGAGAGAGACAGGTGACCAGTCTATCACAGGGCTGACATGTAGAGACAGACAGGTAACCAGTCTATCACAGGGCGACATGTAGAGACAGACAGGTAACCAGTCTATCACAGGGAGACATGTAGAGACAGACAGGTAACCAGTCTATCACAGGGCTGACATGTAGAGACAGACAGGCAACCAGTCTATCACAGGGCTGACATGTAGAGACAGACAGGTAACCAGTCTATCACAGGGCCGACATGTAGAGACAGACAGGTAACCAGTCTATCACAGGGAGACATGTAGAGACAGACAGGTAACCAGTCTATCACAGGGAGACATGTAGAGACAGACAGGTAACCAGTCTATCATGGGGCCGACATGTAGAGACAGACAGGTAACCAGTCTATCACAGGGAGACATGTAGAGACAGACAGGTAACCAGTCTATCACAGGGGGACATGTAGAGACAGACAGGTAACCAGTCTATCACAGGGAGACATGTAGAGACAGACAGGTAACCAGTCTATCACAGGGAGACATGTAGAGACAGACAGGTAACCAGTCTATCACAGGGGGACATGTAGAGACAGACAGGTAACCAGTCTATCACAGGGAGACATGTAGAGAAAGACAGGTAACCAGTCTATCACAGGGAGACATGTAGAGACAGACAGGTAACCAGTCTATCACAGGGAGACATGTAAAGACGGACAGGTAACCAGTCTATCACAGGGAGACATGTAGAGACAGACAGGTGACCAGTCTATCACAGGGAGACATGTAGAGACAGAAAGGTAACCAGTCTATCACAGGGAGACATGTAGAGACAGACAGGTAACCAGTCTATCACAGGGCTGACATGTAGAGACAGACAGGTAACCAGTCTATCACAGGGAGACATGTAGAGACAGACAGGTAACCAGTCTATCACAGGGAGACATGTACAGACAGACAGGTAACCAGTCTATCACAGGGCTGACATGTAGAGACAGACAGGTAACCAGTCTATCACAGGGCTGACATGTAGAGACAGACAGGTAACCAGTCTATCATAGGGCTGACATGTAGAGACAGACAGGTAACCAGTCTATCACATGGAGACATGTGGAGACAGACAGGTAACCAGTCTATCACAGGGAGACATGTAGAGACAGACAGGTAACCAGTCTATCACAGGGAGACATGTAGAGACCGACAGGTAACCAGTCTATCACAGGGGGACATGTAGAGACAGACAGGTAACCAGTCTATCACAGGGCTGACATGTAGAGACAGACAGGTAACCAGTCTATCACAGGGAGACATGTAGAGACAGACAGGTAACCAGTCTATCACAGGGAGACATGTAAAGACAGACAGGTAACCAGTCTATCACAGGGAGACATGTAGAGACAGACAGGTGACCAGTCTATCACAGGGAGACATGTAGAGACAGACAGGTAACCAGTCTATCACAGGGAGACATGTAGAGACAGACAGGTAACCAGTCTATCACAGGGCTGACATGTAGAGACAGACAGGTAACCAGTCTATCACAGGGAGACATGTAGAGACAGACAGGTAACCAGTCTATCACAGGGGGACATGTAGAGACAGACAGTTAACCAGTCTATCACAGGGAGACATGTAGAGACAGACAGGTAACCAGTCTATCACATGGAGACATGTAGAGACAGACAGGTAACCAGTCTATCACAGGGGGACATGTAGAGACAGACAGGTAACCAGTCTATCACAGGGAGACATGTAGAGACAGACAGGTAACCAGTCTATCACAGGGAGACATGGAGAGACAGACAGGTAACCAATCTATCACAGGGAGACATGTAAAGACAGACAGGTAACCAGTCTATCACAGGGAGACATGTAGAGACAGACAGGTGACCAGTCTATCACAGGGAGACATGTAGAGACAGACAGGTAACCAGTCTATCACAGGGGGACATGTAGAGACAGACAGGTAACCAGTCTATCACAGGGAGACATGTAGAGACAGACAGGTAACCAGTCTATCACAGGGAGACATGTAGAGACCGACAGGTAACCAGTCTTTCACAGGGGGACATGTAGAGACAGACAGGTAACCAGTCTATCACAGGGAGACATGTAGAGACAGACAGGTAACCAGTCTATCACAGGGAGACATGTAGAGACAGACAGGTAACCAGTCTATCACGGGGCCGACATTTAGAGACAGACAGGTAACCAGTCTATCACAGGGAGACATGTAGAGACAGACAGGTAACCAGTCTATCACGGGGCCGACATTTAGAGACAGACAGGTAACCAGTCTATCACAGGGAGACATGTAGAGACAGACAGGTAACCAGTCTATCACAGGGCTGACATGTAGAGACAGACAGGTGACCAGTCTATCACAGGGCTGACATGTAGAGAGAGACAGGTGACCAGTCTATCACAGGGCTGACATGTAGAGACAGACAGGTAACCAGTCTATCACAGGGCGACATGTAGAGACAGACAGGTAACCAGTCTATCACAGGGAGACATGTAGAGACAGACAGGTAACCAGTCTATCACAGGGAGACATGTAGAGACAGACAGGTAACCAGTCTATCACGGGGCCGACATGTAGAGACAGACAGGTAACCAGTCTATCACAGGGAGACATGTAGAGACAGACAGGTAACCAGTCTATCACAGGGGGACATGTAGAGACAGACAGTTAACCAGTCTATCACAGGGAGACATGTAGAGACAGACAGGTAACCAGTCTATCACATGGAGACATGTAGAGACAGACAGGTAACCAGTCTATCACAGGGGGACATGTAGAGACAGACAGGTAACCAGTCTATCACAGGGAGACATGTAGAGACAGACAGGTAACCAGTCTATCACAGGGAGACATGGAGAGACAGACAGGTAACCAGTCTATCACAGGGAGACATGTAAAGACAGACAGGTAACCAGTCTATCACAGGGAGACATGTAGAGACAGACAGGTGACCAGTCTATCACAGGGAGACATGTAGAGACAGACAGGTAACCAGTCTATCACAGGGGGACATGTAGAGACAGACAGGTAACCAGTCTATCACAGGGAGACATGTAGAGACAGACAGGTAACCAATCTATCACATGGAGACATGTGGAGACAGACAGGTAACCAGTCTATCACAGGGAGACATGTAGAGACCGACAGGTAACCAGTCTATCACAGGGGGACATGTAGAGACAGACAGGTAACCAGTCTATCACAGGGCTGACATGTAGAGACAGACAGGTAACCAATCTATCACATGGAGACATGTGGAGACAGACAGGTAACCAGTCTATCACAGGGAGACATGTAGAGACCGACAGGTAACCAGTCTATCACAGGGGGACATGTAGAGACAGACAGGTAACCAGTCTATCACAGGGAGACATGTAGAGACAGACAGGTAACCAGTCTATCACAGGGAGACATGTAGAGACAGACAGGTAACCAGTCTATCACGGGGCCGACATGTAGAGACAGACAGGTAACCAGTCTATCACAGGGAGACATGTAGAGACAGACAGGTAACCAGTCTATCACAGGGGGACATGTAGAGACAGACAGTTAACCAGTCTATCACAGGGAGACATGTAGAGACAGACAGGTAACCAGTCTATCACATGGAGACATGTAGAGACAGACAGGTAACCAGTCTATCACAGGGGGACATGTAGAGACAGACAGGTAACCAGTCTATCACAGGGAGACATGTAGAGACAGACAGGTAACCAGTCTATCACAGGGAGACATGGAGAGACAGACAGGTAACCAGTCTATCACAGGGAGACATGTAAAGACAGACAGGTAACCAGTCTATCACAGGGAGACATGTAGAGACAGACAGGTGACCAGTCTATCACAGGGAGACATGTAGAGACAGACAGGTAACCAGTCTATCACAGGGGGACATGTAGAGACAGACAGGTAACCAGTCTATCACAGGGAGACATGTAGAGACAGACAGGTAACCAATCTATCACATGGAGACATGTGGAGACAGACAGGTAACCAGTCTATCACAGGGAGACATGTAGAGACCGACAGGTAACCAGTCTATCACAGGGGGACATGTAGAGACAGACAGGTAACCAGTCTATCACAGGGAGACATGTAGAGACAGACAGGTAACCAGTCTATCACAGGGAGACATGTAGAGACAGACAGGTAACCAGTCTATCACGGGGCCGACATGTAGAGACAGACAGGTAACCAGTCTATCACAGGGAGACATGTAGAGACAGACAGGTAACCAGTCTATCACAGGGGGACATGTAGAGACAGACAGTTAACCAGTCTATCACAGGGAGACATGTAGAGACAGACAGGTAACCAGTCTATCACATGGAGACATGTAGAGACAGACAGGTAACCAGTCTATCACAGGGGGACATGTAGAGACAGACAGGTAACCAGTCTATCACAGGGAGACATGTAGAGACAGACAGGTAACCAGTCTATCACAGGGAGACATGGAGAGACAGACAGGTAACCAATCTATCACAGGGAGACATGTAAAGACAGACAGGTAACCAGTCTATCACAGGGAGACATGTAGAGACAGACAGGTGACCAGTCTATCACAGGGAGACATGTAGAGACAGACAGGTAACCAGTCTATCACAGGGGGACATGTAGAGACAGACAGGTAACCAGTCTATCACAGGGAGACATGTAGAGACAGACAGGTAACCAGTCTATCACAGGGAGACATGTAGAGACCGACAGGTAACCAGTCTTTCACAGGGGGACATGTAGAGACAGACAGGTAACCAGTCTATCACAGGGAGACATGTAGAGACAGACAGGTAACCAGTCTATCACAGGGAGACATGTAGAGACAGACAGGTAACCAGTCTATCACGGGGCCGACATTTAGAGACAGACAGGTAACCAGTCTATCACAGGGAGACATGTAGAGACAGACAGGTAACCAGTCTATCACGGGGCCGACATTTAGAGACAGACAGGTAACCAGTCTATCACAGGGAGACATGTAGAGACAGACAGGTAACCAGTCTATCACAGGGCTGACATGTAGAGACAGACAGGTGACCAGTCTATCACAGGGCTGACATGTAGAGAGAGACAGGTGACCAGTCTATCACAGGGCTGACATGTAGAGACAGACAGGTAACCAGTCTATCACAGGGCGACATGTAGAGACAGACAGGTAACCAGTCTATCACAGGGAGACATGTAGAGACAGACAGGTAACCAGTCTATCACAGGGCTGACATGTAGAGACAGACAGGCAACCAGTCTATCACAGGGCTGACATGTAGAGACAGACAGGTAACCAGTCTATCACAGGGCCGACATGTAGAGACAGACAGGTAACCAGTCTATCACAGGGAGACATGTAGAGACAGACAGGTAACCAGTCTATCACAGGGAGACATGTAGAGACAGACAGGTAACCAGTCTATCATGGGGCCGACATGTAGAGACAGACAGGTAACCAGTCTATCACAGGGAGACATGTAGAGACAGACAGGTAACCAGTCTATCACAGGGGGACATGTAGAGACAGACAGGTAACCAGTCTATCACAGGGAGACATGTAGAGACAGACAGGTAACCAGTCTATCACAGGGAGACATGTAGAGACAGACAGGTAACCAGTCTATCACAGGGGGACATGTAGAGACAGACAGGTAACCAGTCTATCACAGGGAGACATGTAGAGACAGACAGGTAACCAGTCTATCACAGGGAGACATGTAGAGACAGACAGGTAACCAGTCCATCACAGGGAGACATGTAAAGACGGACAGGTAACCAGTCTATCACAGGGAGACATGTAGAGACAGACAGGTGACCAGTCTATCACAGGGAGACATGTAGAGACAGAAAGGTAACCAGTCTATCACAGGGAGACATGTAGAGACAGACAGGTAACCAGTCTATCACAGGGCTGACATGTAGAGACAGACAGGTAACCAGTCTATCACAGGGAGACATGTAGAGACAGACAGGTAACCAGTCTATCACAGGGAGACATGTACAGACAGACAGGTAACCAGTCTATCACAGGGCTGACATGTAGAGACAGACAGGTAACCAGTCTATCACAGGGCTGACATGTAGAGACAGACAGGTAACCAGTCTATCATAGGGCTGACATGTAGAGACAGACAGGTAACCAGTCTATCACATGGAGACATGTGGAGACAGACAGGTAACCAGTCTATCACAGGGAGACATGTAGAGACAGACAGGTAACCAGTCTATCACAGGGAGACATGTAGAGACCGACAGGTAACCAGTCTATCACAGGGGGACATGTAGAGACAGACAGGTAACCAGTCTATCACAGGGCTGACATGTAGAGACAGACAGGTAACCAGTCTATCACAGGGAGACATGTAGAGACAGACAGGTAACCAGTCTATCACAGGGAGACATGTAAAGACAGACAGGTAACCAGTCTATCACAGGGAGACATGTAGAGACAGACAGGTGACCAGTCTATCACAGGGAGACATGTAGAGACAGACAGGTAACCAGTCTATCACAGGGAGACATGTAGAGACAGACAGGTAACCAGTCTATCACAGGGCTGACATGTAGAGACAGACAGGTAACCAGTCTATCACAGGGAGACATGTAGAGACAGACAGGTAACCAGTCTATCACAGGGAGACATGTACAGACAGACAGGTAACCAGTCTATCACAGGGCTGACATGTAGAGACAGACAGGTAACCAGTCTATCATAGGGCTGACATGTAGAGACAGACAGGTAACCAGTCTATCACATGGAGACATGTGGAGACAGACACGTAACCAGTCTATCACAGGGAGACATGTAGAGACAGACAGGTAACCAGTCTATCACAGGGCTGACATGTAGAGAGAGACAGGTGACCAGTCTATCACAGGGCTGACATGTAGAGACAGACAGGTAACCAGTCTATCACAGGGCTGACATGTAGAGAGAGACAGGTGACCAGTCTATCACAGGGCTGACATGTAGAGACAGACAGGTAACCAGTCTATCACAGGGAGACATGTAGAGACAGACAGGTAACCAGTCTATCACAGGGAGACATGTAGAGACAGACAGGTAACCAGTCTATCACAGGGCTGACATGTAGAGACAGACAGGCAACCAGTCTATCACAGGGCTGACATGTAGAGACAGACAGGTAACCAGTCTATCACAGGGCCGACATGTAGAGACAGACAGGTAACCAGTCTATCACAGGGCCGACATGTAGAGACAGACAGGTAACCAGTCTATCACAGGGAGACATGTAGAGACAGACAGGTAACCAGTCTATCACAGGGAGACATGTAGAGACAGACAGGTAACCAGTCTATCACAGGGAGACATGTACAGACAGACAGGTAACCAGTCTATCACAGGGCTGACATGTACAGACAGACAGGTAACCAGTCTATCACAGGGCTGACATGTAGAGACAGACAGGTAACCAGTCTATCACAGGGCTGACATGTAGAGACAGACAGGTAACCAGTCTATCATAGGGCTGACATGTAGAGACAGACAGGTAACCAGTCTATCACATGGAGACATGTGGAGACAGACAGGTAACCAGTCTATCACAGGGAGACATGTAGAGACAGACAGGTAACCAGTCTATCACAGGGAGACATGTAGAGACCGACAGGTAACCAGTCTATCACAGGGGGACATGTAGAGACAGACAGGTAACCAGTCTATCACAGGGCTGACATGTAGAGACAGACAGGTAACCAGTCTATCACAGGGAGACATGTAGAGACAGACAGGTAACCAGTCTATCACAGGGAGACATGTAAAGACAGACAGGTAACCAGTCTATCACAGGGAGACATGTAGAGACAGACAGGTGACCAGTCTATCACAGGGAGACATGTAGAGACAGACAGGTAACCAGTCTATCACAGGGAGACATGTAGAGACAGACAGGTAACCAGTCTATCACAGGGCTGACATGTAGAGACAGACAGGTAACCAGTCTATCACAGGGAGACATGTAGAGACAGACAGGTAACCAGTCTATCACAGGGAGACATGTACAGACAGACAGGTAACCAGTCTATCACAGGGCTGACATGTAGAGACAGACAGGTAACCAGTCTATCATAGGGCTGACATGTAGAGACAGACAGGTAACCAGTCTATCACATGGAGACATGTGGAGACAGACACGTAACCAGTCTATCACAGGGAGACATGTAGAGACAGACAGGTAACCAGTCTATCACAGGGCTGACATGTAGAGAGAGACAGGTGACCAGTCTATCACAGGGCTGACATGTAGAGACAGACAGGTAACCAGTCTATCACAGGGCTGACATGTAGAGACAGACAGGTGACCAGTCTATCACAGGGCTGACATGTAGAGACAGACAGGTAACCAGTCTATCACAGGGAGACATGTAGAGACAGACAGGTAACCAGTCTATCACAGGGAGACATGTAGAGACAGACAGGTAACCAGTCTATCACAGGGCTGACATGTAGAGACAGACAGGCAACCAGTCTATCACAGGGCTGACATGTAGAGACAGACAGGTAACCAGTCTATCACAGGGCCGACATGTAGAGACAGACAGGTAACCAGTCTATCACAGGGCCGACATGTAGAGACAGACAGGTAACCAGTCTATCACAGGGAGACATGTAGAGACAGACAGGTAACCAGTCTATCACAGGGAGACATGTAGAGACAGACAGGTAACCAGTCTATCATGGGGCCGACATGTAGAGACAGACAGGTAACCAATCTATCACAGGGGTACATGTAGAGACAGACAGGTAACCAGTCTATCACAGGGAGACATGTAGAGACAGACAGGTAACCAGTCTATCACAGGGAGACATGTAGAGACAGACAGGTAAGCAGTCTATCACAGGGAGACATGTAGAGACAGACAGGTAACCAGTCTATCACAGGGGGACATGTAGAGACAGACAGGTAACCAGTCTATCACAGGGAGACATGTAGAGACAGACAGGTAACCAGTCTATCACAGGGAGACATGTAGAGACAGACAGGTAACCAGTCTATCACAGGGAGACATGTACAGACAGACAGGTGACCAGTCTATCACAGGGAGACATGTAGAGACAGACAGGTAACCAGTCTATCACAGGGCTGACATGTAGAGACAGACAGGTAACCAATCTATCACATGGAGACATGTGGAGACAGACAGGTAACCAGTCTATCACAGGGAGACATGTAGAGACCGACAGGTAACCAGTCTATCACAGGGGGACATGTAGAGACAGACAGGTAACCAGTCTATCACAGGGAGACATGTAGAGACAGACAGGTAACCAGTCTATCACAGGGAGACATGTAGAGACAGACAGGTAACCAGTCTATCACAGGGAGACATGTAGAGACAGACAGGTAACCAGTCTATCACAGGGCTGACATGTAGAGACAGACAGGTAACCAGTCTATCATAGGGCTGACATGTAGAGACAGACAGGTAACCAGTCTATCACATGGAGACATGTGGAGACAGACAGGTAACCAGTCTATCACAGGGAGACATGTAGAGACAGACAGGTAACCAGTCTATCACAGGGAGACATGTAGAGACCGACAGGTAACCAGTCTATCACAGGGGGACATGTAGAGACAGACAGGTAACCAGTCTATCACAGGGCTGACATGTAGAGACAGACAGGTAACCAGTCTATCACAGGGAGACATGTAGAGACAGACAGGTAACCAGTCTATCACAGGGAGACATGTAAAGACAGACAGGTAACCAGTCTATCACAGGGAGACATGTAGAGACAGACAGGTGACCAGTCTATCACAGGGAGACATGTAGAGACAGACAGGTAACCAGTCTATCACAGGGAGACATGTAGAGACAGACAGGTAACCAGTCTATCACAGGGCTGACATGTAGAGACAGACAGGTAACCAGTCTATCACAGGGAGACATGTAGAGACAGACAGGTAACCAGTCTATCACAGGGAGACATGTACAGACAGACAGGTAACCAGTCTATCACAGGGCTGACATGTAGAGACAGACAGGTAACCAGTCTATCATAGGGCTGAC
Organism: Eutrigla gurnardus; assembly: GCF_963514095.1. NCBI lineage: Eukaryota > Metazoa > Chordata > Actinopteri > Perciformes > Triglidae > Eutrigla > Eutrigla gurnardus. The sequence continues at coordinate 225,237 of NW_028155319.1, read as the reverse complement.
ATGTAGAGACAGACAGGTAACCAGTCTATCACATGGAGACATGTGGAGACAGACACGTAACCAGTCTATCACAGGGAGACATGTAGAGACAGACAGGTAACCAGTCTATCACAGGGCTGACATGTAGAGAGAGACAGGTGACCAGTCTATCACAGGGCTGACATGTAGAGACAGACAGGTAACCAGTCTATCACAGGGCTGACATGTAGAGACAGACAGGTGACCAGTCTATCACAGGGCTGACATGTAGAGACAGACAGGTAACCAATCTATCACATGGAGACATGTGGAGACAGACAGGTAACCAGTCTATCACAGGGAGACATGTAGAGACCGACAGGTAACCAGTCTATCACAGGGGGACATGTAGAGACAGACAGGTAACCAGTCTATCACAGGGAGACATGTAGAGACAGACAGGTAACCAGTCTATCACAGGGAGACATGTAGAGACAGACAGGTAACCAGTCTATCACAGGGCTGACATGTAGAGACAGACAGGTAACCAGTCTATCATAGGGCTGACATGTAGAGACAGACAGGTAACCAGTCTATCACATGGAGACATGTGGAGACAGACAGGTAACCAGTCTATCACAGGGAGACATGTAGAGACAGACAGGTAACCAGTCTATCACAGGGAGACATGTAGAGACCGACAGGTAACCAGTCTATCACAGGGGGACATGTAGAGACAGACAGGTAACCAGTCTATCACAGGGCTGACATGTAGAGACAGACAGGTAACCAGTCTATCACAGGGAGACATGTAGACACAGACATGTAACCAGTCTATCACAGGGAGACATGTAAAGACAGACAGGTAACCAGTCTATCACAGGGAGACATGTAGAGACAGACAGGTGACCAGTCTATCACAGGGAGACATGTAGAGACAGACAGGTAACCAGTCTATCACAGGGCTGACATGTAGAGACAGACAGGTAACCAGTCTATCATAGGGCTGACATGTAGAGACAGACAGGTAACCAGTCTATCACATGGAGACATGTGGAGACAGACACGTAACCAGTCTATCACAGGGAGACATGTACAGACAGACAGGTAACCAGTCTATCACAGGGCTGACATGTAGAGACAGACAGGTAACCAGTCTATCATAGGGCTGACATGTAGAGACAGACAGGTAACCAGTCTATCACATGGAGACATGTGGAGACAGACACGTAACCAGTCTATCACAGGGAGACATGTAGAGACAGACAGGTAACCAGTCTATCACAGGGCTGACATGTAGAGAGAGACAGGTGACCAGTCTATCACAGGGCTGACATGTAGAGACAGACAGGTAACCAGTCTATCACAGGGCTGACATGTAGAGACAGACAGGTGACCAGTCTATCACAGGGCTGACATGTAGAGACAGACAGGTAACCAGTCTATCACAGGGAGACATGTAGAGACAGACAGGTAACCAGTCTATCACAGGGAGACATGTAGAGACAGACAGGTAACCAGTCTATCACAGGGCTGACATGTAGAGACAGACAGGCAACCAGTCTATCACAGGGCTGACATGTAGAGACAGACAGGTAACCAGTCTATCACAGGGCCGACATGTAGAGACAGACAGGTAACCAGTCTATCACAGGGCCGACATGTAGAGACAGACAGGTAACCAGTCTATCACAGGGAGACATGTAGAGACAGACAGGTAACCAGTCTATCACAGGGAGACATGTAGAGACAGACAGGTAACCAGTCTATCATGGGGCCGACATGTAGAGACAGACAGGTAACCAATCTATCACAGGGGTACATGTAGAGACAGACAGGTAACCAGTCTATCACAGGGGGACATGTAGAGACAGACAGGTAACCAGTCTATCACAGGGAGACATGTAGAGACAGACAGGTAAGCAGTCTATCACAGGGAGACATGTAGAGACAGACAGGTAACCAGTCTATCACAGGGGGACATGTAGAGACAGACAGGTAACCAGTCTATCACAGGGAGACATGTAGAGACAGACAGGTAACCAGTCTATCACAGGGAGACATGTAAAGACAGACAGGTAACCAGTCTACCACAGGGAGACATGTAGAGACAGACAGGTAACCAGTCTATCACAGGGAGACATGTACAGACAGACAGGTGACCAGTCTATCACAGGGAGACATGTAGAGACAGACAGGTAACCAGTCTATCACAGGGCTGACATGTAGAGACAGACAGGTAACCAATCTATCACATGGAGACATGTGGAGACAGACAGGTAACCAGTCTATCACAGGGAGACATGTAGAGACCGACAGGTAACCAGTCTATCACAGGGGGACATGTAGAGACAGACAGGTAACCAGTCTATCACAGGGAGACATGTAGAGACAGACAGGTAACCAGTCTATCACAGGGAGACATGTAGAGACAGACAGGTAACCAGTCTATCACGGGGCCGACATGTAGAGACAGACAGGTAACCAGTCTATCACAGGGAGACATGTAGAGACAGACAGGTAGCCAGTCTATCACAGGGGGACATGTACAGACAGACAGTTAACCAGTCTATCACAGGGAGACATGTAGAGACAGACAGGTAACCAGTCTATCACATGGAGACATGTAGAGACAGACAGGTAACCAGTCTATCACAGGGGGACATGTAGAGACAGACAGGTAACCAGTCTATCACAGGGAGACATGTAGAGACAGACAGGTAACCAGTCTATCACAGGGAGACATGTAGAGACAGACAGGTAACCAGTCTATCATAGGGCTGACATGTAGAGACAGACAGGTAACCAGTCTATCACATGGAGACATGTGGAGACAGACACGTAACCAGTCTATCACAGGGAGACATGTAGAGACAGACAGGTAACCAGTCTATCACAGGGCTGACATGTAGAGAGAGACAGGTGACCAGTCTATCACAGGGCTGACATGTAGAGACAGACAGGTAACCAGTCTATCACAGGGCTGACATGTAGAGACAGACAGGTGACCAGTCTATCACAGGGCTGACATGTAGAGACAGACAGGTAACCAGTCTATCACAGGGAGACATGTAGAGACAGACAGGTAACCAGTCTATCACAGGGCTGACATGTAGAGACAGACAGGCAACCAGTCTATCACAGGGCTGACATGTAGAGACAGACAGGTAACCAGTCTATCACAGGGCCGACATGTAGAGACAGACAGGTAACCAGTCTATCACAGGGCCGACATGTAGAGACAGACAGGTAACCAGTCTATCACAGGGAGACATGTAGAGACAGACAGGTAACCAGTCTATCATGGGGCCGACATGTAGAGACAGACAGGTAACCAGTCTATCACAGGGGTACATGTAGAGACAGACAGGTAACCAGTCTATCACAGGGGGACATGTAGAGACAGACAGGTAACCATTCTATCACAGGGAGACATGTAGAGACAGACAGGTAAGCAGTCTATCACAGGGAGACATGTAGAGACAGACAGGTAACCAGTCTATCACAGGGGGACATGTAGAGACAGACAGGTAACCAGTCTATCACAGGGAGACATGTAGAGACAGACAGGTAACCAGTCTATCACAGGGAGACATGCAAAGACAGACAGGTAACCAGTCTATCACAGGGAGACATGTAGAGACAGACAGGTGACCAGTCTATCACAGGGAGACATGTAGAGACAGACAGGTAACCAGTCTATCACAGGGAGACATGTAGAGATAGACAGGTAACCAGTCTATCACAGGGCTGACATGTAGAGACAGACAGGTAACCAGTCTATCACAGGGAGACATGTAGAGACAGACAGGTAACCAGTCTATCACAGGGAGACATGTAGAGACAGACAGGTGACCAGTCTATCACAGGGAGACATGTAGAGACCGACAGGTAACCAGTCTATCACAGGGGGACATGTAGAGACAGACAGGTAACCAGTCTATCACAGGGAGACATGTAGAGACAGACAGGTAACCAGTCTATCACAGGGCTGACATGTAGAGACAGACAGGTAACCAGTCTATCACAGGGCCGACATGTAGAGACAGACAGGTAACCAGTCTATCACAGGGGGACATGTAGAGACAGACAGGTAACCAGTCTATCACAGGGAGACATGTAGAGACAGACAGGTAACCAGTCTATCACAGGGAGACATGTAGAGACAGACAGGTAACCAGTCTATCACGGGGCCGACATGTAGAGACAGACAGGTAACCAGTCTATCACAGGGAGACATGTAGAGACAGACAGGTAGCCAGTCTATCACAGGGGGACATGTAGAGACAGACAGTTAACCAGTCTATCACAGGGAGACATGTAGAGACAGACAGGTAACCAGTCTATCACATGGAGACATGTAGAGACAGACAGGTAACCAGTCTATCACAGGGGGACATGTAGAGACAGACAGGTAACCAGTCTATCACAGGGAGACATGTAGAGACAGACAGGTAACCAGTCTATCACAGGGAGACATGTAGAGACAGACAGGTAACCAGTCTATCATAGGGCTGACATGTAGAGACAGACAGGTAACCAGTCTATCACAGGGCTGACATGTAGAGACAGACAGGTGACCAGTCTATCACAGGGCTGACATGTAGAGACAGACAGGTAACCAGTCTATCACAGGGAGACATGTAGAGACAGACAGGTAACCAGTCTATCACAGGGCTGACATGTAGAGACAGACAGGCAACCAGTCTATCACAGGGCTGACATGTAGAGACAGACAGGTAACCAGTCTATCACAGGGTCGACATGTAGAGACAGACAGGTAACCAGTCTATCACAGGGCCGACATGTAGAGACAGACAGGTAACCAGTCTATCACAGGGAGACATGTAGAGACAGACAGGTAACCAGTCTATCATGGGGCCGACATGTAGAGACAGACAGGTAACCAGTCTATCACAGGGGTACATGTAGAGACAGACAGGTAACCAGTCTATCACAGGGGGACATGTAGAGACAGACAGGTAACCATTCTATCACAGGGAGACATGTAGAGACAGACAGGTAAGCAGTCTATCACAGGGAGACATGTAGAGACAGACAGGTAACCAGTCTATCACAGGGGGAGATGTAGAGACAGACAGGTAACCAGTCTATCACAGGGAGACATGTAGAGACAGACAGGTAACCAGTCTATCACAGGGAGACATGTAGAGACAGACAGGTAAGCAGTCTATCACAGGGAGACATGTAGAGACAGACAGGTAACCAGTCTATCACAGGGGGACATGTAGAGACAGACAGGTAACCAGTCTATCACAGGGAGACATGTAGAGACAGACAGGTAACCAGTCTATCACAGGGAGACATGTAGAGACAGACAGGTAACCAGTCTATCACAGGGAGACATGCAAAGACAGACAGGTAACCAGTCTATCACAGGGAGACATGTAGAGACAGACAGGTAACCAGTCTATCACAGGGAGACATGTAGAGATAGACAGGTAACCAGTCTATCACAGGGCTGACATGTAGAGACAGACAGGTAACCAGTCTATCACAGGGAGACATGTAGAGACAGACAGGTAACCAGTCTATCACAGGGAGACATGTAGAGACAGACAGGTGACCAGTCTATCACAGGGAGACATGTAGAGACCGACAGGTAACCAGTCTATCACAGGGGGACATGTAGAGACAGACAGGTAACCAGTCTATCACAGGGAGACATGTAGAGACAGACAGGTAACCAGTCTATCACGGGGCCGACATGTAGAGACAGACAGGTAACCAGTCTATCACAGGGAGACATGTAGAGACAGACAGGTAACCAGTCTATCACGGGGCCGACATGTAGAGACAGACAGGTAACCAGTCTATCACAGGGAGACATGTAGAGACAGACAGGTAACCAGTCTATCACAGGGCCGACATGTAGAGACAGACAGGTAACCAGTCTATCACAGGGCCGACATGTAGAGACAGACAGGTAACCAGTCTATCACAGGGCCGACATGTAGAGACAGACAGGTAACCAGTCTATCACAGGGAGACATGTAGAGACAGACAGGTAACCAGTCTATCACAGGGAGACATGTAGAGACAGACAGGTAACCAGTCTATCATGGGGCCGACATGTAGAGACAGACAGGTAACCAGTCTATCACAGGGGTACATGTAGAGACAGACAGGTAACCAGTCTATCACAGGGGGACATGTAGAGACAGACAGGTAACCAGTCTATCACAGGGAGACATGTAGAGACAGACAGGTAACCAGTCTATCACAGGGAGACATGTAGAGACAGACAGGTAACCAGTCTATCACAGGGGGACATGTAGAGACAGACAGGTAACCAGTCTATCACAGGGAGACATGTAGAGACAGACAGGTAACCAGTCTATCACAGGGAGACATGTAAAGACAGACAGGTAACCAGTCTATCACAGGGAGACATGTAGAGACAGACAGGTGACCAGTCTATCACAGGGAGACATGTAGAGACAGACAGGTAACCAGTCTATCACAGGGAGACATGTAGAGACAGACAGGTAACCAGTCTATCACAGGGCTGACATGTAGAGACAGACAGGTAACCAGTCTATCACAGGGAGACATGTAGAGACAGACAGGTAACCAGTCTATCACAGGGAGACATGTACAGACAGACAGGTGACCAGTCTATCACAGGGAGACATGTAGAGACAGACAGGTAACCAGTCTATCACAGGGCTGACATGTAGAGACAGACAGGTAACCAATCTATCACATGGAGACATGTGGAGACAGACAGGTAACCAGTCTATCACAGGGAGACATGTAGAGACCGACAGGTAACCAGTCTATCACAGGGGGACATGTAGAGACAGACAGGTAACCAGTCTATCACAGGGAGACATGTAGAGACAGACAGGTAACCAGTCTATCACAGGGAGACATGTAGAGACAGACAGGTAACCAGTCTATCACGGGGCCGACATGTAGAGACAGACAGGTAACCAGTCTATCACAGGGCCGACATGTAGAGACAGCCAGGTAACCAGTCTATCACAGGGAGACATGTAGAGACAGACAAGTAACCAGTCTATCACAGGGAGACATGTAGAGACAGACAGGTAACCAGTCTATCATGGGGCCGACATGTAGAGACAGACAGGTAACCAGTCTATCACAGGGGTACATGTAGAGACAGACAGGTAACCAGTCTATCACAGGGGGACATGTAGAGACAGACAGGTAACCAGTCTATCACAGGGAGACATGTAGAGACAGACAGGTAACCAGTCTATCACAGGGAGACATGTAGAGACAGACAGGTAACCAGTCTATCACAGGGGGACATGTAGAGACAGACAGGTAACCAGTCTATCACAGGGAGACATGTAGAGACAGACAGGTAACCAGTCTATCACAGGGAGACATGTAAAGACAGACAGGTAACCAGTCTATCACAGGGAGACATGTAGAGACAGACAGGTGACCAGTCTATCACAGGGAGACATGTAGAGACAGACAGGTAACCAGTCTATCACAGGGAGACATGTAGAGACAGACAGGTAACCAGTCTATCACAGGGCTGACATGTAGAGACAGACAGGTAACCAGTCTATCACAGGGAGACATGTAGAGACAGACAGGTAACCAGTCTATCATGGGGCCGACATGTAGAGACAGACAGGTAACCAGTCTATCACAGGGGTACATGTAGAGACAGACAGGTAACCAGTCTATCACAGGGGGACATGTAGAGACAGACAGGTAACCAGTCTATCACAGGGAGACATGTAGAGACAGACAGGTAAGCAGTCTATCACAGGGAGACATGTAGAGACAGACAGGTAACCAGTCTATCACAGGGAGACATGTACAGACAGACAGGTGACCAGTCTATCACAGGGAGACATGTAGAGACAGACAGGTAACCAGTCTATCACAGGGCTGACATGTAGAGACAGACAGGTAACCAATCTATCACATGGAGACATGTGGAGACAGACAGGTAACCAGTCTATCACAGGGAGACATGTAGAGACCGACAGGTAACCAGTCTATCACGGGGCCGACATGTAGAGACAGACAGGTAACCAGTCTATCACAGGGAGACATGTAGAGACAGACAGGTAACCAGTCTATCACGGGGCCGACATGTAGAGACAGACAGGTAACCAGTCTATCACAGGGAGACATGTAGAGACAGACAGGTAACCAGTCTATCACAGGGCTGACATGTAGAGACAGACAGGTAACCAGTCTATCACAGGGCCGACATGTAGAGACAGACAGGTAACCAGTCTATCACAGGGCCGACATGTAGAGACAGACAGGTAACCAGTCTATCACAGGGCTGACATGTAGAGACAGACAGGCAACCAGTCTATCACAGGGCTGACATGTAGAGACAGACAGGTAACCAGTCTATCACAGGGCCGACATGTAGAGACAGACAGGTAACCAGTCTATCACAGGGCCGACATGTAGAGACAGACAGGTAACCAGTCTATCACAGGGAGACATGTAGAGACAGACAGGTAACCAGTCTATCATGGGGCCGACATGTAGAGACAGACAGGTAACCAGTCTATCACAGGGGTACATGTAGAGACAGACAGGTAACCAGTCTATCACAGGGGGACATGTAGAGACAGACAGGTAACCATTCTATCACAGGGAGACATGTAGAGACAGACAGGTAAGCAGTCTATCACAGGGAGACATGTAGAGACAGACAGGTAACCAGTCTATCACAGGGGGAGATGTAGAGACAGACAGGTAACCAGTCTATCACAGGGAGACATGTAGAGACAGACAGGTAAGCAGTCTATCACAGGGAGACATGTAGAGACAGACAGGTAACCAGTCTATCACAGGGGGACATGTAGAGACAGACAGGTAACCAGTCTATCACAGGGAGACATGTAGAGACAGACAGGTAACCAGTCTATCACAGGGAGACATGTAGAGACAGACAGGTAACCAGTCTATCACAGGGAGACATGCAAAGACAGACAGGTAACCAGTCTATCACAGGGAGACATGTAGAGACAGACAGGTAACCAGTCTATCACAGGGAGACATGTAGAGATAGACAGGTAACCAGTCTATCACAGGGCTGACATGTAGAGACAGACAGGTAACCAGTCTATCACAGGGAGACATGTAGAGACAGACAGGTAACCAGTCTATCACAGGGAGACATGTAGAGACAGACAGGTGACCAGTCTATCACAGGGAGACATGTAGAGACCGACAGGTAACCAGTCTATCACAGGGGGACATGTAGAGACAGACAGGTAACCAGTCTATCACAGGGAGACATGTAGAGACAGACAGGTAACCAGTCTATCACGGGGCCGACATGTAGAGACAGACAGGTAACCAGTCTATCACAGGGAGACATGTAGAGACAGACAGGTAACCAGTCTATCACGGGGCCGACATGTAGAGACAGACAGGTAACCAGTCTATCACAGGGAGACATGTAGAGACAGACAGGTAACCAGTCTATCACAGGGCTGACATGTAGAGACAGACAGGTAACCAGTCTATCACAGGGCCGACATGTAGAGACAGACAGGTAACCAGTCTATCACAGGGCCGACATGTAGAGACAGACAGGTAACCAGTCTATCACAGGGAGACATGTAGAGACAGACAGGTAACCAGTCTATCACAGGGAGACATGTAGAGACAGACAGGTAACCAGTCTATCATGGGGCCGACATGTAGAGACAGACAGGTAACCAGTCTATCACAGGGGTACATGTAGAGACAGACAGGTAACCAGTCTATCACAGGGGGACATGTAGAGACAGACAGGTAACCAGTCTATCACAGGGAGACATGTAGAGACAGACAGGTAACCAGTCTATCACAGGGAGACATGTAGAGACAGACAGGTAACCAGTCTATCACAGGGGGACATGTAGAGACAGACAGGTAACCAGTCTATCACAGGGAGACATGTAGAGACAGACAGGTAACCAGTCTATCACAGGGAGACATGTAAAGACAGACAGGTAACCAGTCTATCACAGGGAGACATGTAGAGACAGACAGGTGACCAGTCTATCACAGGGAGACATGTAGAGACAGACAGGTAACCAGTCTATCACAGGGAGACATGTAGAGACAGACAGGTAACCAGTCTATCACAGGGCTGACATGTAGAGACAGACAGGTAACCAGTCTATCACAGGGAGACATGTAGAGACAGACAGGTAACCAGTCTATCACAGGGAGACATGTACAGACAGACAGGTGACCAGTCTATCACAGGGAGACATGTAGAGACAGACAGGTAACCAGTCTATCACAGGGCTGACATGTAGAGACAGACAGGTAACCAATCTATCACATGGAGACATGTGGAGACAGACAGGTAACCAGTCTATCACAGGGAGACATGTAGAGACCGACAGGTAACCAGTCTATCACAGGGGGACATGTAGAGACAGACAGGTAACCAGTCTATCACAGGGAGACATGTAGAGACAGACAGGTAACCAGTCTATCACAGGGAGACATGTAGAGACAGACAGGTAACCAGTCTATCACAGGGCCGACATGTAGAGACAGACAGGTAACCAGTCTATCACAGGGCCGACATGTAGAGACAGCCAGGTAACCAGTCTATCACAGGGAGACATGTAGAGACAGACAAGTAACCAGTCTATCACAGGGAGACATGTAGAGACAGACAGGTAACCAGTCTATCATGGGGCCGACATGTAGAGACAGACAGGTAACCAGTCTATCACAGGGGTACATGTAGAGACAGACAGGTAACCAGTCTATCACAGGGGGACATGTAGAGACAGACAGGTAACCAGTCTATCACAGGGAGACATGTAGAGACAGACAGGTAACCAGTCTATCACAGGGAGACATGTAGAGACAGACAGGTAACCAGTCTATCACAGGGGGACATGTAGAGACAGACAGGTAACCAGTCTATCACAGGGAGACATGTAGAGACAGACAGGTAACCAGTCTATCACAGGGAGACATGTAAAGACAGACAGGTAACCAGTCTATCACAGGGAGACATGTAGAGACAGACAGGTGACCAGTCTATCACAGGGAGACATGTAGAGACAGACAGGTAACCAGTCTATCACAGGGAGACATGTAGAGACAGACAGGTAACCAGTCTATCACAGGGCTGACATGTAGAGACAGACAGGTAACCAGTCTATCACAGGGCCGACATGTAGAGACAGACAGGTAACCAGTCTATCACAGGGAGACATGTAGAGACAGACAGGTAACCAGTCTATCACAGGGAGACATGTAGAGACAGACAGGTAACCAGTCTATCATGGGGCCGACATGTAGAGACAGACAGGTAACCAGTCTATCACAGGGGTACATGTAGAGACAGACAGGTAACCAGTCTATCACAGGGGGACATGTAGAGACAGACAGGTAACCAGTCTATCACAGGGAGACATGTAGAGACAGACAGGTAAGCAGTCTATCACAGGGAGACATGTAGAGACAGACAGGTAACCAGTCTATCACAGGGGGACATGTAGAGACAGACAGGTAACCAGTCTATCACAGGGAGACATGTAGAGACAGACAGGTAACCAGTCTATCACAGGGAGACATGTAAAGACAGACAGGTAACCAGTCTATCACAGGGAGACATGTAGAGACAGACAGGTAACCAGTCTATCACAGGGAGACATGTACAGACAGACAGGTGACCAGTCTATCACAGGGAGACATGTAGAGACAGACAGGTAACCAGTCTATCACAGGGCTGACATGTAGAGACAGACAGGTAACCAATCTATCACATGGAGACATGTGGAGACAGACAGGTAACCAGTCTATCACAGGGAGACATGTAGAGACCGACAGGTAACCAGTCTATCACGGGGCCGACATGTAGAGACAGACAGGTAACCAGTCTATCACAGGGAGACATGTAGAGACAGACAGGTAACCAGTCTATCACGGGGCCGACATGTAGAGACAGACAGGTAACCAGTCTATCACAGGGAGACATGTAGAGACAGACAGGTAACCAGTCTATCACAGGGCTGACATGTAGAGACAGACAGGTAACCAGTCTATCACAGGGCCGACATGTAGAGACAGACAGGTAACCAGTCTATCACAGGGCCGACATGTAGAGACAGACAGGTAACCAGTCTATCACAGGGAGACATGTAGAGACAGACAGGTAACCAGTCTATCATGGGGCCGACATGTAGAGACAGACAGGTAACCAGTCTATCACAGGGGTACATGTAGAGACAGACAGGTAACCAGTCTATCACAGGGGGACATGTAGAGACAGACAGGTAACCAGTCTATCACAGGGAGACATGTAGAGACAGACAGGTAACCAGTCTATCACAGGGAGACATGTAGAGACAGACAGGTAACCAGTCTATCACAGGGGGACATGTAGAGACAGACAGGTAACCAGTCTATCACAGGGAGACATGTAGAGACAGACAGGTAACCAGTCTATCACAGGGAGACATGTAAAGACAGACAGGTAACCAGTCTATCACAGGGAGACATGTAGAGACAGACAGGTAACCAGTCTATCACAGGGAGACATGTACAGACAGACAGGTGACCAGTCTATCACAGGGAGACATGTAGAGACAGACAGGTAACCAGTCTATCACAGGGCTGACATGTAGAGACAGACAGGTAACCAATCTATCACATGGAGACATGTGGAGACAGACAGGTAACCAGTCTATCACAGGGAGACATGTAGAGAACGACAGGTAACCAGTCTATCACAGGGGGACATGTAGAGACAGACAGGTAACCAGTCTATCACAGGGAGACATGTAGAGACAGACAGGTAACCAGTCTATCACAGGGAGACATGTAGAGACAGACAGGTAACCAGTCTATCACGGGGCCGACATGTAGAGACAGACAGGTAACCAGTCTATCACAGGGCCGACATGTAGAGACAGACAGGTAACCAGTCTATCACAGGGAGACATGTAGAGACAGACAGGTAACCAGTCTATCACAGGGAGACATGTAGAGACAGACAGGTAACCAGTCTATCATGGGGCCGACATGTAGAGACAGACAGGTAACCAGTCTATCACAGGGGTACATGTAGAGACAGACAGGTAACCAGTCTATCACAGGGGGACATGTAGAGACAGACAGGTAACCAGTCTATCACAGGGAGACATGTAGAGACAGACAGGTAACCAGTCTATCACAGGGAGACATGTAGAGACAGACAGGTAACCAGTCTATCACAGGGGGACATGTAGAGACAGACAGGTAACCAGTCTATCACAGGGAGACATGTAGAGACAGACAGGTAACCAGTCTATCACAGGGGGACATGTAGAGACAGACAGGTAACCAGTCTATCACAGGGAGACATGTAGAGACAGACAGGTAACCAGTCTATCACAGGGAGACATGTAGAGACAGACAGGTAACCAGTCTATCACAGGGGGACATGTAGAGACAGACAGGTAACCAGTCTATCACAGGGAGACATGTAGAGACAGACAGGTAACCAGTCTATCACAGGGAGACATGTAAAGACAGACAGGTAACCAGTCTATCACAGGGAGACATGTAGAGACAGACAGGTAACCAGTCTATCACAGGGAGACATGTACAGACAGACAGGTGACCAGTCTATCACAGGGAGACATGTAGAGACAGACAGGTAACCAGTCTATCACAGGGCTGACATGTAGAGACAGACAGGTAACCAATCTATCACATGGAGACATGTGGAGACAGACAGGTAACCAGTCTATCACAGGGAGACATGTAGAGAACGACAGGTAACCAGTCTATCACAGGGGGACATGTAGAGACAGACAGGTAACCAGTCTATCACAGGGAGACATGTAGAGACAGACAGGTAACCAGTCTATCACAGGGAGACATGTAGAGACAGACAGGTAACCAGTCTATCACGGGGCCGACATGTAGAGACAGACAGGTAACCAGTCTATCACAGGGCCGACATGTAGAGACAGACAGGTAACCAGTCTATCACAGGGAGACATGTAGAGACAGACAGGTAACCAGTCTATCACAGGGAGACATGTAGAGACAGACAGGTAACCAGTCTATCACAGGGAGACATGTAGAGATAGACAGGTAACCAGTCTATCACAGGGAGACATGTAGAGACAGACAGGTAACCAGTCTATCACAGGGGGAGATGTAGAGACAGACAGGTAACCAGTCTATCACAGGGAGACATGTAGAGACAGACAGGTAACCAGTCTATCACAGGGAGACATGTAGAGACAGAGAGGTAAGCAGTCTATCACAGGGAGACATGTAGAGACAGACAGGTAACCAGTCTATCACAGGGGGACATGTAGAGACAGACAGGTAACCAGTCTATCACAGGGAGACATGTAGAGACAGACAGGTAACCAGTCTATCACAGGGAGACATGTAGAGACAGACAGGTAACCAGTCTATCACAGGGAGACATGCAAAGACAGACAGGTAACCAGTCTATCACAGGGAGACATGTAGAGACAGACAGGTAACCAGTCTATCACAGGGAGACATGTAGAGATAGACAGGTAACCAGTCTATCACAGGGCTGACATGTAGAGACAGACAGGTAACCAGTCTATCACAGGGAGACATGTAGAGACAGACAGGTAACCAGTCTATCACAGGGAGACATGTAGAGACAGACAGGTGACCAGTCTATCACAGGGAGACATGTAGAGACCGACAGGTAACCAGTCTATCACAGGGGGACATGTAGAGACAGACAGGTAACCAGTCTATCACAGGGAGACATGTAGAGACAGACAGGTAACCAGTCTATCACGGGGCCGACATGTAGAGACAGACAGGTAACCAGTCTATCACAGGGAGACATGTAGAGACAGAGAGGTAACCAGTCTATCACGGGGCCGACATGTAGAGACAGACAGGTAACCAGTCTATCACAGGGAGACATGTAGAGACAGACAGGTAACCAGTCTATCACAGGGCTGACATGTAGAGACAGACAGGTAACCAGTCTATCACAGGGCCGACATGTAGAGACAGACAGGTAACCAGTCTATCACAGGGCCGACATGTAGAGACAGACAGGTAACCAGTCTATCACAGGGAGACATGTAGAGACAGACAGGTAACCAGTCTATCACAGGGAGACATGTAGAGACAGACAGGTAACCAGTCTATCATGGGGCCGACATGTAGAGACAGACAGGTAACCAGTCTATCACAGGGGTACATGTAGAGACAGACAGGTAACCAGTCTATCACAGGGGGACATGTAGAGACAGACAGGTAACCAGTCTATCACAGGGAGACATGTAGAGACAGACAGGTAACCAGTCTATCACAGGGAGACATGTAGAGACAGACAGGTAACCAGTCTATCACAGGGGGACATGTAGAGACAGACAGGTAACCAGTCTATCACAGGGAGACATGTAGAGACAGACAGGTAACCAGTCTATCACAGGGAGACATGTAAAGACAGACAGGTAACCAGTCTATCACAGGGAGACATGTAGAGACAGACAGGTGACCAGTCTATCACAGGGAGACATGTAGAGACAGACAGGTAACCAGTCTATCACAGGGAGACATGTAGAGACAGACAGGTAACCAGTCTATCACAGGGCTGACATGTAGAGACAGACAGGTAACCAGTCTATCACAGGGAGACATGTAGAGACAGACAGGTAACCAGTCTATCACAGGGAGACATGTACAGACAGACAGGTGACCAGTCTATCACAGGGAGACATGTAGAGACAGACAGGTAACCAGTCTATCACAGGGCTGACATGTAGAGACAGACAGGTAACCAATCTATCACATGGAGACATGTGGAGACAGACAGGTAACCAGTCTATCACAGGGAGACATGTAGAGACCGACAGGTAACCAGTCTATCACAGGGGGACATGTAGAGACAGACAGGTAACCAGTCTATCACAGGGAGACATGTAGAGACAGACAGGTAACCAGTCTATCACAGGGAGACATGTAGAGACAGACAGGTAACCAGTCTATCACGGGGCCGACATGTAGAGACAGACAGGTAACCAGTCTATCACAGGGCCGACATGTAGAGACAGCCAGGTAACCAGTCTATCACAGGGAGACATGTAGAGACAGACAAGTAACCAGTCTATCACAGGGAGACATGTAGAGACAGACAGGTAACCAGTCTATCATGGGGCCGACATGTAGAGACAGACAGGTAACCAGTCTATCACAGGGGTACATGTAGAGACAGACAGGTAACCAGTCTATCACAGGGGGACATGTAGAGACAGACAGGTAACCAGTCTATCACAGGGAGACATGTAGAGACAGACAGGTAACCAGTCTATCACAGGGAGACATGTAGAGACAGACAGGTAACCAGTCTATCACAGGGGGACATGTAGAGACAGACAGGTAACCAGTCTATCACAGGGAGACATGTAGAGACAGACAGGTAACCAGTCTATCACAGGGAGACATGTAAAGACAGACAGGTAACCAGTCTATCACAGGGAGACATGTAGAGACAGACAGGTGACCAGTCTATCACAGGGAGACATGTAGAGACAGACAGGTAACCAGTCTATCACAGGGAGACATGTAGAGACAGACAGGTAACCAGTCTATCACAGGGCTGACATGTAGAGACAGACAGGTAACCAGTCTATCACAGGGCCGACATGTAGAGACAGACAGGTAACCAGTCTATCACAGGGAGACATGTAGAGACAGACAGGTAACCAGTCTATCACAGGGAGACATGTAGAGACAGACAGGTAACCAGTCTATCATGGGGCCGACATGTAGAGACAGACAGGTAACCAGTCTATCACAGGGGTACATGTAGAGACAGACAGGTAACCAGTCTATCACAGGGGGACATGTAGAGACAGACAGGTAACCAGTCTATCACAGGGAGACATGTAGAGACAGACAGGTAAGCAGTCTATCACAGGGAGACATGTAGAGACAGACAGGTAACCAGTCTATCACAGGGGGACATGTAGAGACAGACAGGTAACCAGTCTATCACAGGGAGACATGTAGAGACAGACAGGTAACCAGTCTATCACAGGGAGACATGTAAAGACAGACAGGTAACCAGTCTATCACAGGGAGACATGTAGAGACAGACAGGTAACCAGTCTATCACAGGGAGACATGTACAGACAGACAGGTGACCAGTCTATCACAGGGAGACATGTAGAGACAGACAGGTAACCAGTCTATCACAGGGCTGACATGTAGAGACAGACAGGTAACCAATCTATCACATGGAGACATGTGGAGACAGACAGGTAACCAGTCTATCACAGGGAGACATGTAGAGACCGACAGGTAACCAGTCTATCACGGGGCCGACATGTAGAGACAGACAGGTAACCAGTCTATCACAGGGAGACATGTAGAGACAGACAGGTAACCAGTCTATCACGGGGCCGACATGTAGAGACAGACAGGTAACCAGTCTATCACAGGGAGACATGTAGAGACAGACAGGTAACCAGTCTATCACAGGGCTGACATGTAGAGACAGACAGGTAACCAGTCTATCACAGGGCCGACATGTAGAGACAGACAGGTAACCAGTCTATCACAGGGCCGACATGTAGAGACAGACAGGTAACCAGTCTATCACAGGGAGACATGTAGAGACAGACAGGTAACCAGTCTATCATGGGGCCGACATGTAGAGACAGACAGGTAACCAGTCTATCACAGGGGTACATGTAGAGACAGACAGGTAACCAGTCTATCACAGGGGGACATGTAGAGACAGACAGGTAACCAGTCTATCACAGGGAGACATGTAGAGACAGACAGGTAACCAGTCTATCACAGGGAGACATGTAGAGACAGACAGGTAACCAGTCTATCACAGGGGGACATGTAGAGACAGACAGGTAACCAGTCTATCACAGGGAGACATGTAGAGACAGACAGGTAACCAGTCTATCACAGGGAGACATGTAAAGACAGACAGGTAACCAGTCTATCACAGGGAGACATGTAGAGACAGACAGGTAACCAGTCTATCACAGGGAGACATGTACAGACAGACAGGTGACAAGTCTATCACAGGGAGACATGTAGAGACAGACAGGTAACCAGTCTATCACAGGGCTGACATGTAGAGACAGACAGGTAACCAATCTATCACATGGAGACATGTGGAGACAGACAGGTAACCAGTCTATCACAGGGAGACATGTAGAGAACGACAGGTAACCAGTCTATCACAGGGGGACATGTAGAGACAGACAGGTAACCAGTCTATCACAGGGAGACATGTAGAGACAGACAGGTAACCAGTCTATCACAGGGAGACATGTAGAGACAGACAGGTAACCAGTCTATCACGGGGCCGACATGTAGAGACAGACAGGTAACCAGTCTATCACAGGGCCGACATGTAGAGACAGACAGGTAACCAGTCTATCACAGGGAGACATGTAGAGACAGACAGGTAACCAGTCTATCACAGGGAGACATGTAGAGACAGACAGGTAACCAGTCTATCATGGGGCCGACATGTAGAGACAGACAGGTAACCAGTCTATCACAGGGGTACATGTAGAGACAGACAGGTAACCAGTCTATCACAGGGGGACATGTAGAGACAGACAGGTAACCAGTCTATCACAGGGAGACATGTAGAGACAGACAGGTAACCAGTCTATCACAGGGAGACATGTAGAGACAGACAGGTAACCAGTCTATCACAGGGGGACATGTAGAGACAGACAGGTAACCAGTCTATCACAGGGAGACATGTAGAGACAGACAGGTAACCAGTCTATCACAGGGGGACATGTAGAGACAGACAGGTAACCAGTCTATCACAGGGAGACATGTAGAGACAGACAGGTAACCAGTCTATCACAGGGAGACATGTAGAGACAGACAGGTAACCAGTCTATCACAGGGAGACATGTAGAGACAGACAGGTAACCAGTCTATCACAGGGAGACATGTAAAGACAGACAGGTAACCAGTCTATCACAGGGAGACATGTAGAGACAGACAGGTAACCAGTCTATCACAGGGAGACATGTACAGACAGACAGGTGACCAGTCTATCACAGGGAGACATGTAGAGACAGACAGGTAACCAGTCTATCACAGGGCTGACATGTAGAGACAGACAGGTAACCAATCTATCACATGGAGACATGTGGAGACAGACAGGTAACCAGTCTATCACAGGGAGACATGTAGAGAACGACAGGTAACCAGTCTATCACAGGGGGACATGTAGAGACAGACAGGTAACCAGTCTATCACAGGGAGACATGTAGAGACAGACAGGTAACCAGTCTATCACAGGGAGACATGTAGAGACAGACAGGTAACCAGTCTATCACGGGGCCGACATGTAGAGACAGACAGGTAACCAGTCTATCACAGGGCCGACATGTAGAGACAGACAGGTAACCAGTCTATCACAGGGAGACATGTAGAGACAGACAGGTAACCAGTCTATCACAGGGAGACATGTAGAGACAGACAGGTAACCAGTCTATCATGGGGCCGACATGTAGAGACAGACAGGTAACCAGTCTATCACAGGGGTACATGTAGAGACAGACAGGTAACCAGTCTATCACAGGGGGACATGTAGAGACAGACAGGTAACCAGTCTATCACAGGGAGACATGTAGAGACAGACAGGTAACCAGTCTATCACAGGGAGACATGTAGAGACAGACAGGTAACCAGTCTATCACAGGGGGACATGTAGAGACAGACAGGTAACCAGTCTATCACAGGGAGACATGTAGAGACAGACAGGTAACCAGTCTATCACAGGGAGACATGTAAAGACAGACAGGTAACCAGTCTATCACAGGGAGACATGTAGAGACAGACAGGTGACCAGTCTATCACAGGGAGACATGTAGAGACAGACAGGTAACCAGTCTATCACAGGGAGACATGTAGAGACAGACAGGTAACCAGTCTATCACAGGGCTGACATGTAGAGACAGACAGGTAATCAGTCTATCACAGGGCCGACATGTAGAGACAGACAGGTAACCAGTCTATCACAGGGAGACATGTAGAGACAGACAGGTAACCAGTCTATCACAGGGAGACATGTAGAGACAGACAGGTAACCAGTCTATCATGGGGCCGACATGTAGAGACAGACAGGTAACCAGTCTATCACAGGGGTACATGTAGAGACAGACAGGTAACCAGTCTATCACAGGGGGACATGTAGAGACAGACAGGTAACCAGTCTATCACAGGGAGACATGTAGAGACAGACAGGTAAGCAGTCTATCACAGGGAGACATGTAGAGACAGACAGGTAACCAGTCTATCACAGGGGGATATGTAGAGACAGACAGGTAACCAGTCTATCACAGGGAGACATGTAGAGACAGACAGGTAACCAGTCTATCACAGGGAGACATGTAAAGACAGACAGGTAACCAGTCTATCACAGGGAGACATGTAGAGACAGACAGGTAACCAGTCTATCACAGGGAGACATGTACAGACAGACAGGTGACCAGTCTATCACAGGGAGACATGTAGAGACAGACAGGTAACCAGTCTATCACAGGGCTGACATGTAGAGACAGACAGGTAACCAATCTATCACATGGAGACATGTGGAGACAGACAGGTAACCAGTCTATCACAGGGAGACATGTAGAGACCGACAGGTAACCAGTCTATCACAGGGGGACATGTAGAGACAGACAGGTAACCAGTCTATCACAGGGAGACATGTAGAGACAGACAGGTAACCAGTCTATCACAGGGAGACATGTAGAGACAGACAGGTAACCAGTCTATCACGGGGCCGACATGTAGAGACAGACAGGTAACCAGTCTATCACAGGGAGACATGTAGAGACAGACAGGTAACCAGTCTATCACAGGGCTGACATGTAGAGACAGACAGGTAACCAGTCTATCACAGGGCCGACATGTAGAGACAGACAGGTAACCAGTCTATCACAGGGCCGACATGTAGAGACAGACAGGTAACCAGTCTATCACAGGGAGACATGTAGAGACAGACAGGTAACCAGTCTATCACAGGGAGACATGTAGAGACAGACAGGTAACCAGTCTATCATGGGGCCGACATGTAGAGACAGACAGGTAACCAGTCTATCACAGGGGTACATGTAGAGACAGACAGGTAACCAGTCTATCACAGGTGGACATGTAGAGACAGACAGGTAACCAGTCTATCACAGGGAGACATGTAGAGACAGACAGGTAACCAGTCTATCACAGGGGGACATGTAGAGACAGACAGGTAACCAGTCTATCACAGGGAGACATGTAGAGACAGACAGGTAACCAGTCTATCACAGGGAGACATGTAAAGACAGACAGGTAACCAGTCTATCACAGGGAGACATGTAGAGACAGACAGGTGACCAGTCTATCACAGGGAGACATGTAGAGACAGACAGGTAACCAGTCTATCACAGGGAGACATGTAGAGACAGACAGGTAACCAGTCTATCACAGGGCTGACATGTAGAGACAGACAGGTAACCAGTCTATCACAGGGAGACATGTAGAGACAGACAGGTAACCAGTCTATCACAGGGAGACATGTACAGACAGACAGGTGACCAGTCTATCACAGGGAGACATGTAGAGACAGACAGGTAACCAGTCTATCACAGGGCTGACATGTAGAGACAGACAGGTAACCAATCTATCACATGGAGACATGTGGAGACAGACAGGTAACCAGTCTATCACAGGGAGACATGTAGTGACCGACAGGTAACCAGTCTATCACAGGGGGACATGTAGAGACAGACAGGTAACCAGTCTATCACAGGGAGACATGTAGAGACAGACAGGTAACCAGTCTATCACAGGGAGACATGTAGAGACAGACAGGTAACCAGTCTATCACGGGGCCGACATGTAGAGACAGACAGGTAACCAGTCTATCACAGGGCCGACATGTAGAGACAGACAGGTAACCAGTCTATCACAGGGAGACATGTAGAGACAGACAGGTAACCAGTCTATCACAGGGAGACATGTAGAGACAGACAGGTAACCAGTCTATCACAGGGAGACATGTAGAGACAGACAGGTAACCAGTCTATCATGGGGCCGACATGTAGAGACAGACAGGTAACCAGTCTATCACAGGGGTACATGTAGAGACAGACAGGTAACCAGTCTATCACAGGGGGACATGTAGAGACAGACAGGTAACCAGTCTATCACAGGGAGACATGTAGAGACAGACAGGTAAGCAGTCTATCACAGGGAGACATGTAGAGACAGACAGGTAACCAGTCTATCACAGGGGGACATGTAGAGACAGACAGGTAACCAGTCTATCACAGGGAGACATGTAGAGACAGACAGGTAACCAGTCTATCACAGGGAGACATGTAAAGACAGACAGGTAACCAGTCTATCACAGGGAGACATGTAGAGACAGACAGGTAACCAGTCTATCACAGGGAGACATGTACAGACAGACAGGTGACCAGTCTATCACAGGGAGACATGTAGAGACAGACAGGTAACCAGTCTATCACAGGGCTGACATGTAGAGACAGACAGGTAACCAATCTATCACATGGAGACATGTGGAGACAGAAAGGTAACCAGTCTATCACAGGGAGACATGTAGAGACCGACAGGTAACCAGTCTATCACAGGGGGACATGTAGAGACAGACAGGTAACCAGTCTATCACAGGGAGACATGTAGAGACAGACAGGTAACCAGTCTATCACAGGGAGACATGTAGAGACAGACAGGTAACCAGTCTATCACGGGGCCGACATGTAGAGACAGACAGGTAACCAGTCTATCACAGGGAGACATGTAGAGACAGACAGGTAACCAGTCTATCACAGGGCTGACATGTAGAGACAGACAGGTAACCAGTCTATCACAGGGCCGACATGTAGAGACAGACAGGTAACCAGTCTATCACAGGGCCGACATGTAGAGACAGACAGGTAACCAGTCTATCACAGGGAGACATGTAGAGACAGACAGGTAACCAGTCTATCACAGGGAGACATGTAGAGACAGACAGGTAACCAGTCTATCATGGGGCCGACATGTAGAGACAGACAGGTAACCAGTCTATCACAGGGGTACATGTAGAGACAGACAGGTAACCAGTCTATCACAGGTGGACATGTAGAGACAGACAGGTAACCAGTCTATCACAGGGAGACATGTAGAGACAGACAGGTAACCAGTCTATCACAGGGGGACATGTAGAGACAGACAGGTAACCAGTCTATCACAGGGAGACATGTAGAGACAGACAGGTAACCAGTCTATCACAGGGAGACATGTAAAGACAGACATGTAACCAGTCTATCACAGGGAGACATGTAGAGACAGACAGGTGACCAGTCTATCACAGGGAGACATGTAGAGACAGACAGGTAACCAGTCTATCACAGGGAGACATGTAGAGACAGACAGGTAACCAGTCTATCACAGGGCTGACATGTAGAGACAGACAGGTAACCAGTCTATCACAGGGAGACATGTAGAGACAGACAGGTAACCAGTC
Organism: Eutrigla gurnardus; assembly: GCF_963514095.1. Lineage (NCBI taxonomy): Eukaryota > Metazoa > Chordata > Actinopteri > Perciformes > Triglidae > Eutrigla > Eutrigla gurnardus. Next base: position 201,782 of record NW_028155319.1, on the reverse strand, counting down.
TATCACAGGGAGACATGTACAGACAGACAGGTGACCAGTCTATCACAGGGAGACATGTAGAGACAGACAGGTAACCAGTCTATCACAGGGCTGACATGTAGAGACAGACAGGTAACCAATCTATCACATGGAGACATGTGGAGACAGACAGGTAACCAGTCTATCACAGGGAGACATGTAGTGACCGACAGGTAACCAGTCTATCACAGGGGGACATGTAGAGACAGACAGGTAACCAGTCTATCACAGGGAGACATGTAGAGACAGACAGGTAACCAGTCTATCACAGGGAGACATGTAGAGACAGACAGGTAACCAGTCTATCACGGGGCCGACATGTAGAGACAGACAGGTAACCAGTCTATCACAGGGCCGACATGTAGAGACAGACAGGTAACCAGTCTATCACAGGGAGACATGTAGAGACAGACAGGTAACCAGTCTATCACAGGGAGACATGTAGAGACAGACAGGTAACCAGTCTATCATGGGGCCGACATGTAGAGACAGACAGGTAACCAGTCTATCACAGGGGTACATGTAGAGACAGACAGGTAACCAGTCTATCACAGGGGGACATGTAGAGACAGACAGGTAACCAGTCTATCACAGGGAGACATGTAGAGACAGACAGGTAACCAGTCTATCACAGGGAGACATGTAGAGACAGACAGGTAACCAGTCTATCACAGGGGGACATGTAGAGACAGACAGGTAACCAGTCTATCACAGGGAGACATGTAGAGACAGACAGGTAACCAGTCTATCACAGGGAGACATGTAAAGACAGACAGGTAACCAGTCTATCACAGGGAGACATGTAGAGACAGACAGGTGACCAGTCTATCACAGGGAGACATGTAGAGACAGACAGGTAACCAGTCTATCACAGGGAGACATGTAGAGACAGACAGGTAACCAGTCTATCACAGGGCTGACATGTAGAGACAGACAGGTAACCAGTCTATCACAGGGCCGACATGTAGAGACAGACAGGTAACCAGTCTATCACAGGGAGACATGTAGAGACAGACAGGTAACCAGTCTATCACAGGGAGACATGTAGAGACAGACAGGTAACCAGTCTATCATGGGGCCGACATGTAGAGACAGACAGGTAACCAGTCTATCACAGGGGTACATGTAGAGACAGACAGGTAACCAGTCTATCACAGGGGGACATGTAGAGACAGACAGGTAACCAGTCTATCACAGGGAGACATGTAGAGACAGACAGGTAAGCAGTCTATCACAGGGAGACATGTAGAGACAGACAGGTAACCAGTCTATCACAGGGGGACATGTAGAGACAGACAGGTGACCAGTCTATCACAGGGAGACATGTAGAGACAGACAGGTAACCAGTCTATCACAGGGAGACATGTAGAGACAGACAGGTAACCAGTCTATCACAGGGAGACATGTACAGACAGACAGGTGACCAGTCTATCACAGGGAGACATGTAGAGACAGACAGGTAACCAGTCTATCACAGGGCTGACATGTAGAGACAGACAGGTAACCAATCTATCACATGGAGACATGTGGAGACAGACAGGTAACCAGTCTATCACAGGGAGACATGTAGAGACCGACAGGTAACCAGTCTATCACAGGGGGACATGTAGAGACAGACAGGTAACCAGTCTATCACAGGGAGACATGTAGAGACAGACAGGTAACCAGTCTATCACAGGGAGACATGTAGAGACAGACAGGTAACCAGTCTATCACGGGGCCGACATGTAGAGACAGACAGGTAACCAGTCTATCACAGGGAGACATGTAGAGACAGACAGGTAACCAGTCTATCACAGGGAGACATGTACAGACAGACAGGTGACCAGTCTATCACAGGGAGACATGTAGAGACAGACAGGTAACCAGTCTATCACAGGGCTGACATGTAGAGACAGACAGGTAACCAATCTATCACATGGAGACATGTGGAGACAGACAGGTAACCAGTCTATCACAGGGAGACATGTAGAGACCGACAGGTAACCAGTCTATCACAGGGGGACATGTAGAGACAGACAGGTAACCAGTCTATCACAGGGAGACATGTAGAGACAGACAGGTAACCAGTCTATCACAGGGAGACATGTAGAGACAGACAGGTAACCAGTCTATCACGGGGCCGACATGTAGAGACAGACAGGTAACCAGTCTATCACAGGGAGACATGTAGAGACAGACAGGTAACCAGTCTATCACAGGGCTGACATGTAGAGACAGACAGGTAACCAGTCTATCACAGGGCCGACATGTAGAGACAGACAGGTAACCAGTCTATCACAGGGCCGACATGTAGAGACAGACAGGTAACCAGTCTATCACAGGGAGACATGTAGAGACAGACAGGTAACCAGTCTATCACAGGGAGACATGTAGAGACAGACAGGTAACCAGTCTATCATGGGGCCGACATGTAGAGACAGACAGGTAACCAGTCTATCACAGGGGTACATGTAGAGACAGACAGGTAACCAGTCTATCACAGGTGGACATGTAGAGACAGACAGGTAACCAGTCTATCACAGGGAGACATGTAGAGACAGACAGGTAACCAGTCTATCACAGGGGGACATGTAGAGACAGACAGGTAACCAGTCTATCACAGGGAGACATGTAGAGACAGACAGGTAACCAGTCTATCACAGGGAGACATGTAAAGACAGACAGGTAACCAGTCTATCACAGGGAGACATGTAGAGACAGACAGGTGACCAGTCTATCACAGGGAGACATGTAGAGACAGACAGGTAACCAGTCTATCACAGGGAGACATGTAGAGACAGACAGGTAACCAGTCTATCACAGGGCTGACATGTAGAGACAGACAGGTAACCAGTCTATCACAGGGAGACATGTAGAGACAGACAGGTAACCAGTCTATCACAGGGAGACATGTACAGACAGACAGGTGACCAGTCTATCACAGGGAGACATGTAGAGACAGACAGGTAACCAGTCTATCACAGGGCTGACATGTAGAGACAGACAGGTAACCAATCTATCACATGGAGACATGTGGAGACAGACAGGTAACCAGTCTATCACAGGGAGACATGTAGAGACCGACAGGTAACCAGTCTATCACAGGGGGACATGTAGAGACAGACAGGTAACCAGTCTATCACAGGGAGACATGTAGAGACAGACAGGTAACCAGTCTATCACAGGGAGACATGTAGAGACAGACAGGTAACCAGTCTATCACGGGGCCGACATGTAGAGACAGACAGGTAACCAGTCTATCACAGGGCCGACATGTAGAGACAGACAGGTAACCAGTCTATCACAGGGAGACATGTAGAGACAGACAGGTAACCAGTCTATCACAGGGAGACATGTAGAGACAGACAGGTAACCAGTCTATCACAGGGAGACATGTACAGACAGACAGGTGACCAGTCTATCACAGGGAGACATGTAGAGACAGACAGGTAACCAGTCTATCACAGGGCTGACATGTAGAGACAGACAGGTAACCAATCTATCACATGGAGACATGTGGAGACAGACAGGTAACCAGTCTATCACAGGGCTGACATGTAGAGACAGACAGGTAACCAGTCTATCACAGGGAGACATGTAAAGACAGACAGGTAACCAGTCTATCACAGGGAGACATGTAGAGACAGACAGGTGACCAGTCTATCACAGGGAGACATGTAGAGACAGACAGGTAACCAGTCTATCACAGGGAGACATGTAGAGACAGACAGGTAACCAGTCTATCACAGGGCTGACATGTAGAGACAGACAGGTAACCAGTCTATCACAGGGCCGACATGTAGAGACAGACAGGTAACCAGTCTATCACAGGGAGACATGTAGAGACAGACAGGTAACCAGTCTATCACAGGGAGACATGTAGAGACAGACAGGTAACCAGTCTATCATGGGGCCGACATGTAGAGACAGACAGGTAACCAGTCTATCACAGGGGTACATGTAGAGACAGACAGGTAACCAGTCTATCACGGGGCCGACATGTAGAGACAGACAGGTAACCAGTCTATCACAGGGCCGACATGTAGAGACAGACAGGTAACCAGTCTATCACAGGGAGACATGTAGAGACAGACAGGTAACCAGTCTATCACAGGGAGACATGTAGAGACAGACAGGTAACCAGTCTATCACAGGGAGACATGTACAGACAGACAGGTGACCAGTCTATCACAGGGAGACATGTAGAGACAGACAGGTAACCAGTCTATCACAGGGCTGACATGTAGAGACAGACAGGTAACCAATCTATCACATGGAGACATGTGGAGACAGACAGGTAACCAGTCTATCACAGGGCTGACATGTAGAGACAGACAGGTAACCAGTCTATCACAGGGAGACATGTAAAGACAGACAGGTAACCAGTCTATCACAGGGAGACATGTAGAGACAGACAGGTGACCAGTCTATCACAGGGAGACATGTAGAGACAGACAGGTAACCAGTCTATCACAGGGAGACATGTAGAGACAGACAGGTAACCAGTCTATCACAGGGCTGACATGTAGAGACAGACAGGTAACCAGTCTATCACAGGGCCGACATGTAGAGACAGACAGGTAACCAGTCTATCACAGGGAGACATGTAGAGACAGACAGGTAACCAGTCTATCACAGGGAGACATGTAGAGACAGACAGGTAACCAGTCTATCATGGGGCCGACATGTAGAGACAGACAGGTAACCAGTCTATCACAGGGGTACATGTAGAGACAGACAGGTAACCAGTCTATCACAGGGGGACATGTAGAGACAGACAGGTAACCAGTCTATCACAGGGAGACATGTAGAGACAGACAGGTAAGCAGTCTATCACAGGGAGACATGTAGAGACAGACAGGTAACCAGTCTATCACAGGGGGACATGTAGAGACAGACAGGTAACCAGTCTATCACAGGGAGACATGTAGAGACAGACAGGTAACCAGTCTATCACAGGGAGACATGTAAAGACAGACAGGTAACCAGTCTATCACAGGGAGACATGTAGAGACAGACAGGTAACCAGTCTATCACAGGGAGACATGTACAGACAGACAGGTGACCAGTCTATCACAGGGAGACATGTAGAGACAGACAGGTAACCAGTCTATCACAGGGCTGACATGTAGAGACAGACAGGTAACCAATCTATCACATGGAGACATGTGGAGACAGACAGGTAACCAGTCTATCACAGGGAGACATGTAGAGACCGAGAGGTAACCAGTCTATCACAGGGGGACATGTAGAGACAGACAGGTAACCAGTCTATCACAGGGAGACATGTAGAGACAGACAGGTCACCAGTCTATCACAGGGAGACATGTAGAGACAGACAGGTAACCAGTCTATCACGGGGCCGACATGTAGAGACAGACAGGTAACCAGTCTATCACAGGGAGACATGTAGAGACAGACAGGTAACCAGTCTATCACAGGGGGACATGTAGAGACAGACAGTTAACCAGTCTATCACAGGGAGACATGTAGAGACAGACAGGTAACCAGTCTATCACAGGGGGACATGTAGAGACAGACAGGTAACCAGTCTATCACAGGGAGACATGTAGAGACAGACAGGTAACCAGTCTATCACAGGGAGACATGTAGAGACAGACAGGTAACCAGTCTATCATAGGGCTGACATGTAGAGACAGACAGGTAACCAGTCTATCACATGGAGACATGTGGAGACAGACACGTAACCAGTCTATCACAGGGAGACATGTAGAGACAGACAGGTAACCAGTCTATCACAGGGCTGACATGTAGAGAGAGACAGGTGACCAGTCTATCACAGGGCTGACATGTAGAGACAGACAGGTAACCAGTCTATCACAGGGCTGACATGTAGAGACAGACAGGTGACCAGTCTATCACAGGGCTGACATGTAGAGACAGACAGGTAACCAGTCTATCACAGGGAGACATGTAGAGACAGACAGGTAACCAGTCTATCACAGGGAGACATGTAGAGACAGACAGGTAACCAGTCTATCACAGGGCTGACATGTAGAGACAGACAGGCAACCAGTCTATCACAGGGCTGACATGTAGAGACAGACAGGTAACCAGTCTATCACAGGGCCGACATGTAGAGACAGACAGGTAACCAGTCTATCATGGGGCCGACATGTAGAGACAGACAGGTAACCAGTCTATCACAGGGAGACATGTAGAGACAGACAGGTGACCAGTCTATCACAGGGAGACATGTAGAGACCGACAGGTAACCAGTCTATCACAGGGGGACATGTAGAGACAGACAGGTAACCAGTCTATCACAGGGAGACATGTAGAGACAGACAGGTAACCAGTCTATCACGGGGCCGACATGTAGAGACAGACAGGTAACCAGTCTATCACAGGGAGACATGTAGAGACAGACAGGTAACCAGTCTATCACGGGGCCGACATGTAGAGACAGACAGGTAACCAGTCTATCACAGGGAGACATGTAGAGACAGACAGGTAACCAGTCTATCACAGGGCTGACATGTAGAGACAGACAGGTAACCAGTCTCTCACAGGGCCGACATGTAGAGACAGACAGGTAACCAGTCTATCACAGGGCCGACATGTAGAGACAGACAGGTAACCAGTCTATCACAGGGAGACATGTAGAGACAGACAGGTAACCAGTCTATCACAGGGAGACATGTAGAGACAGACAGGTAACCAGTCTATCATGGGGCCGACATGTAGAGACAGACAGGTAACCAGTCTATCACAGGGGTACATGTAGAGACAGACAGGTAACCAGTCTATCATGGGGCCGACATGTAGAGACAGACAGGTAACCAGTCTATCACAGGGGTACATGTAGAGACAGACAGGTAACCAGTCTATCACAGGTGGACATGTAGAGACAGACAGGTAACCAGTCTATCACAGGGAGACATGTAGAGACAGACAGGTAACCAGTCTATCACAGGGGGACATGTAGAGACAGACAGGTAACCAGTCTATCACAGGGAGACATGTAGAGACAGACAGGTAACCAGTCTATCACAGGGAGACATGTAAAGACAGACAGGTAACCAGTCTATCACAGGGAGACATGTAGAGACAGACAGGTGACCAGTCTATCACAGGGAGACATGTAGAGACAGACAGGTAACCAGTCTATCACAGGGAGACATGTAGAGACAGACAGGTAACCAGTCTATCACAGGGCTGACATGTAGAGACAGACAGGTAACCAGTCTATCACAGGGAGACATGTAGAGACAGACAGGTAACCAGTCTATCACAGGGAGACATGTACAGACAGACAGGTGACCAGTCTATCACAGGGAGACATGTAGAGACAGACAGGTAACCAGTCTATCACAGGGCTGACATGTAGAGACAGACAGGTAACCAATCTATCACATGGAGACATGTGGAGACAGACAGGTAACCAGTCTATCACAGGGAGACATGTAGAGACCGACAGGTAACCAGTCTATCACAGGGAGACATGTAGAGACAGACAGGTAACCAGTCTATCACGGGGCCGACATGTAGAGACAGACAGGTAACCAGTCTATCACAGGGCCGACATGTAGAGACAGACAGGTAACCAGTCTATCACAGGGAGACATGTAGAGACAGACAGGTAACCAGTCTATCACAGGGAGACATGTAGAGACAGACAGGTAACCAGTCTATCATGGGGCCGACATGTAGAGACAGACAGGTAACCAGTCTATCACAGGGGTACATGTAGAGACAGACAGGTAACCAGTCTATCACAGGGGGACATGTAGAGACAGACAGGTAACCAGTCTATCACAGGGAGACATGTAGAGACAGACAGGTAACCAGTCTATCACAGGGAGACATGTAGAGACAGACAGGTAACCAGTCTATCACAGGGGGACATGTAGAGACAGACAGGTAACCAGTCTATCACAGGGAGACATGTAGAGACAGACAGGTAACCAGTCTATCACAGGGAGACATGTAAAGACAGACAGGTAACCAGTCTATCACAGGGAGACATGTAGAGACAGACAGGTGACCAGTCTATCACAGGGAGACATGTAGAGACAGACAGGTAACCAGTCTATCACAGGGAGACATGTAGAGACAGACAGGTAACCAGTCTATCACAGGGCTGACATGTAGAGACAGACAGGTAACCAGTCTATCACAGGGCCGACATGTAGAGACAGACAGGTAACCAGTCTATCACAGGGAGACATGTAGAGACAGACAGGTAACCAGTCTATCACAGGGAGACATGTAGAGACAGACAGGTAACCAGTCTATCATGGGGCCGACATTTAGAGACAGACAGGTAACCAGTCTATCACAGGGCTGACATGTAGAGACAGACAGGTAACCAATCTATCACATGGAGACATGTGGAGACAGACAGGTAACCAGTCTATCACAGGGAGACATGTAGAGACCGACAGGTAACCAGTCTATCACAGGGGGACATGTAGAGACAGACAGGTAACCAGTCTATCACAGGGAGACATGTAGAGACAGACAGGTAACCAGTCTATCACAGGGAGACATGTAGAGACAGACAGGTAACCAGTCTATCACGGGGCCGACATGTAGAGACAGACAGGTAACCAGTCTATCACAGGGAGACATGTAGAGACAGACAGGTAACCAGTCTATCACAGGGGGACATGTAGAGACAGACAGTTAACCAGTCTATCACAGGGAGACATGTAGAGACAGACAGGTAACCAGTCTATCACAGGGGGACATGTAGAGACAGACAGGTAACCAGTCTATCACAGGGAGACATGTAGAGACAGACAGGTAACCAGTCTATCACAGGGAGACATGTAGAGACAGACAGGTAACCAGTCTATCATAGGGCTGACATGTAGAGACAGACAGGTAACCAGTCTATCACATGGAGACATGTGGAGACAGACACGTAACCAGTCTATCACAGGGAGACATGTAGAGACAGACAGGTAACCAGTCTATCACAGGGCTGACATGTAGAGAGAGACAGGTGACAAGTCTATCACAGGGCTGACATGTAGAGACAGACAGGTAACCAGTCTATCACAGGGCTGACATGTAGAGACAGACAGGTGACCAGTCTATCACAGGGCTGACATGTAGAGACAGACAGGTAACCAGTCTATCACAGGGAGACATGTAGAGACAGACAGGTAACCAGTCTATCACAGGGAGACATGTAGAGACAGACAGGTAACCAGTCTATCACAGGGCTGACATGTAGAGACAGACAGGCAACCAGTCTATCACAGGGCTGACATGTAGAGACTGAAAGGTAACCAGTCTATCACGGGGCCGACATGTAGAGACAGACAGGTAACCAGTCTATCACAGGGAGACATGTAGAGACAGACAGGTAACCAGTCTATCACAGGGCTGACATGTAGAGACAGACAGGTAACCAGTCTATCACAGGGCCGACATGTAGAGACAGACAGGTAACCAGTCTATCACAGGGCCGACATGTAGAGACAGACAGGTAACCAGTCTATCACAGGGAGACATGTAGAGACAGACAGGTAACCAGTCTATCACAGGGAGACATGTAGAGACAGACAGGTAACCAGTCTATCATGGGGCCGACATGTAGAGACAGACAGGTAACCAGTCTATCACAGGGGTACATGTAGAGACAGACAGGTAACCAGTCTATCACAGGGGGACATGTAGAGACAGACAGGTAACCAGTCTATCACAGGGAGACATGTAGAGACAGACAGGTAACCAGTCTATCACAGGGAGACATGTAGAGACAGACAGATAACCAGTCTATCACAGGGGGACATGTAGAGACAGACAGGTAACCAGTCTATCACAGGGAGACATGTAAAGACAGACAGGTAACCAGTCTATCACAGGGAGACATGTAAAGACAGACAGGTAACCAGTCTATCACAGGGAGACATGTAGAGACAGACAGGTGACCAGTCTATCACAGGGAGACATGTAGAGACAGACAGGTAACCAGTCTATCACAGGGCTGACATGTAGAGACAGACAGGTAACCAGTCTATCACAGGGAGACATGTAGAGACAGACAGGTAACCAGTCTATCACAGGGAGACATGTACAGACAGACAGGTGACCAGTCTATCACAGGGAGACATGTAGAGACAGACAGGTAACCAGTCTATCACAGGGCTGACATGTAGAGACAGACAGGTAACCAATCTATCACATGGAGACATGTGGAGACAGACAGGTAACCAGTCTATCACAGGGAGACATGTAGAGACCGACAGGTAACCAGTCTATCACAGGGGGACATGTAGAGACAGACAGGTAACCAGTCTATCACAGGGAGACATGTAGAGACAGACAGGTAACCAGTCTATCACAGGGAGACATGTAGAGACAGACATGTAACCAGTCTATCACGGGGCCGACATGTAGAGACAGACAGGTAACCAGTCTATCACAGGGAGACATGTAGAGACAGACAGGTAACCAGTCTATCACAGGGGGACATGTAGAGACAGACAGTTAACCAGTCTATCACAGGGAGACATGTAGAGACAGACAGGTAACCAGTCTATCACATGGAGACATGTAGAGACAGACAGGTAACCAGTCTATCACAGGGAGACATGTAGAGACAGACAGGTAACCAGTCTATCACAGGGAGACATGTAGAGACAGACAGGTAACCAGTCTATCACAGGGAGACATGTAGAGACAGACAGGTAACCAGTCTATCACAGGGAGACATGTAGAGACCGACAGGTAACCAGTCTTTCACAGGGGGACATGTAGAGACAGACAGGTAACCAGTCTATCACAGGGAGACATGTAGAGACAGACAGGTAACCAGTCTATCACAGGGAGACATGTAGAGACAGACAGGTAACCAGTCTATCACGGGGCCGACATTTAGAGACAGACAGGTAACCAGTCTATCACAGGGAGACATGTAGAGACAGACAGGTAACCAGTCTATCACAGGGCTGACATGTAGAGACAGACAGGTGACCAGTCTATCACAGGGCTGACATGTAGAGAGAGACAGGTGACCAGTCTATCACAGGGCTGACATGTAGAGACAGACAGGTAACCAGTCTATCACAGGGAGACATGTAGAGACAGACAGGTAACCAGTCTATCACAGGGAGACATGTAGAGACAGACAGGTAACCAGTCTATCACAGGGCTGACATGTAGAGACAGACAGGCAACCAGTCTATCACAGGGAGACATGTAGAGACAGACAGGTAACCAGTGTATCACGGGGCCGACATGTAGAGACAGACAGGTAACCAGTCTATCACAGGGAGACATGTAGAGACAGACAGGTAACCAGTCTATCACAGGGCTGACATGTAGAGACAGACAGGTAACCAGTCTATCACAGGGCCGACATGTAGAGACAGACAGGTAACCAGTCTATCACAGGGCCGACATGTAGAGACAGACAGGTAACCAGTCTATCACAGGGAGACATGTAGAGACAGACAGGTAACCAGTCTATCACAGGGAGACATGTAGAGACAGACAGGTAACCAGTCTATCATGGGGCCGACATGTAGAGACAGACAGGTAACCAGTCTATCACAGGGGTACATGTAGAGACAGACAGGTAACCAGTCTATCACAGGTGGACATGTAGAGACAGACAGGTAACCAGTCTATCACAGGGAGACATGTAGAGACAGACAGGTAACCAGTCTATCACAGGGGGACATGTAGAGACAGACAGGTAACCAGTCTATCACAGGGAGACATGTAGAGACAGACAGGTAACCAGTCTATCACAGGGAGACATGTAAAGACAGACAGGTAACCAGTCTATCACAGGGAGACATGTAGAGACAGACAGGTGACCAGTCTATCACAGGGAGACATGTAGAGACAGACAGGTAACCAGTCTATCACAGGGAGACATGTAGAGACAGACAGGTAACCAGTCTATCACAGGGCTGACATGTAGAGACAGACAGGTAACCAGTCTATCACAGGGAGACATGTAGAGACAGACAGGTAACCAGTCTATCACAGGGAGACATGTACAGACAGACAGGTGACCAGTCTATCACAGGGAGACATGTAGAGACAGACAGGTAACCAGTCTATCACAGGGCTGACATGTAGAGACAGACAGGTAACCAATCTATCACATGGAGACATGTGGAGACAGACAGGTAACCAGTCTATCACAGGGAGACATGTAGAGACCGACAGGTAACCAGTCTATCACAGGGGGACATGTAGAGACAGACAGGTAACCAGTCTATCACAGGGAGACATGTAGAGACAGACAGGTAACCAGTCTATCACAGGGAGACATGTAGAGACAGACAGGTAACCAGTCTATCACGGGGCCGACATGTAGAGACAGACAGGTAACCAGTCTATCACAGGGCCGACATGTAGAGACAGACAGGTAACCAGTCTATCACAGGGAGACATGTAGAGACAGACAGGTAACCAGTCTATCACAGGGAGACATGTAGAGACAGACAGGTAACCAGTCTATCATGGGGCCGACATGTAGAGACAGACAGGTAACCAGTCTATCACAGGGGTACATGTAGAGACAGACAGGTAACCAGTCTATCACAGGGGGACATGTAGAGACAGACAGGTAACCAGTCTATCACAGGGAGACATGTAGAGACAGACAGGTAACCAGTCTATCACAGGGAGACATGTAGAGACAGACAGGTAACCAGTCTATCACAGGGGGACATGTAGAGACAGACAGGTAACCAGTCTATCACAGGGAGACATGTAGAGACAGACAGGTAACCAGTCTATCACAGGGAGACATGTAAAGACAGACAGGTAACCAGTCTATCACAGGGAGACATGTAGAGACAGACAGGTGACCAGTCTATCACAGGGAGACATGTAGAGACGGACAGGTAACCAGTCTATCACAGGGAGACATGTAGAGACAGACAGGTAACCAGTCTATCACAGGGCTGACATGTAGAGACAGACAGGTAACCAGTCTATCACAGGGCCGACATGTAGAGACAGACAGGTAACCAGTCTATCACAGGGAGACATGTAGAGACAGACAGGTAACCAGTCTATCACAGGGAGACATGTAGAGACAGACAGGTAACCAGTCTATCATGGGGCCGACATGTAGAGACAGACAGGTAACCAGTCTATCACAGGGGTACATGTAGAGACAGACAGGTAACCAGTCTATCACAGGGGGACATGTAGAGACAGACAGGTAACCAGTCTATCACAGGGAGACATGTAGAGACAGACAGGTAAGCAGTCTATCACAGGGAGACATGTAGAGACAGACAGGTAACCAGTCTATCACAGGGGGACATGTAGAGACAGACAGGTGACCAGTCTATCACAGGGAGACATGTAGAGACAGACAGGTAACCAGTCTATCACAGGGAGACATGTAGAGACAGACAGGTAACCAGTCTATCACAGGGAGACATGTACAGACAGACAGGTGACCAGTCTATCACAGGGAGACATGTAGAGACAGACAGGTAACCAGTCTATCACAGGGCTGACATGTAGAGACAGACAGGTAACCAATCTATCACATGGAGACATGTGGAGACAGACAGGTAACCAGTCTATCACAGGGAGACATGTAGAGACCGACAGGTAACCAGTCTATCACAGGGGGACATGTAGAGACAGACAGGTAACCAGTCTATCACAGGGAGACATGTAGAGACAGACAGGTAACCAGTCTATCACAGGGAGACATGTAGAGACAGACAGGTAACCAGTCTATCACGGGGCCGACATGTAGAGACAGACAGGTAACCAGTCTATCACAGGGAGACATGTAGAGACAGACAGGTAACCAGTCTATCACAGGGAGACATGTACAGACAGACAGGTGACCAGTCTATCACAGGGAGACATGTAGAGACAGACAGGTAACCAGTCTATCACAGGGCTGACATGTAGAGACAGACAGGTAACCAATCTATCACATGGAGACATGTGGAGACAGACAGGTAACCAGTCTATCACAGGGAGACATGTAGAGACCGACAGGTAACCAGTCTATCACAGGGGGACATGTAGAGACAGACAGGTAACCAGTCTATCACAGGGAGACATGTAGAGACAGACAGGTAACCAGTCTATCACAGGGAGACATGTAGAGACAGACAGGTAACCAGTCTATCACGGGGCCGACATGTAGAGACAGACAGGTAACCAGTCTATCACAGGGAGACATGTAGAGACAGACAGGTAACCAGTCTATCACAGGGCTGACATGTAGAGACAGACAGGTAACCAGTCTATCACAGGGCCGACATGTAGAGACAGACAGGTAACCAGTCTATCACAGGGCCGACATGTAGAGACAGACAGGTAACCAGTCTATCACAGGGAGACATGTAGAGACAGACAGGTAACCAGTCTATCACAGGGAGACATGTAGAGACAGACAGGTAACCAGTCTATCATGGGGCCGACATGTAGAGACAGACAGGTAACCAGTCTATCACAGGGGTACATGTAGAGACAGACAGGTAACCAGTCTATCACAGGTGGACATGTAGAGACAGACAGGTAACCAGTCTATCACAGGGAGACATGTAGAGACAGACAGGTAACCAGTCTATCACAGGGCTGACATGTAGAGACAGACAGGCAACCAGTCTATCACAGGGAGACATGTAGAGACAGACAGGTAACCAGTGTATCACGGGGCCGACATGTAGAGACAGACAGGTAACCAGTCTATCACAGGGAGACATGTAGAGACAGACAGGTAACCAGTCTATCACAGGGCTGACATGTAGAGACAGACAGGTAACCAGTCTATCACAGGGCCGACATGTAGAGACAGACAGGTAACCAGTCTATCACAGGGCCGACATGTAGAGACAGACAGGTAACCAGTCTATCACAGGGAGACATGTAGAGACAGACAGGTAACCAGTCTATCACAGGGAGACATGTAGAGACAGACAGGTAACCAGTCTATCATGGGGCCGACATGTAGAGACAGACAGGTAACCAGTCTATCACAGGGGTACATGTAGAGACAGACAGGTAACCAGTCTATCACAGGTGGACATGTAGAGACAGACAGGTAACCAGTCTATCACAGGGAGACATGTAGAGACAGACAGGTAACCAGTCTATCACAGGGGGACATGTAGAGACAGACAGGTAACCAGTCTATCACAGGGAGACATGTAGAGACAGACAGGTAACCAGTCTATCACAGGGAGACATGTAAAGACAGACAGGTAACCAGTCTATCACAGGGAGACATGTAGAGACAGACAGGTGACCAGTCTATCACAGGGAGACATGTAGAGACAGACAGGTAACCAGTCTATCACAGGGAGACATGTAGAGACAGACAGGTAACCAGTCTATCACAGGGCTGACATGTAGAGACAGACAGGTAACCAGTCTATCACAGGGAGACATGTAGAGACAGACAGGTAACCAGTCTATCACAGGGAGACATGTACAGACAGACAGGTGACCAGTCTATCACAGGGAGACATGTAGAGACAGACAGGTAACCAGTCTATCACAGGGCTGACATGTAGAGACAGACAGGTAACCAATCTATCACATGGAGACATGTGGAGACAGACAGGTAACCAGTCTATCACAGGGAGACATGTAGAGACCGACAGGTAACCAGTCTATCACAGGGGGACATGTAGAGACAGACAGGTAACCAGTCTATCACAGGGAGACATGTAGAGACAGACAGGTAACCAGTCTATCACAGGGAGACATGTAGAGACAGACAGGTAACCAGTCTATCACGGGGCCGACATGTAGAGACAGACAGGTAACCAGTCTATCACAGGGCCGACATGTAGAGACAGACAGGTAACCAGTCTATCACAGGGAGACATGTAGAGACAGACAGGTAACCAGTCTATCACAGGGAGACATGTAGAGACAGACAGGTAACCAATCTATCATGGGGCCGACATGTAGAGACAGACAGGTAACCAGTCTATCACAGGGGTACATGTAGAGACAGACAGGTAACCAGTCTATCACAGGGGGACATGTAGAGACAGACAGGTAACCAGTCTATCACAGGGAGACATGTAGAGACAGACAGGTAACCAGTCTATCACAGGGAGACATGTAGAGACAGACAGGTAACCAGTCTATCACAGGGGGACATGTAGAGACAGACAGGTAACCAGTCTATCACAGGGAGACATGTAGAGACAGACAGGTAACCAGTCTATCACAGGGAGACATGTAAAGACAGACAGGTAACCAGTCTATCACAGGGAGACATGTAGAGACAGACAGGTGACCAGTCTATCACAGGGAGACATGTAGAGACGGACAGGTAACCAGTCTATCACAGGGAGACATGTAGAGACAGACAGGTAACCAGTCTATCACAGGGCTGACATGTAGAGACAGACAGGTAACCAGTCTATCACAGGGCCGACATGTAGAGACAGACAGGTAACCAGTCTATCACAGGGAGACATGTAGAGACAGACAGGTAACCAGTCTATCACAGGGAGACATGTAGAGACAGACAGGTAACCAGTCTATCATGGGGCCGACATGTAGAGACAGACAGGTA
Source organism: Eutrigla gurnardus (assembly GCF_963514095.1). Taxonomy (NCBI): domain Eukaryota; kingdom Metazoa; phylum Chordata; class Actinopteri; order Perciformes; family Triglidae; genus Eutrigla; species Eutrigla gurnardus. Next base: position 185,275 of record NW_028155319.1, on the reverse strand, counting down.
ACCAGTCTATCACAGGGGTACATGTAGAGACAGACAGGTAACCAGTCTATCACAGGGGGACATGTAGAGACAGACAGGTAACCAGTCTATCACAGGGAGACATGTAGAGACAGACAGGTAAGCAGTCTATCACAGGGAGACATGTAGAGACAGACAGGTAACCAGTCTATCACAGGGGGACATGTAGAGACAGACAGGTGACCAGTCTATCACAGGGAGACATGTAGAGACAGACAGGTAACCAGTCTATCACAGGGAGACATGTAGAGACAGACAGGTAACCAGTCTATCACAGGGAGACATGTACAGACAGACAGGTGACCAGTCTATCACAGGGAGACATGTAGAGACAGACAGGTAACCAGTCTATCACAGGGCTGACATGTAGAGACAGACAGGTAACCAATCTATCACATGGAGACATGTGGAGACAGACAGGTAACCAGTCTATCACAGGGAGACATGTAGAGACCGACAGGTAACCAGTCTATCACAGGGGGACATGTAGAGACAGACAGGTAACCAGTCTATCACAGGGAGACATGTAGAGACAGACAGGTAACCAGTCTATCACAGGGAGACATGTAGAGACAGACAGGTAACCAGTCTATCACGGGGCCGACATGTAGAGACAGACAGGTAACCAGTCTATCACAGGGAGACATGTAGAGACAGACAGGTAACCAGTCTATCACAGGGAGACATGTACAGACAGACAGGTGACCAGTCTATCACAGGGAGACATGTAGAGACAGACAGGTAACCAGTCTATCACAGGGCTGACATGTAGAGACAGACAGGTAACCAATCTATCACATGGAGACATGTGGAGACAGACAGGTAACCAGTCTATCACAGGGAGACATGTAGAGACCGACAGGTAACCAGTCTATCACAGGGGGACATGTAGAGACAGACAGGTAACCAGTCTATCACAGGGAGACATGTAGAGACAGACAGGTAACCAGTCTATCACAGGGAGACATGTAGAGACAGACAGGTAACCAGTCTATCACGGGGCCGACATGTAGAGACAGACAGGTAACCAGTCTATCACAGGGAGACATGTAGAGACAGACAGGTAACCAGTCTATCACAGGGCTGACATGTAGAGACAGACAGGAAACCAGTCTATCACAGGGCCGACATGTAGAGACAGACAGGTAACCAGTCTATCACAGGGCCGACATGTAGAGACAGACAGGTAACCAGTCTATCACAGGGAGACATGTAGAGACAGACAGGTAACCAGTCTATCACAGGGAGACATGTAGAGACAGACAGGTAACCAGTCTATCATGGGGCCGACATGTAGAGACAGACAGGTAACCAGTCTATCACAGGGGTACATGTAGAGACAGACAGGTAACCAGTCTATCACAGGTGGACATGTAGAGACAGACAGGTAACCAGTCTATCACAGGGAGACATGTAGAGACAGACAGGTAACCAGTCTATCACAGGGGGACATGTAGAGACAGACAGGTAACCAGTCTATCACAGGGAGACATGTAGAGACAGACAGGTAACCAGTCTATCACAGGGAGACATGTAAAGACAGACAGGTAACCAGTCTATCACAGGGAGACATGTAGAGACAGACAGGTGACCAGTCTATCACAGGGAGACATGTAGAGACAGACAGGTAACCAGTCTATCACAGGGAGACATGTAGAGACAGACAGGTAACCAGTCTATCACAGGGCTGACATGTAGAGACAGACAGGTAACCAGTCTATCACAGGGAGACATGTAGAGACAGACAGGTAACCAGTCTATCACAGGGAGACATGTACAGACAGACAGGTGACCAGTCTATCACAGGGAGACATGTAGAGACAGACAGGTAACCAGTCTATCACAGGGCTGACATGTAGAGACAGACAGGTAACCAATCTATCACATGGAGACATGTGGAGACAGACAGGTAACCAGTCTATCACAGGGAGACATGTAGAGACCGACAGGTAACCAGTCTATCACAGGGGGACATGTAGAGACAGACAGGTAACCAGTCTATCACAGGGAGACATGTAGAGACAGACAGGTAACCAGTCTATCACAGGGAGACATGTAGAGACAGACAGGTAACCAGTCTATCACGGGGCCGACATGTAGAGACAGACAGGTAACCAGTCTATCACAGGGCCGACATGTAGAGACAGACAGGTAACCAGTCTATCACAGGGAGACATGTAGAGACAGACAGGTAACCAGTCTATCACAGGGAGACATGTAGAGACAGACAGGTAACCAGTCTATCACAGGGAGACATGTACAGACAGACAGGTGACCAGTCTATCACAGGGAGACATGTAGAGACAGACAGGTAACCAGTCTATCACAGGGCTGACATGTAGAGACAGACAGGTAACCAATCTATCACATGGAGACATGTGGAGACAGACAGGTAACCAGTCTATCACAGGGCTGACATGTAGAGACAGACAGGTAACCAGTCTATCACAGGGAGACATGTAAAGACAGACAGGTAACCAGTCTATCACAGGGAGACATGTAGAGACAGACAGGTGACCAGTCTATCACAGGGAGACATGTAGAGACAGACAGGTAACCAGTCTATCACAGGGAGACATGTAGAGACAGACAGGTAACCAGTCTATCACAGGGCTGACATGTAGAGACAGACAGGTAACCAGTCTATCACAGGGCCGACATGTAGAGACAGACAGGTAACCAGTCTATCACAGGGAGACATGTAGAGACAGACAGGTAACCAGTCTATCACAGGGAGACATGTAGAGACAGACAGGTAACCAGTCTATCATGGGGCCGACATGTAGAGACAGACAGGTAACCAGTCTATCACAGGGGTACATGTAGAGACAGACAGGTAACCAGTCTATCACAGGGGGACATGTAGAGACAGACAGGTAACCAGTCTATCACAGGGAGACATGTAGAGACAGACAGGTAAGCAGTCTATCACAGGGAGACATGTAGAGACAGACAGGTAACCAGTCTATCACAGGGGGACATGTAGAGACAGACAGGTGACCAGTCTATCACAGGGAGACATGTAGAGACAGACAGGTAACCAGTCTATCACAGGGAGACATGTAGAGACAGACAGGTAACCAGTCTATCACAGGGAGACATGTACAGACAGACAGGTGACCAGTCTATCACAGGGAGACATGTAGAGACAGACAGGTAACCAGTCTATCACAGGGCTGACATGTAGAGACAGACAGGTAACCAATCTATCACATGGAGACATGTGGAGACAGACAGGTAACCAGTCTATCACAGGGAGACATGTAGAGACCGACAGGTAACCAGTCTATCACAGGGGGACATGTAGAGACAGACAGGTAACCAGTCTATCACAGGGAGACATGTAGAGACAGACAGGTAACCAGTCTATCACAGGGAGACATGTAGAGACAGACAGGTAACCAGTCTATCACGGGGCCGACATGTAGAGACAGACAGGTAACCAGTCTATCACAGGGAGACATGTAGAGACAGACAGGTAACCAGTCTATCACAGGGCTGACATGTAGAGACAGACAGGTAACCAGTCTATCACAGGGCCGACATGTAGAGACAGACAGGTAACCAGTCTATCACAGGGCCGACATGTAGAGACAGACAGGTAACCAGTCTATCACAGGGAGACATGTAGAGACAGACAGGTAACCAGTCTATCACAGGGAGACATGTAGAGACAGACAGGTAACCAGTCTATCATGGGGCCGACATGTAGAGACAGACAGGTAACCAGTCTATCACAGGGGTACATGTAGAGACAGACAGGTAACCAGTCTATCACAGGTGGACATGTAGAGACAGACAGGTAACCAGTCTATCACAGGGAGACATGTAGAGACAGACAGGTAACCAGTCTATCACAGGGGGACATGTAGAGACAGACAGGTAACCAGTCTATCACAGGGAGACATGTAGAGACAGACAGGTAACCAGTCTATCACAGGGAGACATGTAAAGACAGACAGGTAACCAGTCTATCACAGGGAGACATGTAGAGACAGACAGGTGACCAGTCTATCACAGGGAGACATGTAGAGACAGACAGGTAACCAGTCTATCACAGGGAGACATGTAGAGACAGACAGGTAACCAGTCTATCACAGGGCTGACATGTAGAGACAGACAGGTAACCAGTCTATCACAGGGAGACATGTAGAGACAGACAGGTAACCAGTCTATCACAGGGAGACATGTACAGACAGACAGGTGACCAGTCTATCACAGGGAGACATGTAGAGACAGACAGGTAACCAGTCTATCACAGGGCTGACATGTAGAGACAGACAGGTAACCAATCTATCACATGGAGACATGTGGAGACAGACAGGTAACCAGTCTATCACAGGGAGACATGTAGAGACCGACAGGTAACCAGTCTATCACAGGGGGACATGTAGAGACAGACAGGTAACCAGTCTATCACAGGGAGACATGTAGAGACAGACAGGTAACCAGTCTATCACAGGGAGACATGTAGAGACAGACAGGTAACCAGTCTATCACGGGGCCGACATGTAGAGACAGACAGGTAACCAGTCTATCACAGGGCCGACATGTAGAGACAGACAGGTAACCAGTCTATCACAGGGAGACATGTAGAGACAGACAGGTAACCAGTCTATCACAGGGAGACATGTAGAGACAGACAGGTAACCAGTCTATCACAGGGAGACATGTACAGACAGACAGGTGACCAGTCTATCACAGGGAGACATGTAGAGACAGACAGGTAACCAGTCTATCACAGGGAGACATGTACAGACAGACAGGTGACCAGTCTATCACAGGGAGACATGTAGAGACAGACAGGTAACCAGTCTATCACAGGGCTGACATGTAGAGACAGACAGGTAACCAATCTATCACATGGAGACATGTGGAGACAGACAGGTAACCAGTCTATCACAGGGCTGACATGTAGAGACAGACAGGTAACCAGTCTATCACAGGGAGACATGTAGAGACAGACAGGTGACCAGTCTATCACAGGGAGACATGTAGAGACAGACAGGTAACCAGTCTATCACAGGGAGACATGTAGAGACAGACAGGTAACCAGTCTATCACAGGGCTGACATGTAGAGACAGACAGGTAACCAGTCTATCACAGGGCCGACATGTAGAGACAGACAGGTAACCAGTCTATCACAGGGAGACATGTAGAGACAGACAGGTAACCAGTCTATCACAGGGAGACATGTAGAGACAGACAGGTAACCAGTCTATCATGGGGCCGACATGTAGAGACAGACAGGTAACCAGTCTATCACAGGGGTACATGTAGAGACAGACAGGTAACCAGTCTATCACAGGGGGACATGTAGAGACAGACAGGTAACCAGTCTATCACAGGGAGACATGTAGAGACAGACAGGTAAGCAGTCTATCACAGGGAGACATGTAGAGACAGACAGGTAACCAGTCTATCACAGGGGGACATGTAGAGACAGACAGGTAACCAGTCTATCACAGGGAGACATGTAGAGACAGACAGGTAACCAGTCTATCACAGGGAGACATGTAAAGACAGACAGGTAACCAGTCTATCACAGGGAGACATGTAGAGACAGACAGGTAACCAGTCTATCACAGGGAGACATGTACAGACAGACAGGTGACCAGTCTATCACAGGGAGACATGTAGAGACAGACAGGTAACCAGTCTATCACAGGGCTGACATGTAGAGACAGACAGGTAACCAATCTATCACATGGAGACATGTGGAGACAGACAGGTAACCAGTCTATCACAGGGAGACATGTAGAGACCGACAGGTAACCAGTCTATCACAGGGGGACATGTAGAGACAGACAGGTAACCAGTCTATCACAGGGAGACATGTAGAGACAGACAGGTAACCAGTCTATCACAGGGAGACATGTAGAGACAGACAGGTAACCAGTCTATCACGGGGCCGACATGTAGAGACAGACAGGTAACCAGTCTATCACAGGGAGACATGTAGAGACAGACAGGTAACCAGTCTATCACAGGGGGACATGTAGAGACAGACAGTTAACCAGTCTATCACAGGGAGACATGTAGAGACAGACAGGTAACCAGTCTATCACAGGGGGACATGTAGAGACAGACAGGTAACCAGTCTATCACAGGGAGACATGTAGAGACAGACAGGTAACCAGTCTATCACAGGGAGACATGTAGAGACAGACAGGTAACCAGTCTATCATAGGGCTGACATGTAGAGACAGACAGGTAACCAGTCTATCACATGGAGACATGTGGAGACAGACACGTAACCAGTCTATCACAGGGAGACATGTAGAGACAGACAGGTAACCAGTCTATCACAGGGCTGACATGTAGAGAGAGACAGGTGACCAGTCTATCACAGGGCTGACATGTAGAGACAGACAGGTAACCAGTCTATCACAGGGCTGACATGTAGAGACAGACAGGTGACCAGTCTATCACAGGGCTGACATGTAGAGACAGACAGGTAACCAGTCTATCACAGGGAGACATGTAGAGACAGACAGGTAACCAGTCTATCACAGGGAGACATGTAGAGACAGACAGGTAACCAGTCTATCACAGGGCTGACATGTAGAGACAGACAGGCAACCAGTCTATCACAGGGCTGACATGTAGAGACAGACAGGTAACCAGTCTATCACAGGGCCGACATGTAGAGACAGACAGGTAACCAGTCTATCATGGGGCCGACATGTAGAGACAGACAGGTAACCAGTCTATCACAGGGAGACATGTAGAGACAGACAGGTGACCAGTCTATCACAGGGAGACATGTAGAGACAGACAGGTAACCAGTCTATCATGGGGCCGACATGTAGAGACAGACAGGTAACCAGTCTATCACAGGGGTACATGTAGAGACAGACAGGTAACCAGTCTATCACAGGTGGACATGTAGAGACAGACAGGTAACCAGTCTATCACAGGGAGACATGTAGAGACAGACAGGTAACCAGTCTATCACAGGGGGACATGTAGAGACAGACAGGTAACCAGTCTATCACAGGGAGACATGTAGAGACAGACAGGTAACCAGTCTATCACAGGGAGACATGTAAAGACAGACAGGTAACCAGTCTATCACAGGGAGACATGTAGAGACAGACAGGTGACCAGTCTATCACAGGGAGACATGTAGAGACAGACAGGTAACCAGTCTATCACAGGGAGACATGTAGAGACAGACAGGTAACCAGTCTATCACAGGGCTGACATGTAGAGACAGACAGGTAACCAGTCTATCACAGGGAGACATGTAGAGACAGACAGGTAACCAGTCTATCACAGGGAGACATGTACAGACAGACAGGTGACCAGTCTATCACAGGGAGACATGTAGAGACAGACAGGTAACCAGTCTATCACAGGGCTGACATGTAGAGACAGACAGGTAACCAATCTATCACATGGAGACATGTGGAGACAGACAGGTAACCAGTCTATCACAGGGAGACATGTAGAGACCGACAGGTAACCAGTCTATCACAGGGGGACATGTAGAGACAGACAGGTAACCAGTCTATCACAGGGAGACATGTAGAGACAGACAGGTAACCAGTCTATCACAGGGAGACATGTAGAGACAGACAGGTAACCAGTCTATCACGGGGCCGACATGTAGAGACAGACAGGTAACCAGTCTATCACAGGGCCGACATGTAGAGACAGACAGGTAACCAGTCTATCACAGGGAGACATGTAGAGACAGACAGGTAACCAGTCTATCACAGGGAGACATGTAGAGACAGACAGGTAACCAGTCTATCACAGGGAGACATGTACAGACAGACAGGTGACCAGTCTATCACAGGGAGACATGTAGAGACAGACAGGTAACCAGTCTATCACAGGGCTGACATGTAGAGACAGACAGGTAACCAATCTATCACATGGAGACATGTGGAGACAGACAGGTAACCAGTCTATCACAGGGCTGACATGTAGAGACAGACAGGTAACCAGTCTATCACAGGGAGACATGTAAAGACAGACAGGTAACCAGTCTATCACAGGGAGACATGTAGAGACAGACAGGTGACCAGTCTATCACAGGGAGACATGTAGAGACAGACAGGTAACCAGTCTATCACAGGGAGACATGTAGAGACAGACAGGTAACCAGTCTATCACAGGGCTGACATGTAGAGACAGACAGGTAACCAGTCTATCACAGGGCCGACATGTAGAGACAGACAGGTAACCAGTCTATCACAGGGAGACATGTAGAGACAGACAGGTAACCAGTCTATCACAGGGAGACATGTAGAGACAGACAGGTAACCAGTCTATCATGGGGCCGACATGTAGAGACAGACAGGTAACCAGTCTATCACAGGGGTACATGTAGAGACAGACAGGTAACCAGTCTATCACAGGGGGACATGTAGAGACAGACAGGTAACCAGTCTATCACAGGGAGACATGTAGAGACAGACAGGTAAGCAGTCTATCACAGGGAGACATGTAGAGACAGACAGGTAACCAGTCTATCACAGGGGGACATGTAGAGACAGACAGGTAACCAGTCTATCACAGGGAGACATGTAGAGACAGACAGGTAACCAGTCTATCACAGGGAGACATGTAAAGACAGACAGGTAACCAGTCTATCACAGGGAGACATGTAGAGACACACAGGTAACCAGTCTATCACAGGGAGACATGTACAGACAGACAGGTGACCAGTCTATCACAGGGAGACATGTAGAGACAGACAGGTAACCAGTCTATCACAGGGCTGACATGTAGAGACAGACAGGTAACCAATCTATCACATGGAGACATGTAGAGACAGACAGGTAACCAGTCTATCACAGGGCTGACATGTAGAGACAGACAGGTAACCAATCTATCACATGGAGACATGTGGAGACAGACAGGTAACCAGTCTATCACAGGGCTGACATGTAGAGACAGACAGGTAACCAGTCTATCACAGGGAGACATGTAGAGACAGACAGGTAACCAGTCTATCACAGGGAGACATGTACAGACAGACAGGTGACCAGTCTATCACAGGGAGACATGTAGAGACAGACAGGTAACCAGTCTATCACAGGGCTGACATGTAGAGACAGACAGGTAACCAATCTATCACATGGAGACATGTGGAGACAGACAGGTAACCAGTCTATCACAGGGAGACATGTAGAGACCGACAGGTAACCAGTCTATCACAGGGGGACATGTAGAGACAGACAGGTAACCAGTCTATCACAGGGAGACATGTAGAGACAGACAGGTAACCAGTCTATCACAGGGAGACATGTAGAGACAGACAGGTAACCAGTCTATCACGGGGCCGACATGTAGAGACAGACAGGTAACCAGTCTATCACAGGGCCGACATGTAGAGACAGACAGGTAACCAGTCTATCACAGGGAGACATGTAGAGACAGACAGGTAACCAGTCTATCACAGGGAGACATGTAGAGACAGACAGGTAACCAGTCTATCACAGGGAGACATGTACAGACAGACAGGTGACCAGTCTATCACAGGGAGACATGTAGAGACAGACAGGTAACCAGTCTATCACAGGGCTGACATGTAGAGACAGACAGGTAACCAATCTATCACATGGAGACATGTGGAGACAGACAGGTAACCAGTCTATCACAGGGCTGACATGTAGAGACAGACAGGTAACCAGTCTATCACAGGGAGACATGTAAAGACAGACAGGTAACCAGTCTATCACAGGGAGACATGTAGAGACAGACAGGTGACCAGTCTATCACAGGGAGACATGTAGAGACAGACAGGTAACCAGTCTATCACAGGGAGACATGTAGAGACAGACAGGTAACCAGTCTATCACAGGGCTGACATGTAGAGACAGACAGGTAACCAGTCTATCACAGGGCCGACATGTAGAGACAGACAGGTAACCAGTCTATCACAGGGAGACATGTAGAGACAGACAGGTAACCAGTCTATCACAGGGAGACATGTAGAGACAGACAGGTAACCAGTCTATCATGGGGCCGACATGTAGAGACAGACAGGTAACCAGTCTATCACAGGGGTACATGTAGAGACAGACAGGTAACCAGTCTATCACAGGGGGACATGTAGAGACAGACAGGTAACCAGTCTATCACAGGGAGACATGTAGAGACAGACAGGTAAGCAGTCTATCACAGGGAGACATGTAGAGACAGACAGGTAACCAGTCTATCACAGGGGGACATGTAGAGACAGACAGGTAACCAGTCTATCACAGACATGTAGAGACAGACAGGTAACCAGTCTATCACAGGGAGACATGTAAAGACAGACAGGTAACCAGTCTATCACAGGGAGACATGTAGAGACAGACAGGTAACCAGTCTATCACAGGGAGACATGTACAGACAGACAGGTGACCAGTCTATCACAGGGAGACATGTAGAGACAGACAGGTAACCAGTCTATCACAGGGCTGACATGTAGAGACAGACAGGTAACCAATCTATCACATGGAGACATGTAGAGACAGACAGGTAACCAGTCTATCACAGGGCTGACATGTAGAGACAGACAGGTAACCAATCTATCACATGGAGACATGTGGAGACAGACAGGTAACCAGTCTATCACAGGGCTGACATGTAGAGACAGACAGGTAACCAGTCTATCACAGGGAGACATGTAGAGACAGACAGGTAACCAGTCTATCACAGGGAGACATGTACAGACAGACAGGTGACCAGTCTATCACAGGGAGACATGTAGAGACAGACAGGTAACCAGTCTATCACAGGGCTGACATGTAGAGACAGACAGGTAACCAATCTATCACATGGAGACATGTGGAGACAGACAGGTAACCAGTCTATCACAGGGAGACATGTAGAGACCGACAGGTAACCAGTCTATCACAGGGGGACATGTAGAGACAGACAGGTAACCAGTCTATCACAGGGAGACATGTAGAGACAGACAGGTAACCAGTCTATCACAGGGAGACATGTAGAGACAGACAGGTAACCAGTCTATCACGGGGCCGACATGTAGAGACAGACAGGTAACCAGTCTATCACAGGGCCGACATGTAGAGACAGACAGGTAACCAGTCTATCACAGGGAGACATGTAGAGACAGACAGGTAACCAGTCTATCACAGGGAGACATGTAGAGACAGACAGGTAACCAGTCTATCACAGGGAGACATGTACAGACAGACAGGTGACCAGTCTATCACAGGGAGACATGTAGAGACAGACAGGTAACCAGTCTATCACAGGGCTGACATGTAGAGACAGACAGGTAACCAATCTATCACATGGAGACATGTGGAGACAGACAGGTAACCAGTCTATCACAGGGCTGACATGTAGAGACAGACAGGTAACCAGTCTATCACAGGGAGACATGTAAAGACAGACAGGTAACCAGTCTATCACAGGGAGACATGTAGAGACAGACAGGTGACCAGTCTATCACAGGGAGACATGTAGAGACAGACAGGTAACCAGTCTATCACAGGGAGACATGTAGAGACAGACAGGTAACCAGTCTATCACAGGGCTGACATGTAGAGACAGACAGGTAACCAGTCTATCACAGGGCCGACATGTAGAGACAGACAGGTAACCAGTCTATCACAGGGAGACATGTAGAGACAGACAGGTAACCAGTCTATCACAGGGAGACATGTAGAGACAGACAGGTAACCAGTCTATCATGGGGCCGACATGTAGAGACAGACAGGTAACCAGTCTATCACAGGGGTACATGTAGAGACAGACAGGTAACCAGTCTATCACAGGGGGACATGTAGAGACAGACAGGTAACCAGTCTATCACAGGGAGACATGTAGAGACAGACAGGTAAGCAGTCTATCACAGGGAGACATGTAGAGACAGACAGGTAACCAGTCTATCACAGGGGGACATGTAGAGACAGACAGGTAACCAGTCTATCACAGGGAGACATGTAGAGACAGACAGGTAACCAGTCTATCACAGGGAGACATGTAAAGACAGACAGGTAACCAGTCTATCACAGGGAGACATGTAGAGACAGACAGGTAACCAGTCTATCACAGGGAGACATGTACAGACAGACAGGTGACCAGTCTATCACAGGGAGACATGTAGAGACAGACAGGTAACCAGTCTATCACAGGGCTGACATGTAGAGACAGACAGGTAACCAATCTATCACATGGAGACATGTGGAGACAGACAGGTAACCAGTCTATCACAGGGAGACATGTAGAGACCGACAGGTAACCAGTCTATCACAGGGGGACATGTAGAGACAGACAGGTAACCAGTCTATCACAGGGAGACATGTAGAGACAGACAGGTAACCAGTCTATCACAGGGAGACATGTAGAGACAGACAGGTAACCAGTCTATCACGGGGCCGACATGTAGAGACAAACAGGTAACCAGTCTATCACAGGGAGACATGTAGAGACAGACAGGTAACCAGTCTATCACAGGGGGACATGTAGAGACAGACAGTTAACCAGTCTATCACAGGGAGACATGTAGAGACAGACAGGTAACCAGTCTATCACAGGGGGACATGTAGAGACAGACAGGTAACCAGTCTATCACAGGGAGACATGTAGAGACAGACAGGTAACCAGTCTATCACAGGGAGACATGTAGAGACAGACAGGTAACCAGTCTATCATAGGGCTGACATGTAGAGACAGACAGGTAACCAGTCTATCACATGGAGACATGTGGAGACAGACACGTAACCAGTCTATCACAGGGAGACATGTAGAGACAGACAGGTAACCAGTCTATCACAGGGCTGACATGTAGAGAGAGACAGGTGACCAGTCTATCACAGGGCTGACATGTAGAGACAGACAGGTAACCAGTCTATCACAGGGCTGACATGTAGAGACAGACAGGTGACCAGTCTATCACAGGGCTGACATGTAGAGACAGACAGGTAACCAGTCTATCACAGGGAGACATGTAGAGACAGACAGGTAACCAGTCTATCACAGGGAGACATGTAGAGACAGACAGGTAACCAGTCTATCACAGGGCTGACATGTAGAGACAGACAGGCAACCAGTCTATCACAGGGCTGACATGTAGAGACAGACAGGTAACCAGTCTATCACAGGGCCGACATGTAGAGACAGACAGGTAACCAGTCTATCATGGGGCCGACATGTAGAGACAGACAGGTAACCAGTCTATCACAGGGAGACATGTAGAGACAGACAGGTGACCAGTCTATCACAGGGAGACATGTAGAGACCGACAGGTAACCAGTCTATCACAGGGGGACATGTAGAGACAGACAGGTAACCAGTCTATCACGGGGCCGACATGTAGAGACAGACAGGTAACCAGTCTATCACAGGGAGACATGTAGAGACAGACAGGTAACCAGTCTATCACGGGGCCGACATGTAGAGACAGACAGGTAACCAGTCTATCACAGGGAGACATGTAGAGACAGACAGGTAACCAGTCTATCACAGGGCTGACATGTAGAGACAGACAGGTAACCAGTCTATCACAGGGCCGACATGTAGAGACAGACAGGTAACCAGTCTATCACAGGGCCGACATGTAGAGACAGACAGGTAACCAGTCTATCACAGGGAGACATGTAGAGACAGACAGGTAACCAGTCTATCACAGGGAGACATGTAGAGACAGACAGGTAACCAGTCTATCATGGGGCCGACATGTAGAGACAGACAGGTAACCAGTCTATCACAGGGGTACATGTAGAGACAGACAGGTAACCAGTCTATCATGGGGCCGACATGTAGAGACAGACAGGTAACCAGTCTATCACAGGGGTACATGTAGAGACAGACAGGTAACCAGTCTATCACAGGTGGACATGTAGAGACAGACAGGTAACCAGTCTATCACAGGGAGACATGTAGAGACAGACAGGTAACCAGTCTATCACAGGGGGACATGTAGAGAGACAGGTAACCAGTCTATCACAGGGAGACATGTAGAGACAGACAGGTAACCAGTCTATCACAGGGAGACATGTAAAGACAGACAGGTAACCAGTCTATCACAGGGAGACATGTAGAGACAGACAGGTGACCAGTCTATCACAGGGAGACATGTAGAGACAGACAGGTAACCAGTCTATCACAGGGAGACATGTAGAGACAGACAGGTAACCAGTCTATCACAGGGCTGACATGTAGAGACAGACAGGTAACCAGTCTATCACAGGGAGACATGTAGAGACAGACAGGTAACCAGTCTATCACAGGGAGACATGTACAGACAGACAGGTGACCAGTCTATCACAGGGAGACATGTAGAGACAGACAGGTAACCAGTCTATCACAGGGCTGACATGTAGAGACAGACAGGTAACCAATCTATCACATGGAGACATGTGGAGACAGACAGGTAACCAGTCTATCACAGGGAGACATGTAGAGACCGACAGGTAACCAGTCTATCACAGGGAGACATGTAGAGACAGACAGGTAACCAGTCTATCACGGGGCCGACATGTAGAGACAGACAGGTAACCAGTCTATCACAGGGCCGACATGTAGAGACAGACAGGTAACCAGTCTATCACAGGGAGACATGTAGAGACAGACAGGTAACCAGTCTATCACAGGGAGACATGTAGAGACAGACAGGTAACCAGTCTATCATGGGGCCGACATGTAGAGACAGACAGGTAACCAGTCTATCACAGGGCCGACATGTAGAGACAGACAGGTAACCAGTCTATCACAGGGAGACATGTAGAGACAGACAGGTAACCAGTCTATCACAGGGAGACATGTAGAGACAGACAGGTAACCAGTCTATCATGGGGCCGACATGTAGAGACAGACAGGTAACCAGTCTATCACAGGGCTGACATGTAGAGACAGACAGGTAACCAATCTATCACATGGAGACATGTGGAGACAGACAGGTAACCAGTCTATCACAGGGAGACATGTAGAGACCGACAGGTAACCAGTCTATCACAGGGGGACATGTAGAGACAGACAGGTAACCAGTCTATCACAGGGAGACATGTAGAGACAGACAGGTAACCAGTCTATCACAGGGAGACATGTAGAGACAGACAGGTAACCAGTCTATCACGGGGCCGACATGTAGAGACAGACAGGTAACCAGTCTATCACAGGGAGACATGTAGAGACAGACAGGTAACCAGTCTATCACAGGGGGACATGTAGAGACAGACAGTTAACCAGTCTATCACAGGGAGACATGTAGAGACAGACAGGTAACCAGTCTATCACAGGGGGACATGTAGAGACAGACAGGTAACCAGTCTATCACAGGGAGACATGTAGAGACAGACAGGTAACCAGTCTATCACAGGGAGACATGTAGAGACAGACAGGTAACCAGTCTATCATAGGGCTGACATGTAGAGACAGACAGGTAACCAGTCTATCACATGGAGACATGTGGAGACAGACACGTAACCAGTCTATCACAGGGAGACATGTAGAGACAGACAGGTAACCAGTCTATCACAGGGCTGACATGTAGAGAGAGACAGGTGACCAGTCTATCACAGGGCTGACATGTAGAGACAGACAGGTAACCAGTCTATCACAGGGCTGACATGTAGAGACAGACAGGTGACCAGTCTATCACAGGGCTGACATGTAGAGACAGACAGGTAACCAGTCTATCACAGGGAGACATGTAGAGACAGACAGGTAACCAGTCTATCACAGGGAGACATGTAGAGACAGACAGGTAACCAGTCTATCACAGGGCTGACATGTAGAGACAGACAGGCAACCAGTCTATCACAGGGCTGACATGTAGAGACTGAAAGGTAACCAGTCTATCACGGGGCCGACATGTAGAGACAGACAGGTAACCAGTCTATCACAGGGAGACATGTAGAGACAGACAGGTAACCAGTCTATCACAGGGCTGACATGTAGAGACAGACAGGTAACCAGTCTATCACAGGGCCGACATGTAGAGACAGACAGGTAACCAGTCTATCACAGGGCCGACATGTAGAGACAGACAGGTAACCAGTCTATCACAGGGAGACATGTAGAGACAGACAGGTAACCAGTCTATCACAGGGAGACATGTAGAGACAGACAGGTAACCAGTCTATCATGGGGCCGACATGTAGAGACAGACAGGTAACCAGTCTATCACAGGGGTACATGTAGAGACAGACAGGTAACCAGTCTATCACAGGTGGACATGTAGAGACAGACAGGTAACCAGTCTATCACAGGGAGACATGTAGAGACAGACAGGTAACCAGTCTATCACAGGGGGACATGTAGAGACAGACAGGTAACCAGTCTATCACAGGGAGACATGTAGAGACAGACAGGTAACCAGTCTATCACAGGGAGACATGTAAAGACAGACAGGTAACCAGTCTATCACAGGGAGACATGTAGAGACAGACAGGTGACCAGTCTATCACAGGGAGACATGTAGAGACAGACAGGTAACCAGTCTATCACAGGGAGACATGTAGAGACAGACAGGTAACCAGTCTATCACAGGGCTGACATGTAGAGACAGACAGGTAACCAGTCTATCACAGGGAGACATGTAGAGACAGACAGGTAACCAGTCTATCACAGGGAGACATGTACAGACAGACAGGTGACCAGTCTATCACAGGGAGACATGTAGAGACAGACAGGTAACCAGTCTATCACAGGGCTGACATGTAGAGACAGACAGGTAACCAATCTATCACATGGAGACATGTGGAGACAGACAGGTAACCAGTCTATCACAGGGAGACATGTAGAGACCGACAGGTAACCAGTCTATCACAGGGGGACATGTAGAGACAGACAGGTAACCAGTCTATCACAGGGAGACATGTAGAGACAGACAGGTAACCAGTCTATCACAGGGAGACATGTAGAGACAGACAGGTAACCAGTCTATCACGGGGCCGACATGTAGAGACAGACAGGTAACCAGTCTATCACAGGGCCGACATGTAGAGACAGACAGGTAACCAGTCTATCACAGGGAGACATGTAGAGACAGACAGGTAACCAGTCTATCACAGGGAGACATGTAGAGACAGACAGGTAACCAGTCTATCACAGGGAGACATGTACAGACAGAGAGGTGACCAGTCTATCACAGGGAGACATGTAGAGACAGACAGGTAACCAGTCTATCACAGGGCTGACATGTAGAGACAGACAGGTAACCAATCTATCACATGGAGACATGTGGAGACAGACAGGTAACCAGTCTATCACAGGGCTGACATGTAGAGACAGACAGGTAACCAGTCTATCACAGGGAGACATGTAAAGACAGACAGGTAACCAGTCTATCACAGGGAGACATGTAGAGACAGACAGGTGACCAGTCTATCACAGGGAGACATGTAGAGACAGACAGGTAACCAGTCTATCACAGGGAGACATGTAGAGACAGACAGGTAACCAGTCTATCACAGGGCTGACATGTAGAGACAGACAGGTAACCAGTCTATCACAGGGCCGACATGTAGAGACAGACAGGTAACCAGTCTATCACAGGGAGACATGTAGAGACAGACAGGTAACCAGTCTATCACAGGGAGACATGTAGAGACAGACAGGTAACCAGTCTATCATGGGGCCGACATGTAGAGACAGACAGGTAACCAGTCTATCACAGGGAGACATGTAGAGACAGACAGGTAAGCAGTCTATCACAGGGAGACATGTAGAGACAGACAGGTAACCAGTCTATCACAGGGGGACATGTAGAGACAGACAGGTAACCAGTCTATCACAGGGAGACATGTAGAGACAGACAGGTAACCAGTCTATCACAGGGAGACATGTAAAGACAGACAGGTAACCAGTCTATCACAGGGAGACATGTAGAGACAGACAGGTAACCAGTCTATCACAGGGAGACATGTACAGACAGACAGGTGACCAGTCTATCACAGGGAGACATGTAGAGACAGACAGGTAACCAGTCTATCACAGGGCTGACATGTAGAGACAGACAGGTAACCAATCTATCACATGGAGACATGTAGAGACAGACAGGTAACCAGTCTATCACAGGGCTGACATGTAGAGACAGACAGGTAACCAATCTATCACATGGAGACATGTGGAGACAGACAGGTAACCAGTCTATCACAGGGCTGACATGTAGAGACAGACAGGTAACCAGTCTATCACAGGGAGACATGTAGAGACAGACAGGTAACCAGTCTATCACAGGGAGACATGTACAGACAGACAGGTGACCAGTCTATCACAGGGAGACATGTAGAGACAGACAGGTAACCAGTCTATCACAGGGCTGACATGTAGAGACAGACAGGTAACCAATCTATCACATGGAGACATGTGGAGACAGACAGGTAACCAGTCTATCACAGGGAGACATGTAGAGACCGACAGGTAACCAGTCTATCACAGGGGGACATGTAGAGACAGACAGGTAACCAGTCTATCACGGGGCCGACATGTAGAGACAGACAGGTAACCAGTCTATCACAGGGCCGACATGTAGAGACAGACAGGTAACCAGTCTATCACAGGGAGACATGTAGAGACAGACAGGTAACCAGTCTATCACAGGGAGACATGTAGAGACAGACAGGTAACCAGTCTATCACAGGGAGACATGTACAGACAGACAGGTGACCAGTCTATCACAGGGAGACATGTAGAGACAGACAGGTAACCAGTCTATCACAGGGCTGACATGTAGAGACAGACAGGTAACCAATCTATCACATGGAGACATGTGGAGACAGACAGGTAACCAGTCTATCACAGGGCTGACATGTAGAGACAGACAGGTAACCAGTCTATCACAGGGAGACATGTAAAGACAGACAGGTAACCAGTCTATCACAGGGAGACATGTAGAGACAGACAGGTGACCAGTCTATCACAGGGAGACATGTAGAGACAGACAGGTAACCAGTCTATCACAGGGAGACATGTAGAGACAGACAGGTAACCAGTCTATCACAGGGCTGACATGTAGAGACAGACAGGTAACCAGTCTATCACAGGGCCGACATGTAGAGACAGACAGGTAACCAGTCTATCACAGGGAGACATGTAGAGACAGACAGGTAACCAGTCTATCACAGGGAGACATGTAGAGACAGACAGGTAACCAGTCTATCATGGGGCCGACATGTAGAGACAGACAGGTAACCAGTCTATCACAGGGAGACATGTAGAGACAGACAGGTAACCAGTCTATCACAGGGAGACATGTACAGACAGACAGGTGACCAGTCTATCACAGGGAGACATGTAGAGACAGACAGGTAACCAGTCTATCACAGGGCTGACATGTAGAGACAGACAGGTAACCAATCTATCACATGGAGACATGTGGAGACAGACAGGTAACCAGTCTATCACAGGGAGACATGTAGAGACCGACAGGTAACCAGTCTATCACAGGGGGACATGTAGAGACAGACAGGTAACCAGTCTATCACAGGGAGACATGTAGAGACAGACAGGTAACCAGTCTATCACAGGGAGACATGTAGAGACAGACAGGTAACCAGTCTATCACGGGGCCGACATGTAGAGACAAACAGGTAACCAGTCTATCACAGGGAGACATGTAGAGACAGACAGGTAACCAGTCTATCACAGGGGGACATGTAGAGACAGACAGTTAACCAGTCTATCACAGGGAGACATGTAGAGACAGACAGGTAACCAGTCTATCACAGGGGGACATGTAGAGACAGACAGGTAACCAGTCTATCACAGGGAGACATGTAGAGACAGACAGGTAACCAGTCTATCACAGGGAGACATGTAGAGACAGACAGGTAACCAGTCTATCATAGGGCTGACATGTAGAGACAGACAGGTAACCAGTCTATCACATGGAGACATGTGGAGACAGACACGTAACCAGTCTATCACAGGGAGACATGTAGAGACAGACAGGTAACCAGTCTATCACAGGGCTGACATGTAGAGAGAGACAGGTGACCAGTCTATCACAGGGCTGACATGTAGAGACAGACAGGTAACCAGTCTATCACAGGGCTGACATGTAGAGACAGACAGGTGACCAGTCTATCACAGGGCTGACATGTAGAGACAGACAGGTAACCAGTCTATCACAGGGAGACATGTAGAGACAGACAGGTAACCAGTCTATCACAGGGAGACATGTAGAGACAGACAGGTAACCAGTCTATCACAGGGCTGACATGTAGAGACAGACAGGCAACCAGTCTATCACAGGGCTGACATGTAGAGACAGACAGGTAACCAGTCTATCACAGGGCCGACATGTAGAGACAGACAGGTAACCAGTCTATCATGGGGCCGACATGTAGAGACAGACAGGTAACCAGTCTATCACAGGGAGACATGTAGAGACAGACAGGTGACCAGTCTATCACAGGGAGACATGTAGAGACCGACAGGTAACCAGTCTATCACAGGGGGACATGTAGAGACAGACAGGTAACCAGTCTATCACAGGGAGACATGTAGAGACAGACAGGTAACCAGTCTATCACGGGGCCGACATGTAGAGACAGACAGGTAACCAGTCTATCACAGGGAGACATGTAGAGACAGACAGGTAACCAGTCTATCACGGGGCCGACATGTAGAGACAGACAGGTAACCAGTCTATCACAGGGCTGACATGTAGAGACAGACAGGTAACCAGTCTATCACAGGGCCGACATGTAGAGACAGACAGGTAACCAGTCTATCACAGGGCCGACATGTAGAGACAGACAGGTAACCAGTCTATCACAGGGAGACATGTAGAGACAGACAGGTAACCAGTCTATCACAGGGAGACATGTAGAGACAGACAGGTAACCAGTCTATCATGGGGCCGACATGTAGAGACAGACAGGTAACCAGTCTATCACAGGGGTACATGTAGAGACAGACAGGTAACCAGTCTATCATGGGGCCGACATGTAGAGACAGACAGGTAACCAGTCTATCACAGGGGTACATGTAGAGACAGACAGGTAACCAGTCTATCACAGGTGGACATGTAGAGACAGACAGGTAACCAGTCTATCACAGGGAGACATGTAGAGACAGACAGGTAACCAGTCTATCACAGGGGGACATGTAGAGAGACAGGTAACCAGTCTATCACAGGGAGACATGTAGAGACAGACAGGTAACCAGTCTATCACAGGGAGACATGTAAAGACAGACAGGTAACCAGTCTATCACAGGGAGACATGTAGAGACAGACAGGTGACCAGTCTATCACAGGGAGACATGTAGAGACAGACAGGTAACCAGTCTATCACAGGGAGACATGTAGAGACAGACAGGTAACCAGTCTATCACAGGGCTGACATGTAGAGACAGACAGGTAACCAGTCTATCACAGGGAGACATGTAGAGACAGACAGGTAACCAGTCTATCACAGGGAGACATGTACAGACAGACAGGTGACCAGTCTATCACAGGGAGACATGTAGAGACAGACAGGTAACCAGTCTATCACAGGGCTGACATGTAGAGACAGACAGGTAACCAATCTATCACATGGAGACATGTGGAGACAGACAGGTAACCAGTCTATCACAGGGAGACATGTAGAGACCGACAGGTAACCAGTCTATCACAGGGAGACATGTAGAGACAGACAGGTAACCAGTCTATCACGGGGCCGACATGTAGAGACAGACAGGTAACCAGTCTATCACAGGGCCGACATGTAGAGACAGACAGGTAACCAGTCTATCACAGGGAGACATGTAGAGACAGACAGGTAACCAGTCTATCACAGGGAGACATGTAGAGACAGACAGGTAACCAGTCTATCATGGGGCCGACATGTAGAGACAGACAGGTAACCAGTCTATCACAGGGCCGACATGTAGAGACAGACAGGTAACCAGTCTATCACAGGGAGACATGTAGAGACAGACAGGTAACCAGTCTATCACAGGGAGACATGTAGAGACAGACAGGTAACCAGTCTATCATGGGGCCGACATGTAGAGACAGACAGGTAACCAGTCTATCACAGGGCTGACATGTAGAGACAGACAGGTAACCAATCTATCACATGGAGACATGTGGAGACAGACAGGTAACCAGTCTATCACAGGGAGACATGTAGAGACCGACAGGTAACCAGTCTATCACAGGGGGACATGTAGAGACAGACAGGTAACCAGTCTATCACAGGGAGACATGTAGAGACAGACAGGTAACCAGTCTATCACAGGGAGACATGTAGAGACAGACAGGTAACCAGTCTATCACGGGGCCGACATGTAGAGACAGACAGGTAACCAGTCTATCACAGGGAGACATGTAGAGACAGACAGGTAACCAGTCTATCACAGGGGGACATGTAGAGACAGACAGTTAACCAGTCTATCACAGGGAGACATGTAGAGACAGACAGGTAACCAGTCTATCACAGGGGGACATGTAGAGACAGACAGGTAACCAGTCTATCACAGGGAGACATGTAGAGACAGACAGGTAACCAGTCTATCACAGGGAGACATGTAGAGACAGACAGGTAACCAGTCTATCATAGGGCTGACATGTAGAGACAGACAGGTAACCAGTCTATCACATGGAGACATGTGGAGACAGACACGTAACCAGTCTATCACAGGGAGACATGTAGAGACAGACAGGTAACCAGTCTATCACAGGGCTGACATGTAGAGAGAGACAGGTGACCAGTCTATCACAGGGCTGACATGTAGAGACAGACAGGTAACCAGTCTATCACAGGGCTGACATGTAGAGACAGACAGGTGACCAGTCTATCACAGGGCTGACATGTAGAGACAGACAGGTAACCAGTCTATCACAGGGAGACATGTAGAGACAGACAGGTAACCAGTCTATCACAGGGAGACATGTAGAGACAGACAGGTAACCAGTCTATCACAGGGCTGACATGTAGAGACAGACAGGCAACCAGTCTATCACAGGGCTGACATGTAGAGACTGAAAGGTAACCAGTCTATCACGGGGCCGACATGTAGAGACAGACAGGTAACCAGTCTATCACAGGGAGACATGTAGAGACAGACAGGTAACCAGTCTATCACAGGGCTGACATGTAGAGACAGACAGGTAACCAGTCTATCACAGGGCCGACATGTAGAGACAGACAGGTAACCAGTCTATCACAGGGCCGACATGTAGAGACAGACAGGTAACCAGTCTATCACAGGGAGACATGTAGAGACAGACAGGTAACCAGTCTATCACAGGGAGACATGTAGAGACAGACAGGTAACCAGTCTATCATGGGGCCGACATGTAGAGACAGACAGGTAACCAGTCTATCACAGGGGTACATGTAGAGACAGACAGGTAACCAGTCTATCACAGGGGGACATGTAGAGACAGACAGGTAACCAGTCTATCACAGGGAGACATGTAGAGACAGACAGGTAACCAGTCTATCACAGGGAGACATGTAGAGACAGACAGATAACCAGTCTATCACAGGGGGACATGTAGAGACAGACAGGTAACCAGTCTATCACAGGGAGACATGTAGAGACAGACAGGTAACCAGTCTATCACAGGGAGACATGTAAAGACAGACAGGTAACCAGTCTATCACAGGGAGACATTTAGAGACAGACAGGTGACCAGTCTATCACAGGGAGACATGTAGAGACAAACAGGTAACCAGTCTATCACAGGGCTGACATGTAGAGACAGACATGTAACCAGTCTATCACAGGGAGACATGTAGAGACAGACAGGTAACCAGTCTATCACAGGGAGACATGTACAGACAGACAGGTGAATAGTCTATCACAGGGAGACATGTAGAGACAGACAGGTAACCAGTCTATCACAGGGCTGACATGTAGAGACAGACAGGTAACCAATCTATCACATGGAGACATGTGGAGACAGACAGGTAACCAGTCTATCACAGGGAGACATGTAGAGACCGACAGGTAACCAGTCTATCACAGGGGGACATGTAGAGACAGACAGGTAACCAGTCTATCACAGGGAGACATGTAGAGACAGACAGGTAACCAGTCTATCACAGGGAGACATGTAGAGACAGACAGGTAACCAGTCTATCACGGGGCCGACATGTAGAGACAGACAGGTAACCAGTCTATCACAGGGAGACATGTAGAGACAGACAGGTAACCAGTCTATCACAGGGGGACATGTAGAGACAGACAGTTAACCAGTCTATCACAGGGAGACATGTAGAGACAGACAGGTAACCAGTCTATCACATGGAGACATGTAGAGACAGACAGGTAACCAGTCTATCACAGGGAGACATGTAGAGACAGACAGGTAACCAGTCTATCACAGGGAGACATGTAGAGACAGACAGGTAACCAGTCTATCACAGGGAGACATGTAGAGACAGACAGGTAACCAGTCTATCACAGGGAGACATGTAGAGACCGACAGGTAACCAGTCTTTCACAGGGGGACATGTAGAGACAGACAGGTAACCAGTCTATCACAGGGAGACATGTAGAGACAGACAGGTAACCAGTCTATCACAGGGAGACATGTAGAGACAGACAGGTAACCAGTCTATCACGGGGCCGACATTTAGAGACAGACAGGTAACCAGTCTATCACAGGGAGACATGTAGAGACAGACAGGTAACCAGTCTATCACAGGGCTGACATGTAGAGACAGACAGGTGACCAGTCTATCACAGGGCTGACATGTAGAGAGAGACAGGTGACCAGTCTATCACAGGGCTGACATGTAGAGACAGACAGGTAACCAGTCTATCACAGGGAGACATGTAGAGACAGACAGGTAACCAGTCTATCACAGGGAGACATGTAGAGACAGACAGGTAACCAGTCTATCACAGGGCTGACATGTAGAGACAGACAGGCAACCAGTCTATCACAGGGCTGACATGTAGAGACAGACAGGTAACCAGTCTATCACAGGGCCGACATGTCGAGACAGACAGGTAACCAGTCTATCACAGGGAGACATGTAGAGACAGACAGGTAACCAGTCTATCACAGGGAGACATGTAGAGACAGACAGGTAACCAGTCTATCATGGGGCCGACATGTAGAGACAGACAGGTAACCAGTCTATCACAGGGAGACATGTAGAGACAGACAGGTAACCAGTCTATCACAGGGGGACATGTAGAGACAGACAGGTAACCAATCTATCACAGGGAGACATGTAGAGACAGACAGGTAACCAGTCTATCACAGGGAGACATGTAGAGACAGACAGGTAACCAGTCTATCACAGGGGGACATGTAGAGACAGACAGGTAACCAGTCTATCACAGGGAGACATGTAGAGACAGACAGGTAACCAGTCTATCACAGGGAGACATGTAGAGACAGACAGGTAACCAGTCTATCACAGGGAGACATGTAGAGACCGACAGGTAACCAGTCTATCACAGGGGGACATGTAGAGACAGACAGGTAACCAGTCTATCACAGGGAGACATGTAGAGACAGACAGGTAACCAGTCTATCACAGGGAGACATGTAGAGACAGACAGGTAACCAGTCTATCACGGGGCCGACATGTAGAGACAGACAGGTAACCAGTCTATCACAGGGAGACATGTAGAGACAGACAGGTAACCAGTCTATCACAGGGGGACATGTAGAGACAGAACGTTAACCAGTCTATCACAGGGAGACATGTAGAGACAGACAGGTAACCAGTCTATCACATGGAGACATGTAGAGACAGACAGGTAACCAGTCTATCACAGGGAGACATGTAGAGACAGACAGGTAACCAGTCTATCACAGGGAGACATGTAGAGACAGACAGGTAACCAGTCTATCACAGGGAGACATGTAGAGACAGACAGGTAACCAGTCTATCACAGGGAGACATGTAGAGACCGACAGGTAACCAGTCTTTCACAGGGGGACATGTAGAGACAGACAGGTAACCAGTCTATCACAGGGAGACATGTAGAGACAGACAGGTAACCAGTCTATCACAGGGAGACATGTAGAGACAGACAGGTAACCAGTCTATCACGGGGCCGACATTTAGAGACAGACAGGTAACCAGTCTATCACAGGGAGACATGTAGAGACAGACAGGTAACCAGTCTATCACAGGGCTGACATGTAGAGACAGACAGGTGACCAGTCTATCACAGGGCTGACATGTAGAGAGAGACAGGTGACCAGTCTATCACAGGGCTGACATGTAGAGACAGACAGGTAACCAGTCTATCACAGGGAGACATGTAGAGACAGACAGGTAACCAGTCTATCACAGGGAGACATGTAGAGACAGACAGGTAACCAGTCTATCACAGGGCTGACATGTAGAGACAGACAGGCAACCAGTCTATCACAGGGCTGACATGTAGAGACAGACAGGTAACCAGTCTATCACAGGGCCGACATGTAGAGACAGACAGGTAACCAGTCTATCACAGGGAGACATGTAGAGACAGACAGGTAACCAGTCTATCACAGGGAGACATGTAGAGACAGACAGGTAACCAGTCTATCATGGGGCCGACATGTAGAGACAGACAGGTAACCAGTCTATCACAGGGAGACATGTAGAGACAGACAGGTAACCAGTCTATCACAGGGGGACATGTAGAGACAGACAGGTAACCAGTCTATCACAGGGAGACATGTAGAGACAGACAGGTAACCAGTCTATCACAGGGAGACATGTAGAGACAGACAGGTAACCAGTCTATCACAGGGGGACATGTAGAGACAGACAGGTAACCAATCTATCACAGGGAGACATGTAGAGACAGACAGGTAACCAGTCTATCACAGGGAGACATGTAGAGACAGACAGGTAACCAGTCTATCACAGGGGGACATGTAGAGACAGACAGTTAACCAGTCTATCACAGGGAGACATGTAGAGACAGACAGGTAACCAGTCTATCACATGGAGACATGTAGAGACAGACAGGTAACCAGTCTATCACAGGGAGACATGTAGAGACAGACAGGTAACCAGTCTATCACAGGGAGACATGTAGAGACAGACAGGTAACCAGTCTATCACAGGGAGACATGTAGAGACAGACAGGTAACCAGTCTATCACAGGGAGACATGTAGAGACCGACAGGTAACCAGTCTTTCACAGGGGGACATGTAGAGACAGACAGGTAACCAGTCTATCACAGGGAGACATGTAGAGACAGACAGGTAACCAGTCTATCACAGGGAGACATGTAGAGACAGACAGGTAACCAGTCTATCACGGGGCCGACATTTAGAGACAGACAGGTAACCAGTCTATCACAGGGAGACATGTAGAGACAGACAGGTAACCAGTCTATCACAGGGCTGACATGTAGAGACAGACAGGTGACCAGTCTATCACAGGGCTGACATGTAGAGAGAGACAGGTGACCAGTCTATCACAGGGCTGACATGTAGAGACAGACAGGTAACCAGTCTATCACAGGGAGACATGTAGAGACAGACAGGTAACCAGTCTATCACAGGGAGACATGTAGAGACAGACAGGTAACCAGTCTATCACAGGGCTGACATGTAGAGACAGACAGGCAACCAGTCTATCACAGGGCTGACATGTAGAGACAGACAGGTAACCAGTCTATCTCACAGGGAGACATGTAGAGACAGACAGGTAACCAGTCTATCACAGGGGGACATGTAGAGACAGACAGGTAACCAGTCTATCACAGGGAGACATGTAGAGACAGACAGGTAACCAGTCTATCACAGGGAGACATGTAGAGACAGACAGGTAACCAGTCTATCACAGGGGGACATGTAGAGACAGACAGGTAACCAGTCTATCACAGGGAGACATGTAGAGACAGACAGGTAACCAGTCTATCACAGGGAGACATGTAGAGACAGACAGGTAACCAGTCTATCACAGGGAGACATGTAAAGACAGACAGGTAACCAGTCTATCACAGGGAGACATGTAGAGACAGACAGGTGACCAGTCTATCACAGGGAGACATGTAGAGACAGACAGGTAACCAGTCTATCACAGGGAGACATGTAGAGACAGACAGGTAACCAGTCTATCACAGGGCTGACATGTAGAGACAGACAGGTAACCAGTCTATCACAGGGAGACATGTAGAGACAGACAGGTAACCAGTCTATCACAGGGAGACATGTAGAGACAGACAGGTAACCAGTCTATCACAGGGCTGACATGTAGAGACAGACAGGTAACCAGTCTATCACATGGAGACATGTGGAGACAGACAGGTAACCAGTCTATCACAGGGAGACATGTAGAGACAGACAGGTAACCAGTCTATCACAGGGAGACATGTCGAGACCGATAGGTAACCAGTCTATCACAGGGGGACATGTAGAGACAGACAGGTAACCAGTCTATCACAGGGCTGACATGTAGAGCCAGACAGGTAACCAGTCTATCACAGGGAGACATGTAGAGACAGACAGGTAACCAGTCTATCACAGGGAGACATGGAGAGACAGACAGGTAACCAGTCTATCACAGGGAGACATGTAGAGACAGACAGGTAACCAGTCTATCACAGGGAGACATGTAAAGACAGACAGGTAACCAGTCTATCACAGGGAGACATGTAGAGACAGACAGGTGACCAGTCTATCACAGGGAGACATGTAGAGACAGACAGGTAACCAGTCTTTCACAGGGAGACATGTAGAGACAGACAGGTAACCAGTCTATCACAGGGCTGACATGTAGAGACAGACAGGTAACCAGTCTATCACAGGGAGACATGTAGAGACAGACAGGTAACCAGTCTATCACAGGGAGACATGTAGAGACAGACAGGTGACCAGTCTATCACAGGGAGACATGTAGAGACAGACAGGTAACCAGTCTATCACAGGGCTGACATGTAGAGACAGACAGGTAAACAGTCTATCACAGGGGTACATGTAGAGACAGACAGGTAACCAGTCTATCACAGGGGGACATGTAGAGACAGACAGGTAACCAGTCTATCACAGGGAGACATGTAGAGACAGACAGGTAAGCAGTCTATCACAGGGAGACATGTAGAGACAGACAGGTAACCAGTCTATCACAGGGGGACATGTAGAGACAGACAGGTAACCAGTCTATCACAGGGAGACATGTAGAGACAGACAGGTAACCAGTCTATCACAGGGAGACATGTAAAGACAGACAGGTAACCAGTCTATCACAGGGAGACATGTAGAGACAGACAGGTAACCAGTCTATCACAGGGAGACATGTACAGACAGACAGGTGACCAGTCTATCACAGGGAGACATGTAGAGACAGACAGGTAACCAGTCTATCACAGGGCTGACATGTAGAGACAGACAGGTAACCAATCTATCACATGTAGACATGTGGAGACAGACAGGTAACCAGTCTATCACAGGGAGACATGTAGAGACCGACAGGTAACCAGTCTATCACAGGGGGACATGTAGAGACAGACAGGTAACCAGTCTATCACAGGGAGACATGTAGAGACAGACAGGTAACCAGTCTATCACAGGGAGACATGTAGAGACAGACAGGTAACCAGTCTATCACGGGGCCGACATGTAGAGACAGACAGGTAACCAGTCTATCACAGGGAGACATGTAGAGACAGACAGGTAACCAGTCTATCACAGGGGGACATGTAGAGACAGACAGTTAACCAGTCTATCACAGGGAGACATGTAGAGACAGACAGGTAACCAGTCTATCACAGGGGGACATGTAGAGACAGACAGGTAACCAGTCTATCACAGGGAGACATGTAGAGACAGACAGGTAACCAGTCTATCACAGGGAGACATGTAGAGACAGACAGGTAACCAGTCTATCATAGGGCTGACATGTAGAGACAGACAGGTAACCAGTCTATCACATGGAGACATGTGGAGACAGACACGTAACCAGTCTATCACAGGGAGACATGTAGAGACAGACAGGTAACCAGTCTATCACAGGGCTGACATGTAGAGAGAGACAGGTGACCAGTCTATCACAGGGCTGACATGTAGAGACAGACAGGTAACCAGTCTATCACAGGGCTGACATGTAGAGACAGACAGGTGACCAGTCTATCACAGGGCTGACATGTAGAGACAGACAGGTAACCAGTCTATCACAGGGAGACATGTAGAGACAGACAGGTAACCAGTCTATCACAGGGAGACATGTAGAGACAGACAGGTAACCAGTCTATCACAGGGCTGACATGTAGAGACAGACAGGCAACCAGTCTATCACAGGGCTGACATGTAGAGACAGACAGGTAACCAGTCTATCACGGGGCCGACATGTAGAGACAGACAGGTAACCAGTCTATCACAGGGAGACATGTAGAGACAGACAGGTAACCAGTCTATCACAGGGCTGACATGTAGAGACAGACAGGTAACCAGTCTATCACAGGGCCGACATGTAGAGACAGACAGGTAACCAGTCTATCACAGGGCCGACATGTAGAGACAGACAGGTAACCAGTCTATCACAGGGCCGACATGTAGAGACAGACAGGTAACCAGTCTATCACAGGGAGACATGTAGAGACAGACAGGTAACCAGTCTATCACAGGGAGACATGTAGAGACAGACAGGTAACCAGTCTATCATGGGGCCGACATGTAGAGACAGACAGGTAACCAGTCTATCACAGGGGGACATGTAGAGACAGACAGGTAACCAGTCTATCACAGGGGGACATGTAGAGACAGACAGGTAACCAGTCTATCACAGGGAGACATGTAGAGACAGACAGGTAACCAGTCTATCACAGGGCTGACATGTAGAGACAGACAGGTAACCAGTCTATCACAGGGAGACATGTAGAGACAGACAGGTAACCAGTCTATCACAGGGAGACATGTAGAGACAGACAGGTAACCAGTCTATCACAGGGCTGACATGTAGAGACAGACAGGTAACCAGTCTATCACATGGAGACATGTGGAGACAGACAGGTAACCAGTCTATCACAGGGAGACATGTAGAGACAGACAGGTAACCAGTCTATCACAGGGAGACATGTCGAGACCGACAGGTAACCAGTCTATCACAGGGGGACATGTAGAGACAGACAGGTAACCAGTCTATCACAGGGCTGACATGTAGAGCCAGACAGGTAACCAGTCTATCACAGGGAGACATGTAGAGACAGACAGGTAACCAGTCTATCACAGGGAGACATGGAGAGACAGACAGGTAACCAGTCTATCACAGGGAGACATGTAGAGACAGACAGGTAACCAGTCTATCACAGGGAGACATGTAAAGACAGACAGGTAACCAGTCTATCACAGGGAGACATGTAGAGACAGACAGGTGACCAGTCTATCACAGGGAGACATGTAGAGACAGACAGGTAACCAGTCTATCACAGGGAGACATGTAGAGACAGACAGGTAACCAGTCTATCACAGGGCTGATATGTAGAGACAGACAGGTAACCAGTCTATCACAGGGAGACATGTAGAGACAGACAGGTAACCAGTCTATCACAGGGAGACATGTAGAGACAGACAGATGACCAGTCTATCACAGGGAGACATGTAGAGACAGACAGGTAACCAGTCTATCACAGGGCTGACATGTAGAGACAGACAGGTAAACAGTCTATCACAGGGGTACATGTAGAGACAGACAGGTAACCAGTCTATCACAGGGGGACATGTAGAGACAGACAGGTAACCAGTCTATCACAGGGAGACATGTAGAGACAGACAGGTAAGCAGTCTATCACAGGGAGACATGTAGAGACAGACAGGTAACCAGTCTATCACAGGGGGACATGTAGAGACAGACAGGTAACCAGTCTATCACAGGGAGACATGTAGAGACAGACAGGTAACCAGTCTATCACAGGGAGACATGTAAAGACAGACAGGTAACCAGTCTATCACAGGGAGACATGTAGAGACAGACAGGTAACCAGTCTATCACAGGGAGACATGTACAGACAGACAGGTGACCAGTCTATCACAGGGAGACATGTAGAGACAGACAGGTAACCAGTCTATCACAGGGCTGACATGTAGAGACAGACAGGTAACCAATCTATCACATGTAGACATGTGGAGACAGACAGGTAATCAGTCTATCACAGGGAGACATGTAGAGACCGACAGGTAACCAGTCTATCACAGGGGGACATGTAGAGACAGACAGGTAACCAGTCTATCACAGGGAGACATGTAGAGACAGACAGGTAACCAGTCTATCACAGGGAGACATATAGAGACAGACAGGTAACCAGTCTATCCCGGGGCCGACATGTAGAGACAGACAGGTAACCAGTCTATCACAGGGAGACATGTAGAGACAGACAGGTAACCAGTCTATCACAGGGGGACATGTAGAGACAGACAGTTAACCAGTCTATCACAGGGAGACATGTAGAGACAGACAGGTAACCAGTCTATCACAGGGGGACATGTAGAGACAGACAGGTAACCAGTCTATCACAGGGAGACATGTAGAGACAGACAGGTAACCAGTCTATCACAGGGAGACATGTAGAGACAGACAGGTAACCAGTCTATCATAGGGCTGACATGTAGAGACAGACAGGTAACCAGTCTATCACATGGAGACATGTGGAGACAGACACGTAACCAGTCTATCACAGGGAGACATGTAGAGACAGACAGGTAACCAGTCTATCACAGGGCTGACATGTAGAGAGAGACAGGTGACCAGTCTATCACAGGGCTGACATGTAGAGACAGACAGGTAACCAGTCTATCACAGGGCTGACATGTAGAGACAGACAGGTGACCAGTCTATCACAGGGCTGACATGTAGAGACAGACAGGTAACCAGTCTATCACAGGGAGACATGTAGAGACAGACAGGTAACCAGTCTATCACAGGGAGACATGTAGAGACAGACAGGTAACCAGTCTATCACAGGGCTGACATGTAGAGACAGACAGGCAACCAGTCTATCACAGGGCTGACATGTAGAGACAGACAGGTAACCAGTCTATCATGGGGCCGACATGTAGAGACAGACAGGTAACCAGTCTATCACAGGGAGACATGTAGAGACAGACAGGTAACCAGTCTATCACAGGGCTGACATGTAGAGACAGACAGGTAACCAGTCTATCACAGGGCCGACATGTAGAGACAGACAGGTAACCAGTCTATCACAGGGCCGACATGTAGAGACAGACAGGTAACCAGTCTATCACAGGGCCGACATGTAGAGACAGACAGGTAACCAGTCTATCACAGGGAGACATGTAGAGACAGACAGGTAACCAGTCTATCACAGGGAGACATGTAGAGACAGACAGGTAACCAGTCTATCATGGGGCCGACATGTAGAGACAGACAGGTAACCAGTCTATCACAGGGGGACATGTAGAGACAGACAGGTAACCAGTCTATCACAGGGGGACATGTAGAGACAGACAGGTAACCAGTCTATCACAGGGAGACATGTAGAGACAGACAGGTAACCAGTCTATCACAGGGAGACATGTAGAGACAGACAGGTAACCAGTCTATCACAGGGGGACATGTAGAGACAGACAGGTAACCAGTCTATCACAGGGAGACATGTAGAGACAGACAGGTAACCAGTCTATCACAGGGAGACATGTAAAGACAGACAGGTAACCAGTCTATCACAGGGAGACATGTAGAGACAGACAGGTGACCAGTCTATCACAGGGAGACATGTAGAGACAGACAGGTAACCAGTCTATCACAGGGAGACATGTAGAGACAGACAGGTAACCAGTCTATCACAGGGCTGACATGTAGAGACAGACAGGTAACCAGTCTATCACAGGGAGACATGTAGAGACAGACAGGTAACCAGTCTATCACAGGGAGACATGTACAGACAGACAGGTGACGAGTCTATCACAGGGAGACATGTAGAGACAGACAGGTAACCAGTCTATCACAGGGCTGACATGTAGAGACAGACAGGTAACCAATCTATCACATGGAGACATGTGGAGACAGACAGGTAACCAGTCTATCACAGGGAGACATGTAGAGACCGACAGGTAACCAGTCTATCACAGGGGGACATGTAGAGACAGACAGGTAACCAGTCTATCACAGGGAGACATGTAGAGACTGACAGGTAACCAGTCTATCACAGGGAGACATGTAGAGACAGACAGGTAACCAGTCTATCACGGGGCCGACATGTAGAGACAGACAGGTAACCAGTCTATCACAGGGAGACATGTAGAGACAGACAGGTAACCAGTCTATCACAGGGGGACATGTAGAGACAGACAGTTAACCAGTCTATCACAGGGAGACATGTAGAGACAGACAGGTAACCAGTCCTATCACATGGAGACA
Organism: Eutrigla gurnardus; assembly: GCF_963514095.1. Lineage (NCBI taxonomy): Eukaryota > Metazoa > Chordata > Actinopteri > Perciformes > Triglidae > Eutrigla > Eutrigla gurnardus. Next base: position 151,056 of record NW_028155319.1, on the reverse strand, counting down.
TGTAGAGACAGACAGGTAACCAGTCTATCACAGGGAGACATGTAGAGACAGACAGGTAACCAGTCTATCACAGGGAGACATGTAGAGACAGACAGGTAACCAGTCTATCACAGGGAGACATGTAGAGACAGACAGGTAACCAGTCTATCACAGGGAGACATGTAGAGACCGACAGGTAACCAGTCTTTCACAGGGGGACATGTAGAGACAGACAGGTAACCAGTCTATCACAGGGAGACATGTAGAGACAGACAGGTAACCAGTCTATCACAGGGAGACATGTAGAGACAGACAGGTAACCAGTCTATCACGGGGCCGACATTTAGAGACAGACAGGTAACCAGTCTATCACAGGGAGACATGTAGAGACAGACAGGTAACCAGTCTATCACAGGGCTGACATGTAGAGACAGACAGGTGACCAGTCTATCACAGGGCTGACATGTAGAGAGAGACAGGTGACCAGTCTATCACAGGGCTGACATGTAGAGACAGACAGGTAACCAGTCTATCACAGGGAGACATGTAGAGACAGACAGGTAACCAGTCTATCACAGGGAGACATGTAGAGACAGACAGGTAACCAGTCTATCACAGGGCTGACATGTAGAGACAGACAGGCAACCAGTCTATCACAGGGCTGACATGTAGAGACAGACAGGTAACCAGTCTATCACAGGGCCGACATGTAGAGACAGACAGGTAACCAGTCTATCACAGGGAGACATGTAGAGACAGACAGGTAACCAGTCTATCACAGGGAGACATGTAGAGACAGACAGGTAACCAGTCTATCATGGGGCCGACATGTAGAGACAGACAGGTAACCAGTCTATCACAGGGAGACATGTAGAGACAGACAGGTAACCAGTCTATCACAGGGGGACATGTAGAGACAGACAGGTAACCAGTCTATCACAGGGAGACATGTAGAGACAGACAGGTAACCAGTCTATCACAGGGAGACATGTAGAGACAGACAGGTAACCAGTCTATCACAGGGGGACATGTAGAGACAGACAGGTAACCAGTCTATCACAGGGAGACATGTAGAGACAGACAGGTAACCAGTCTATCACAGGGAGACATGTAGAGACAGACAGGTAACCAGTCTATCACAGGGAGACATGTAGAGACCGACAGGTAACCAGTCTATCACAGGGGGACATGTAGAGACAGACAGGTAACCAGTCTATCACAGGGAGACATGTAGAGACAGACAGGTAACCAGTCTATCACAGGGAGACATGTAGAGACAGACAGGTAACCAGTCTATCACGGGGCCGACATGTAGAGACAGACAGGTAACCAGTCTATCACAGGGAGACATGTAGAGACAGACAGGTAACCAGTCTATCACGGGGCCGACATGTAGAGACAGACAGGTAACCAGTCTATCACAGGGAGACATGTAGAGACAGACAGGTAACCAGTCTATCACAGGGAGACATGTACAGACAGACAGGTGACCAGTCTATCACAGGGAGACATGTAGAGACAGACAGGTAACCAGTCTATCACAGGGCTGACATGTAGAGACAGACAGGTAACCAATCTATCACATGGAGACATGTGGAGACAGACAGGTAACCAGTCTATCACAGGGAGACATGTAGAGACCGACAGGTAACCAGTCTATCACAGGGGGACATGTAGAGACAGACAGGTAACCAGTCTATCACAGGGAGACATGTAGAGACAGACAGGTAACCAGTCTATCACAGGGAGACATGTAGAGACAGACAGGTAACCAGTCTATCACGGGGCCGACATGTAGAGACAGACAGGTAACCAGTCTATCACAGGGAGACATGTAGAGACAGACAGGTAACCAGTCTATCACAGGGCTGACATGTAGAGACAGACAGGTAACCAGTCTATCACAGGGCCGACATGTAGAGACAGACAGGTAACCAGTCTATCACAGGGCCGACATGTAGAGACAGACAGGTAACCAGTCTATCACAGGGAGACATGTAGAGACAGACAGGTAACCAGTCTATCACAGGGAGACATGAAGAGACAGACAGGTAACCAGTCTATCATGGGGCCGACATGTAGAGACAGACAGGTAACCAGTCTATCACAGGGGTACATGTAGAGACAGACAGGTAACCAGTCTATCACAGGTGGACATGTAGAGACAGACAGGTAACCAGTCTATCACAGGGAGACATGTAGAGACAGACAGGTAACCAGTCTATCACAGGGGGACATGTAGAGACAGACAGGTAACCAGTCTATCACAGGGAGACATGTAGAGACAGACAGGTAACCAGTCTATCACAGGGAGACATGTAAAGACAGACAGGTAACCAGTCTATCACAGGGAGACATGTAGAGACAGACAGGTGACCAGTCTATCACAGGGAGACATGTAGAGACAGACAGGTAACCAGTCTATCACAGGGAGACATGTAGAGACAGACAGGTAACCAGTCTATCACAGGGGGACATGTAGAGACAGACAGGTAACCAGTCTATCACAGGGAGACATGTAGAGACAGACAGGTAACCAGTCTATCACAGGGAGACATGTAAAGACAGACAGGTAACCAGTCTATCACAGGGAGACATGTAGAGACAGACAGGTGACCAGTCTATCACAGGGAGACATGTAGAGACAGACAGGTAACCAGTCTATCACAGGGAGACATGTAGAGACAGACAGGTAACCAGTCTATCACAGGGCTGACATGTAGAGACAGACAGGTAACCAGTCTATCACAGGGAGACATGTAGAGACAGACAGGTAACCAGTCTATCACAGGGAGACATGTACAGACAGACAGGTGACGAGTCTATCACAGGGAGACATGTAGAGACAGACAGGTAACCAGTCTATCACAGGGCTGACATGTAGAGACAGACAGGTAACCAATCTATCACATGGAGACATGTGGAGACAGACAGGTAACCAGTCTATCACAGGGAGACATGTAGAGACCGACAGGTAACCAGTCTATCACAGGGGGACATGTAGAGACAGACAGGTAACCAGTCTATCACAGGGAGACATGTAGAGACAGACAGGTAACCAGTCTATCACAGGGAGACATGTAGAGACAGACAGGTAACCAGTCTATCACGGGGCCGACATGTAGAGACAGACAGGTAACCAGTCTATCACAGGGAGACATGTAGAGACAGACAGGTAACCAGTCTATCACAGGGGGACATGTAGAGACAGACAGTTAACCAGTCTATCACAGGGAGACATGTAGAGACAGACAGGTAACCAGTCCTATCACATGGAGACATGTAGAGACAGACAGGTAACCAGTCTATCACAGGGAGACATGTAGAGACAGACAGGTAACCAGTCTATCACAGGGAGACATGTAGAGACAGACAGGTAACCAGTCTATCACAGGGAGACATGTAGAGACAGACAGGTAACCAGTCTATCACAGGGAGACATGTAGAGACCGACAGGTAACCAGTCTTTCACAGGGGGACATGTAGAGACAGACAGGTAACCAGTCTATCACAGGGAGACATGTAGAGACAGACAGGTAACCAGTCTATCACAGGGAGACATGTAGAGACAGACAGGTAACCAGTCTATCACGGGGCCGACATTTAGAGACAGACAGGTAACCAGTCTATCACAGGGAGACATGTAGAGACAGACAGGTAACCAGTCTATCACAGGGCTGACATGTAGAGACAGACAGGTGACCAGTCTATCACAGGGCTGACATGTAGAGAGAGACAGGTGACCAGTCTATCACAGGGCTGACATGTAGAGACAGACAGGTAACCAGTCTATCACAGGGAGACATGTAGAGACAGACAGGTAACCAGTCTATCACAGGGAGACATGTAGAGACAGACAGGTAACCAGTCTATCACAGGGCTGACATGTAGAGACAGACAGGCAACCAGTCTATCACAGGGCTGACATGTAGAGACAGACAGGTAACCAGTCTATCACAGGGCCGACATGTAGAGACAGACAGGTAACCAGTCTATCACAGGGAGACATGTAGAGACAGACAGGTAACCAGTCTATCACAGGGAGACATGTAGAGACAGACAGGTAACCAGTCTATCATGGGGCCGACATGTAGAGACAGACAGGTAACCAGTCTATCACAGGGAGACATGTAGAGACAGACAGGTAACCAGTCTATCACAGGGGGACATGTAGAGACAGACAGGTAACCAGTCTATCACAGGGAGACATGTAGAGACAGACAGGTAACCAGTCTATCACAGGGAGACATGTAGAGACAGACAGGTAACCAGTCTATCACAGGGGGACATGTAGAGACAGACAGGTAACCAGTCTATCACAGGGAGACATGTAGAGACAGACAGGTAACCAGTCTATCACAGGGAGACATGTAGAGACAGACAGGTAACCAGTCTATCACAGGGAGACATGTAGAGACCGACAGGTAACCAGTCTATCACAGGGGGACATGTAGAGACAGACAGGTAACCAGTCTATCACAGGGAGACATGTAGAGACAGACAGGTAACCAGTCTATCACAGGGAGACATGTAGAGACAGACAGGTAACCAGTCTATCACGGGGCCGACATGTAGAGACAGACAGGTAACCAGTCTATCACAGGGAGACATGTAGAGACAGACAGGTAACAAGTCTATCACGGGGCCGACATGTAGAGACAGACAGGTAACCAGTCTATCACAGGGAGACATGTAGAGACAGACAGGTAACCAGTCTATCACAGGGAGACATGTACAGACAGACAGGTGACCAGTCTATCACAGGGAGACATGTAGAGACAGACAGGTAACCAGTCTATCACAGGGCTGACATGTAGAGACAGACAGGTAACCAATCTATCACATGGAGACATGTGGAGACAGACAGGTAACCAGTCTATCACAGGGAGACATGTAGAGACCGACAGGTAACCAGTCTATCACAGGGGGACATGTAGAGACAGACAGGTAACCAGTCTATCACAGGGAGACATGTAGAGACAGACAGGTAACCAGTCTATCACAGGGAGACATGTAGAGACAGACAGGTAACCAGTCTATCACGGGGCCGACATGTAGAGACAGACAGGTAACCAGTCTATCACAGGGAGACATGTAGAGACAGACAGGTAACCAGTCTATCATGGGGCCGACATGTAGAGACAGACAGGTAACCAGTCTATCACAGGGAGACATGTAGAGACAGACAGGTAACCAGTCTATCACAGGGGGACATGTAGAGACAGACAGGTAACCAGTCTATCACAGGGAGACATGTAGAGACAGACAGGTAACCAGTCTATCACAGGGAGACATGTAGAGACAGACAGGTAACCAGTCTATCACAGGGGGACATGTAGAGACAGACAGGTAACCAGTCTATCACAGGGAGACATGTAGAGACAGACAGGTAACCAGTCTATCACAGGGAGACATGTAGAGACAGACAGGTAACCAGTCTATCACAGGGAGACATGTAGAGACCGACAGGTAACCAGTCTATCACAGGGGGACATGTAGAGACAGACAGGTAACCAGTCTATCACAGGGAGACATGTAGAGACAGACAGGTAACCAGTCTATCACAGGGAGACATGTAGAGACAGACAGGTAACCAGTCTATCACGGGGCCGACATGTAGAGACAGACAGGTAACCAGTCTATCACAGGGAGACATGTAGAGACAGACAGGTAACCAGTCTATCACAGGGGGACATGTAGAGACAGAACGTTAACCAGTCTATCACAGGGAGACATGTAGAGACAGACAGGTAACCAGTCTATCACATGGAGACATGTAGAGACAGACAGGTAACCAGTCTATCACAGGGAGACATGTAGAGACAGACAGGTAACCAGTCTATCACAGGGAGACATGTAGAGACAGACAGGTAACCAGTCTATCACAGGGAGACATGTAGAGACAGACAGGTAACCAGTCTATCACAGGGAGACATGTAGAGACCGACAGGTAACCAGTCTTTCACAGGGGGACATGTAGAGACAGACAGGTAACCAGTCTATCACAGGGAGACATGTAGAGACAGACAGGTAACCAGTCTATCACAGGGAGACATGTAGAGACAGACAGGTAACCAGTCTATCACGGGGCCGACATTTAGAGACAGACAGGTAACCAGTCTATCACAGGGAGACATGTAGAGACAGACAGGTAACCAGTCTATCACAGGGCTGACATGTAGAGACAGACAGGTGACCAGTCTATCACAGGGCTGACATGTAGAGAGAGACAGGTGACCAGTCTATCACAGGGCTGACATGTAGAGACAGACAGGTAACCAGTCTATCACAGGGAGACATGTAGAGACAGACAGGTAACCAGTCTATCACAGGGAGACATGTAGAGACAGACAGGTAACCAGTCTATCACAGGGCTGACATGTAGAGACAGACAGGCAACCAGTCTATCACAGGGCTGACATGTAGAGACAGACAGGTAACCAGTCTATCACAGGGCCGACATGTAGAGACAGACAGGTAACCAGTCTATCACAGGGAGACATGTAGAGACAGACAGGTAACCAGTCTATCACAGGGAGACATGTAGAGACAGACAGGTAACCAGTCTATCATGGGGCCGACATGTAGAGACAGACAGGTAACCAGTCTATCACAGGGAGACATGTAGAGACAGACAGGTAACCAGTCTATCACAGGGGGACATGTAGAGACAGACAGGTAACCAGTCTATCACAGGGAGACATGTAGAGACAGACAGGTAACCAGTCTATCACAGGGAGACATGTAGAGACAGACAGGTAACCAGTCTATCACAGGGGGACATGTAGAGACAGACAGGTAACCAATCTATCACAGGGAGACATGTAGAGACAGACAGGTAACCAGTCTATCACAGGGAGACATGTAGAGACAGACAGGTAACCAGTCTATCACAGGGGGACATGTAGAGACAGACAGTTAACCAGTCTATCACAGGGAGACATGTAGAGACAGACAGGTAACCAGTCTATCACATGGAGACATGTAGAGACAGACAGGTAACCAGTCTATCACAGGGAGACATGTAGAGACAGACAGGTAACCAGTCTATCACAGGGAGACATGTAGAGACAGACAGGTAACCAGTCTATCACAGGGAGACATGTAGAGACAGACAGGTAACCAGTCTATCACAGGGAGACATGTAGAGACCGACAGGTAACCAGTCTATCACAGGGAGACATGTAGAGACAGACAGGTAACCAGTCTATCACAGGGAGACATGTAGAGACAGACAGGTAACCAGTCTATCACAGGGAGACATGTAGAGACAGACAGGTAACCAGTCTATCACGGGGCCGACATTTAGAGACAGACAGGTAACCAGTCTATCACAGGGAGACATGTAGAGACAGACAGGTAACCAGTCTATCACAGGGCTGACATGTAGAGACAGACAGGTGACCAGTCTATCACAGGGCTGACATGTAGAGAGAGACAGGTGACCAGTCTATCACAGGGCTGACATGTAGAGACAGACAGGTAACCAGTCTATCACAGGGAGACATGTAGAGACAGACAGGTAACCAGTCTATCACAGGGAGACATGTAGAGACAGACAGGTAACCAGTCTATCACAGGGCTGACATGTAGAGACAGACAGGCAACCAGTCTATCACAGGGCTGACATGTAGAGACAGACAGGTAACCAGTCTATCACAGGGCCGACATGTAGAGACAGACAGGTAACCAGTCTATCACAGGGAGACATGTAGAGACAGACAGGTAACCAGTCTATCATGGGGCCGACATGTAGAGACAGACAGGTAACCAGTCTATCACAGGGAGACATGTAGAGACAGACAGGTAACCAGTCTATCACAGGGGGACATGTAGAGACAGACAGGTAACCAGTCTATCACAGGGAGACATGTAGAGACAGACAGGTAACCAGTCTATCACAGGGGGACATGTAGAGACAGACAGGTAACCAGTCTATCACAGGGAGACATGTAGAGACAGACAGGTAAGCAGTCTATCACAGGGAGACATGTAGAGACAGACAGGTAACCAGTCTATCACAGGGGGACATGTAGAGACAGACAGGTAACCAGTCTATCACAGGGAGACATGTAGAGACAGACAGGTAACCAGTCTATCACAGGGAGACATGTAAAGACAGACAGGTAACCAGTCTATCACAGGGAGACATGTAGAGACAGACAGGTAACCAGTCTATCACAGGGAGACATGTACAGACAGACAGGTGACCAGTCTATCACAGGGAGACATGTAGAGACAGACAGGTAACCAGTCTATCACAGGGCTGACATGTAGAGACAGACAGGTAACCAATCTATCACATGTAGACATGTGGAGACAGACAGGTAACCAGTCTATCACAGGGAGACATGTAGAGACCGACAGGTAACCAGTCTATCACAGGGGGACATGTAGAGACAGACAGGTAACCAGTCTATCACAGGGAGACATGTAGAGACAGACAGGTAACCAGTCTATCACAGGGAGACATGTAGAGACAGACAGGTAACCAGTCTATCACGGGGCCGACATGTAGAGACAGACAGGTAACCAGTCTATCACAGGGAGACATGTAGAGACAGACAGGTAACCAGTCTATCACAGGGGGACATGTAGAGACAGACAGTTAACCAGTCTATCACAGGGAGACATGTAGAGACAGACAGGTAACCAGTCTATCACAGGGGGACATGTAGAGACAGACAGGTAACCAGTCTATCACAGGGAGACATGTAGAGACAGACAGGTAACCAGTCTATCACAGGGAGACATGTAGAGACAGACAGGTAACCAGTCTATCATAGGGCTGACATGTAGAGACAGACAGGTAACCAGTCTATCACATGGAGACATGTGGAGACAGACACGTAACCAGTCTATCACAGGGAGACATGTAGAGACAGACAGGTAACCAGTCTATCACAGGGCTGACATGTAGAGAGAGACAGGTGACCAGTCTATCACAGGGCTGACATGTAGAGACAGACAGGTAACCAGTCTATCACAGGGCTGACATGTAGAGACAGACAGGTGACCAGTCTATCACAGGGCTGACATGTAGAGACAGACAGGTAACCAGTCTATCACAGGGAGACATGTAGAGACAGACAGGTAACCAGTCTATCACAGGGAGACATGTAGAGACAGACAGGTAACCAGTCTATCACAGGGCTGACATGTAGAGACAGACAGGCAACCAGTCTATCACAGGGCTGACATGTAGAGACAGACAGGTAACCAGTCTATCACGGGGCCGACATGTAGAGACAGACAGGTAACCAGTCTATCACAAGGAGACATGTAGAGACAGACAGGTAACCAGTCTATCACAGGGCTGACATGTAGAGACAGACAGGTAACCAGTCTATCACAGGGCCGACATGTAGAGACAGACAGGTAACCAGTCTATCACAGGGCCGACATGTAGAGACAGACAGGTAACCAGTCTATCACAGGGCCGACATGTAGAGACAGACAGGTAACCAGTCTATCACAGGGAGACATGTAGAGACAGACAGGTAACCAGTCTATCACAGGGAGACATGTAGAGACAGACAGGTAACCAGTCTATCATGGGGCCGACATGTAGAGACAGACAGGTAACCAGTCTATCACAGGGGGACATGTAGAGACAGACAGGTAACCAGTCTATCACAGGGGGACATGTAGAGACAGACAGGTAACCAGTCTATCACAGGGAGACATGTAGAGACAGACAGGTAACCAGTCTATCACAGGGCTGACATGTAGAGACAGACAGGTAACCAGTCTATCACAGGGAGACATGTAGAGACAGACAGGTAACCAGTCTATCACAGGGAGACATGTAGAGACAGACAGGTAACCAGTCTATCACAGGGCTGACATGTAGAGACAGACAGGTAACCAGTCTATCACATGGAGACATGTGGAGACAGACAGGTAACCAGTCTATCACAGGGAGACATGTAGAGACAGACAGGTAACCAGTCTATCACAGGGAGACATGTCGAGACCGACAGGTAACCAGTCTATCACAGGGGGACATGTAGAGACAGACAGGTAACCAGTCTATCACAGGGCTGACATGTAGAGCCAGACAGGTAACCAGTCTATCACAGGGAGACATGTAGAGACAGACAGGTAACCAGTCTATCACAGGGAGACATGGAGAGACAGACAGGTAACCAGTCTATCACAGGGAGACATGTAGAGACAGACAGGTAACCAGTCTATCACAGGGAGACATGTAAAGACAGACAGGTAACCAGTCTATCACAGGGAGACATGTAGAGACAGACAGGTGACCAGTCTATCACAGGGAGACATGTAGAGACAGACAGGTAACCAGTCTATCACAGGGAGACATGTAGAGACAGACAGGTAACCAGTCTATCACAGGGCTGACATGTAGAGACAGACAGGTAACCAGTCTATCACAGGGAGACATGTAGAGACAGACAGGTAACCAGTCTATCACAGGGAGACATGTAGAGACAGACAGGTGACCAGTCTATCACAGGGAGACATGTAGAGACAGACAGGTAACCAGTCTATCACAGGGCTGACATGTAGAGACAGACAGGTAAACAGTCTATCACAGGGGTACATGTAGAGACAGACAGGTAACCAGTCTATCACAGGGGGACATGTAGAGACAGACAGGTAACCAGTCTATCACAGGGAGACATGTAGAGACAGACAGGTAAGCAGTCTATCACAGGGAGACATGTAGAGACAGACAGGTAACCAGTCTATCACAGGGGGACATGTAGAGACAGACAGGTAACCAGTCTATCACAGGGAGACATGTAGAGACAGACAGGTAACCAGTCTATCACAGGGAGACATGTAAAGACAGACAGGTAACCAGTCTATCACAGGGAGACATGTAGAGACAGACAGGTAACCAGTCTATCACAGGGAGACATGTACAGACAGACAGGTGACCAGTCTATCACAGGGAGACATGTAGAGACAGACAGGTAACCAGTCTATCACAGGGCTGACATGTAGAGACAGACAGGTAACCAATCTATCACATGTAGACATGTGGAGACAGACAGGTAACCAGTCTATCACAGGGAGACATGTAGAGACCGACAGGTAACCAGTCTATCACAGGGGGACATGTAGAGACAGACAGGTAACCAGTCTATCACAGGGAGACATGTAGAGACAGACAGGTAACCAGTCTATCACAGGGAGACATGTAGAGACAGACAGGTAACCAGTCTATCACGGGGCCGACATGTAGAGACAGACAGGTAACCAGTCTATCACAGGGAGACATGTAGAGACAGACAGGTAACCAGTCTATCACAGGGGGACATGTAGAGACAGACAGTTAACCAGTCTATCACAGGGAGACATGTAGAGACAGACAGGTAACCAGTCTATCACAGGGGGACATGTAGAGACAGACAGGTAACCAGTCTATCACAGGGAGACATGTAGAGACAGACAGGTAACCAGTCTATCACAGGGAGACATGTAGAGACAGACAGGTAACCAGTCTATCATAGGGCTGACATGTAGAGACAGACAGGTAACCAGTCTATCACATGGAGACATGTGGAGACAGACACGTAACCAGTCTATCACAGGGAGACATGTAGAGACAGACAGGTAACCAGTCTATCACAGGGCTGACATGTAGAGAGAGACAGGTGACCAGTCTATCACAGGGCTGACATGTAGAGACAGACAGGTAACCAGTCTATCACAGGGCTGACATGTAGAGACAGACAGGTGACCAGTCTATCACAGGGCTGACATGTAGAGACAGACAGGTAACCAGTCTATCACAGGGAGACATGTAGAGACAGACAGGTAACCAGTCTATCACAGGGAGACATGTAGAGACAGACAGGTAACCAGTCTATCACAGGGCTGACATGTAGAGACAGACAGGCAACCAGTCTATCACAGGGCTGACATGTAGAGACAGACAGGTAACCAGTCTATCACGGGGCCGACATGTAGAGACAGACAGGTAACCAGTCTATCACAGGGAGACATGTAGAGACAGACAGGTAACCAGTCTATCACAGGGCTGACATGTAGAGACAGACAGGTAACCAGTCTATCACAGGGCCGACATGTAGAGACAGACAGGTAACCAGTCTATCACAGGGCCGACATGTAGAGACAGACAGGTAACCAGTCTATCACAGGGCCGACATGTAGAGACAGACAGGTAACCAGTCTATCACAGGGAGACATGTAGAGACAGACAGGTAACCAGTCTATCACAGGGAGACATGTAGAGACAGACAGGTAACCAGTCTATCATGGGGCCGACATGTAGAGACAGACAGGTAACCAGTCTATCACAGGGGGACATGTAGAGACAGACAGGTAACCAGTCTATCACAGGGGGACATGTAGAGACAGACAGGTAACCAGTCTATCACAGGGAGACATGTAGAGACAGACAGGTAACCAGTCTATCACAGGGAGACATGTAGAGACAGACAGGTAACCAGTCTATCACAGGGGGACATGTAGAGACAGACAGGTAACCAGTCTATCACAGGGAGACATGTAGAGACAGACAGGTAACCAGTCTATCACAGGGAGACATGTAAAGACAGACAGGTAACCAGTCTATCACAGGGAGACATGTAGAGACAGACAGGTGACCAGTCTATCACAGGGAGACATGTAGAGACAGACAGGTAACCAGTCTATCACAGGGAGACATGTAGAGACAGACAGGTAACCAGTCTATCACAGGGCTGACATGTAGAGACAGACAGGTAACCAGTCTATCACAGGGAGACATGTAGAGACAGACAGGTAACCAGTCTATCACAGGGAGACATGTACAGACAGACAGGTGACGAGTCTATCACAGGGAGACATGTAGAGACAGACAGGTAACCAGTCTATCACAGGGCTGACATGTAGAGACAGACAGGTAACCAATCTATCACATGGAGACATGTGGAGACAGACAGGTAACCAGTCTATCACAGGGAGACATGTGGAGACCGACAGGTAACCAGTCTATCACAGGGGGACATGTAGAGACAGACAGGTAACCAGTCTATCACAGGGAGACATGTAGAGACAGACAGGTAACCAGTCTATCACAGGGAGACATGTAGAGACAGACAGGTAACCAGTCTATCACGGGGCCGACATGTAGAGACAGACAGGTAACCAGTCTATCACAGGGAGACATGTAGAGACAGACAGGTAACCAGTCTATCACAGGGGGACATGTAGAGACAGACAGTTAACCAGTCTATCACAGGGAGACATGTAGAGACAGACAGGTAACCAGTCCTATCACATGGAGACATGTAGAGACAGACAGGTAACCAGTCTATCACAGGGAGACATGTAGAGACAGACAGGTAACCAGTCTATCACAGGGAGACATGTAGAGACAGACAGGTAACCAGTCTATCACAGGGAGACATGTAGAGACAGACAGGTAACCAGTCTATCACAGGGAGACATGTAGAGACCGACAGGTAACCAGTCTTTCACAGGGGGACATGTAGAGACAGACAGGTAACCAGTCTATCACAGGGAGACATGTAGAGACAGACAGGTAACCAGTCTATCACAGGGAGACATGTAGAGACAGACAGGTAACCAGTCTATCACGGGGCCGACATTTAGAGACAGACAGGTAACCAGTCTATCACAGGGAGACATGTAGAGACAGACAGGTAACCAGTCTATCACAGGGCTGACATGTAGAGACAGACAGGTGACCAGTCTATCACAGGGCTGACATGTAGAGAGAGACAGGTGACCAGTCTATCACAGGGCTGACATGTAGAGACAGACAGGTAACCAGTCTATCACAGGGAGACATGTAGAGACAGACAGGTAACCAGTCTATCACAGGGAGACATGTAGAGACAGACAGGTAACCAGTCTATCACAGGGCTGACATGTAGAGACAGACAGGCAACCAGTCTATCACAGGGCTGACATGTAGAGACAGACAGGTAACCAGTCTATCACAGGGCCGACATGTAGAGACAGACAGGTAACCAGTCTATCACAGGGAGACATGTAGAGACAGACAGGTAACCAGTCTATCACAGGGAGACATGTAGAGACAGACAGGTAACCAGTCTATCATGGGGCCGACATGTAGAGACAGACAGGTAACCAGTCTATCACAGGGAGACATGTAGAGACAGACAGGTAACCAGTCTATCACAGGGGGACATGTAGAGACAGACAGGTAACCAGTCTATCACAGGGAGACATGTAGAGACAGACAGGTAACCAGTCTATCACAGGGAGACATGTAGAGACAGACAGGTAACCAGTCTATCACAGGGGGACATGTAGAGACAGACAGGTAACCAGTCTATCACAGGGAGACATGTAGAGACAGACAGGTAACCAGTCTATCACAGGGAGACATGTAGAGACAGACAGGTAACCAGTCTATCACAGGGAGACATGTAGAGACCGACAGGTAAACAGTCTATCACAGGGGGACATTTAGAGACAGACAGGTAACCAGTCTATCACAGGGAGACATGTAGAGACAGACAGGTAACCAGTCTATCACAGGGAGACATGTAGAGACAGACAGGTAACCAGTCTATCACGGGGCCGACATGTAGAGACAGACAGGTAACCAGTCTATCACAGGGAGACATGTAGAGACAGACAGGTAACCAGTCTATCACAGGGGGACATGTAGAGACAGACAGTTAACCAGTCTATCACAGGGAGACATGTAGAGACAGACAGGTAACCAGTCTATCACATGGAGACATGTAGAGACAGACAGGTAACAAGTCTATCACAGGGAGACATGTAGAGACAGACAGGTAACCAGTCTATCACAGGGAGACATGTAGAGACAGACAGGTAACCAGTCTATCACAGGGAGACATGTAGAGACAGACAGGTAACCAGTCTATCACAGGGAGACATGTAGAGACCGACAGGTAACCAGTCTTTCACAGGGGGACATGTAGAGACAGACAGGTAACCAGTCTATCACAGGGAGACATGTAGAGACAGACAGGTAACCAGTCTATCACAGGGAGACATGTAGAGACAGACAGGTAACCAGTCTATCACGGGGCCGACATTTAGAGACAGACAGGTAACCAGTCTATCACAGGGAGACATGTAGAGACAGACAGGTAACCAGTCTATCACAGGGCTGACATGTAGAGACAGACAGGTGACCAGTCTATCACAGGGCTGACATGTAGAGAGAGACAGGTGACCAGTCTATCACAGGGCTGACATGTAGAGACAGACAGGTAACCAGTCTATCACAGGGAGACATGTAGAGACAGACAGGTAACCAGTCTATCACAGGGAGACATGTAGAGACAGACAGGTAACCAGTCTATCACAGGGCTGACATGTAGAGACAGACAGGCAACCAGTCTATCACAGGGCTGACATGTAGAGACAGACAGGTAACCAGTCTATCACAGGGCCGACATGTAGAGACAGACAGGTAACCAGTCTATCACAGGGAGACATGTAGAGACAGACAGGTAACCAGTCTATCACAGGGAGACATGTAGAGACAGACAGGTAACCAGTCTATCATGGGGCCGACATGTAGAGACAGACAGGTAACCAGTCTATCACAGGGAGACATGTAGAGACAGACAGGTAACCAGTCTATCACAGGGGGACATGTAGAGACAGACAGGTAACCAGTCTATCACAGGGAGACATGTAGAGACAGACAGGTAACCAGTCTATCACAGGGAGACATGTAGAGACAGACAGGTAACCAGTCTATCACAGGGGGACATGTAGAGACAGACAGGTAACCAGTCTATCACAGGGAGACATGTAGAGACAGACAGGTAACCAGTCTATCACAGGGAGACATGTAGAGACAGACAGGTAACCAGTCTATCACAGGGAGACATGTAGAGACCGACAGGTAACCAGTCTATCACAGGGGGACATGTAGAGACAGACAGGTAACCAGTCTATCACAGGGAGACATGTAGAGACAGACAGGTAACCAGTCTATCACAGGGAGACATGTAGAGACAGACAGGTAACCAGTCTATCACGGGGCCGACATGTAGAGACAGACAGGTAACCAGTCTATCACAGGGAGACATGTAGAGACAGACAGGTAACCAGTCTATCACAGGGGGACATGTAGAGACAGAACGTTAACCAGTCTATCACAGGGAGACATGTAGAGACAGACAGGTAACCAGTCTATCACATGGAGACATGTAGAGACAGACAGGTAACCAGTCTATCACAGGGAGACATGTAGAGACAGACAGGTAACCAGTCTATCACAGGGAGACATGTAGAGACAGACAGGTAACCAGTCTATCACAGGGAGACATGTAGAGACAGACAGGTAACCAGTCTATCACAGGGAGACATGTAGAGACCGACAGGTAACCAGTCTTTCACAGGGGGACATGTAGAGACAGACAGGTAACCAGTCTATCACAGGGAGACATGTAGAGACAGACAGGTAACCAGTCTATCACAGGGAGACATGTAGAGACAGACAGGTAACCAGTCTATCACGGGGCCGACATTTAGAGACAGACAGGTAACCAGTCTATCACAGGGAGACATGTAGAGACAGACAGGTAACCAGTCTATCACAGGGCTGACATGTAGAGACAGACAGGTGACCAGTCTATCACAGGGCTGACATGTAGAGAGAGACAGGTGACCAGTCTATCACAGGGCTGACATGTAGAGACAGACAGGTAACCAGTCTATCACAGGGAGACATGTAGAGACAGACAGGTAACCAGTCTATCACAGGGAGACATGTAGAGACAGACAGGTAACCAGTCTATCACAGGGCTGACATGTAGAGACAGACAGGCAACCAGTCTATCACAGGGCTGACATGTAGAGACAGACAGGTAACCAGTCTATCACAGGGCCGACATGTAGAGACAGACAGGTAACCAGTCTATCACAGGGAGACATGTAGAGACAGACAGGTAACCAGTCTATCACAGGGAGACATGTAGAGACAGACAGGTAACCAGTCTATCATGGGGCCGACATGTAGAGACAGACAGGTAACCAGTCTATCACAGGGAGACATGTAGAGACAGACAGGTAACCAGTCTATCACAGGGAGACATGTAGAGACAGACAGGTAACCAGTCTATCACAGGGGGACATGTAGAGACAGACAGGTAACCAATCTATCACAGGGAGACATGTAGAGACAGACAGGTAACCAGTCTATCACAGGGAGACATGTAGAGACAGACAGGTAACCAGTCTATCACAGGGGGACATGTAGAGACAGACAGTTAACCAGTCTATCACAGGGAGACATGTAGAGACAGACAGGTAACCAGTCTATCACATGGAGACATGTAGAGACAGACAGGTAACCAGTCTATCACAGGGAGACATGTAGAGACAGACAGGTAACCAGTCTATCACAGGGCTGACATGTAGAGACAGACAGGTAACCAGTCTATCACAGGGCTGACATGTAGAGACAGACAGGTAACCAGTCTATCACATGGAGACATGTGGAGACAGACAGGTAACCAGTCTATCACAGGGAGACATGTAGAGACCGACAGGTAACCAGTCTATCACAGGGGGACATGTAGAGACAGACAGGTAACCAGTCTATCACAGGGAGACATGTAGAGACAGACAGGTAACCAGTCTATCACAGGGAGACATGTAGAGACAGACAGGTAACCAGTCTATCACGGGGCCGACATGTAGAGACAGACAGGTAACCAGTCTATCACAGGGAGACATGTAGAGACAGACAGGTAACCAGTCTATCACAGGGGGACATGTAGAGACAGACAGTTAACCAGTCTATCACAGGGAGACATGTAGAGACAGACAGGTAACCAGTCCTATCACATGGAGACATGTAGAGACAGACAGGTAACCAGTCTATCACAGGGAGACATGTAGAGACAGACAGGTAACCAGTCTATCACAGGGAGACATGTAGAGACAGACAGGTAACCAGTCTATCACAGGGAGACATGTAGAGACAGACAGGTAACCAGTCTATCACAGGGAGACATGTAGAGACCGACAGGTAACCAGTCTTTCACAGGGGGACATGTAGAGACAGACAGGTAACCAGTCTATCACAGGGAGACATGTAGAGACAGACAGGTAACCAGTCTATCACAGGGAGACATGTAGAGACAGACAGGTAACCAGTCTATCACGGGGCCGACATTTAGAGACAGACAGGTAACCAGTCTATCACAGGGAGACATGTAGAGACAGACAGGTAACCAGTCTATCACAGGGCTGACATGTAGAGACAGACAGGTGACCAGTCTATCACAGGGCTGACATGTAGAGAGAGACAGGTGACCAGTCTATCACAGGGCTGACATGTAGAGACAGACAGGTAACCAGTCTATCACAGGGAGACATGTAGAGACAGACAGGTAACCAGTCTATCACAGGGAGACATGTAGAGACAGACAGGTAACCAGTCTATCACAGGGCTGACATGTAGAGACAGACAGGCAACCAGTCTATCACAGGGCTGACATGTAGAGACAGACAGGTAACCAGTCTATCACAGGGCCGACATGTAGAGACAGACAGGTAACCAGTCTATCACAGGGAGACATGTAGAGACAGACAGGTAACCAGTCTATCACAGGGAGACATGTAGAGACAGACAGGTAACCAGTCTATCATGGGGCCGACATGTAGAGACAGACAGGTAACCAGTCTATCACAGGGAGACATGTAGAGACAGACAGGTAACCAGTCTATCACAGGGGGACATGTAGAGACAGACAGGTAACCAGTCTATCACAGGGAGACATGTAGAGACAGACAGGTAACCAGTCTATCACAGGGAGACATGTAGAGACAGACAGGTAACCAGTCTATCACAGGGGGACATGTAGAGACAGACAGGTAACCAGTCTATCACAGGGAGACATGTAGAGACAGACAGGTAACCAGTCTATCACAGGGAGACATGTAGAGACAGACAGGTAACCAGTCTATCACAGGGAGACATGTAGAGACCGACAGGTAACCAGTCTATCACAGGGGGACATGTAGAGACAGACAGGTAACCAGTCTATCACAGGGAGACATGTAGAGACAGACAGGTAACCAGTCTATCACAGGGAGACATGTAGAGACAGACAGGTAACCAGTCTATCACGGGGCCGACATGTAGAGACAGACAGGTAACCAGTCTATCACAGGGAGACATGTAGAGACAGACAGGTAACCAGTCTATCACAGGGGGACATGTAGAGACAGACAGTTAACCAGTCTATCACAGGGAGACATGTAGAGACAGACAGGTAACCAGTCTATCACATGGAGACATGTAGAGACAGACAGGTAACCAGTCTATCACAGGGAGACATGTAGAGACAGACAGGTAACCAGTCTATCACAGGGAGACATGTAGAGACAGACAGGTAACCAGTCTATCACAGGGAGACATGTAGAGACAGACAGGTAACCAGTCTATCACAGGGAGACATGTAGAGACCGACAGGTAACCAGTCTTTCACAGGGGGACATGTAGAGACAGACAGGTAACCAGTCTATCACAGGGAGACATGTAGAGACAGACAGGTAACCAGTCTATCACAGGGAGACATGTAGAGACAGACAGGTAACCAGTCTATCACGGGGCCGACATTTAGAGACAGACAGGTAACCAGTCTATCACAGGGAGACATGTAGAGACAGACAGGTAACCAGTCTATCACAGGGCTGACATGTAGAGACAGACAGGTGACCAGTCTATCACAGGGCTGACATGTAGAGAGAGACAGGTGACCAGTCTATCACAGGGCTGACATGTAGAGACAGACAGGTGACCAGTCTATCACAGGGCTGACATGTAGAGAGAGACAGGTGACCAGTCTATCACAGGGCTGACATGTAGAGACAGACAGGTAACCAGTCTATCACAGGGAGACATGTAGAGACAGACAGGTAACCAGTCTATCACAGGGAGACATGTAGAGACAGACAGGTAACCAGTCTATCACAGGGCTGACATGTAGAGACAGACAGGCAACCAGTCTATCACAGGGCTGACATGTAGAGACAGACAGGTAACCAGTCTATCACAGGGCCGACATGTAGAGACAGACAGGTAACCAGTCTATCACAGGGAGACATGTAGAGACAGACAGGTAACCAGTCTATCACAGGGAGACATGTAGAGACAGACAGGTAACCAGTCTATCATGGGGCCGACATGTAGAGACAGACAGGTAACCAGTCTATCACAGGGAGACATGTAGAGACAGACAGGTAACCAGTCTATCACAGGGGGACATGTAGAGACAGACAGGTAACCAGTCTATCACAGGGAGACATGTAGAGACAGACAGGTAACCAGTCTATCACAGGGAGACATGTAGAGACAGACAGGTAACCAGTCTATCACAGGGGGACATGTAGAGACAGACAGGTAACCAGTCTATCACAGGGAGACATGTAGAGACAGACAGGTAACCAGTCTATCACAGGGAGACATGTAGAGACAGACAGGTAACCAGTCTATCACAGGGGTACATGTAGAGACAGACAGGTAACCAGTCTATCACAGGGGGACATGTAGAGACAGACAGGTAACCAGTCTATCACAGGGAGACATGTAGAGACAGACAGGTAAGCAGTCTATCACAGGGAGACATGTAGAGACAGACAGGTAACCAGTCTATCACAGGGGGACATGTAGAGACAGACAGGTAACCAGTCTATCACAGGGAGACATGTAGAGACAGACAGGTAACCAGTCTATCACAGGGAGACATGTAAAGACAGACAGGTAACCAGTCTATCACAGGGCTGACATGTAGAGAGAGACAGGTGACCAGTCTATCACAGGGCTGACATGTAGAGACAGACAGGTAACCAGTCTATCACAGGGAGACATGTAGAGACAGACAGGTAACCAGTCTATCACAGGGAGACATGTAGAGACAGACAGGTAACCAGTCTATCACAGGGCTGACATGTAGAGACAGACAGGCAACCAGTCTATCACAGGGCCGACATGTAGAGACAGACAGGTAACCAGTCTATCACAGGGAGACATGTAGAGACAGACAGGTAACCAGTCTATCACAGGGAGACATGTAGAGACAGACAGGTAACCAGTCTATCATGGGGCCGACATGTAGAGACAGACAGGTAACCAGTCTATCACAGGGAGACATGTAGAGACAGACAGGTAACCAGTCTATCACAGGGGGACATGTAGAGACAGACAGGTAACCAGTCTATCACAGGGAGACATGTAGAGACAGACAGGTAACCAGTCTATCACAGGGAGACATGTAGAGACAGACAGGTAACCAGTCTATCACAGGGGGACATGTAGAGACAGACAGGTAACCAGTCTATCACAGGGAGACATGTAGAGACAGACAGGTAACCAGTCTATCACAGGGAGACATGTAAAGACAGACAGGTAACCAGTCTATCACAGGGAAACATGTAGAGACAGACAGGTGACCAGTCTATCACAGGGAGACATGTAGAGACAGACAGGTAACCAGTCTATCACAGGGAGACATGTAGAGACAGACAGGTAACCAGTCTATCACAGGGCTGACATGTAGAGACAGACAGGTAACCAGTCTATCACAGGGAGACATGTAGAGACAGACAGGTAACCAGTCTATCACAGGGAGACATGTAGAGACAGACAGGTAACCAGTCTATCACAGGGCTGACATGTAGAGACAGACAGGTAACCAGTCTATCACAAGGAGACATGTGGAGACAGACAGGTAACCAGTCTATCACAGGGAGACATGTAGAGACAGACAGGTAACCAGTCTATCACAGGGAGACATGTCGAGACCGACAGGTAACCAGTCTATCACAGGGGGACATGTAGAGACAGACAGGTAACCAGTCTATCACAGGGCTGACATGTAGAGCCAGACAGGTAACCAGTCTATCACAGGGAGACATGTAGAGACAGACAGGTAACCAGTCTATCACAGGGAGACATGGAGAGACAGACAGGTAACCAGTCTATCACAGGGAGACATGTAGAGACAGACAGGTAACCAGTCTATCACAGGGAGACATGTAAAGACAGACAGGTAACCAGTCTATCACAGGGAGACATGTAGAGACAGACAGGTGACCAGTCTATCACAGGGAGACATGTAGAGACAGACAGGTAACCAGTCTATCACAGGGAGACATGTAGAGACAGACAGGTAACCAGTCTATCATGGGGCCGACATGTAGAGACAGACAGGTAACCAGTCTATCACAGGGAGACATGTAGAGACAGAAAGGTAACCAGTCTATCACAGGGGGACATGTAGACACAGACAGGTAACCAGTCTATCACAGGGAGACATGTAGAGACAGACAGGTAACCAGTCTATCACAGGGAGACATGTAGAGACAGACAGGTAACCAGTCTATCACAGGGGGACATGTAGAGACAGACAGGTAACCAGTCTATCACAGGGAGACATGTAGAGACAGACCGGTAACCAGTCTATCACAGGGAGACATGTAGAGACAGACAGGTAACCAGTCTATCACAGGGAGACATGTAAAGACAGACAGGTAACCAGTCTATCACAGGGAGACATGTAGAGACAGACAGGTGACCAGTCTATCACAGGGAGACATGTAGAGACAGACAGGTAACCAGTCTATCACAGGGAGACATGTAGAGACAGACAGGTAACCAGTCTATCACAGGGCTGACATGTAGAGACAGACAGGTAACCAGTCTATCACAGGGAGACATGTAGAGACAGACAGGTAACCAGTCTATCACAGGGAGACATGTACAGACAGACAGGTAACCAGTCTATCACAGGGCTGACATGTAGAGACAGACAGGTAACCAGTCTATCACAGGGCTGACATGTAGAGACAGACAGGTAACCAGTCTATCACATGGAGACATGTGGAGACAGACAGGTAACCAGTCTATCACAGGGAGACATGTAGAGACAGACAGGTAACCAGTCTATCACAGGGAGACATGTAGAGACCGACAGGTAACCAGTCTATCACAGGGGGACATGTAGAGACAGACAGGTAACCAGTCTATCACAGGGAGACATGTAGAGACAGACAGGTAACCAGTCTATCACAGGGAGACATGTAGAGACAGACAGGTAACCAGTCTATCACGGGGCCGACATGTAGAGACAGACAGGTAACCAGTCTATCACAGGGAGACATGTAGAGACAGACAGGTAACCAGTCTATCACAGGGGGACATGTAGAGACAGACAGTTAACCAGTCTATCACAGGGAGACATGGAGAGACAGACAGGTAACCAGTCTATCACATGGAGACATGTAGAGACAGACAGGTAACCAGTCTATCACAGGGGGACATGTAGAGACAGACAGGTAACCAGTCTATCACAGGGAGACATGTAGAGACAGACAGGTAACCAGTCTATCACAGGGAGACATGTAGAGACAGACAGGTAACCAGTCTATCACAGGGGGACATGTAGAGACAGACAGTTAACCAGTCTATCACAGGGAGACATGTAGAGACAGACAGGTAACCAGTCTATCACATGGAGACATGTAGAGACAGACAGGTAACCAGTCTATCACAGGGGGACATGTAGAGACAGACAGGTAACCAGTCTATCACAGGGAGACATGTAGAGACAGACAGGTAACCAGTCTATCACAGGGAGACATGTAGAGACAGACAGGTAACCAGTCTATCACAGGGCTGACATGTAGAGACAGACAGGTAACCAGTCTATCACAGGGAGACATGTAGAGACAGACAGGTAACCAGTCTATCACAGGGAGACATGTAGAGACAGACAGGTAACCAGTCTATCACAGGGCCGACATGTAGAGACAGACAGGTAACCAGTCTATCACAGGGAGACATGTAGAGACAGACAGGTAACCAGTCTATCACAGGGGGACATGTAGAGACAGACAGGTAACCAGTCTATCACAGGGAGACATGTAGAGACAGACAGGTAACCAGTCTATCACAGGGAGACATGTAGAGACAGACAGGTTACCAGTCTATCACAGGGGGACATGTAGAGACAGACAGGTAACCAGTCTATCACAGGGAGACATGTAGAGACAGACAGGTAACCAGTCTATCACAGGGAGACATGTAGAGACAGACAGGTAACCAGTCTATCACAGGGAGACATGTAAAGACAGACAGGTAACCAGTCTATCACAGGGAGACATGTAGAGACAGACAGGTGACCAGTCTATCACAGGGAGACATGTAGAGACAGACAGGTAACCAGTCTATCACAGGGAGACATGTAGAGACAGACAGGTAACCAGTCTATCACAGGGCTGACATGTAGAGACAGACAGGTAACCAGTCTATCACAGGGAGACATGTAGAGACAGACAGGTAACCAGTCTATCACAGGGAGACATGTACAGACAGACAGGTAACCAGTCTATCACAGGGCTGACATGTAGAGACAGACAGGTAACCAGTCTATCACAGGGGGACATGTAGAGACAGACAGGTAACCAGTCTATCACAGGGAGACATGTAGAGACAGACAGGTAACCAGTCTATCACAGGGAGACATGTAGAGAGAGACAGGTAACCAGTCTATCACAGGGAGACATGTAAAGACAGACAGGTAACCAGTCTATCACAGGGAGACATGTAGAGACAGACAGGTAACCAGTCTATCACAGGGAGACATGTAGAGAGAGACAGGTAACCAGTCTATCACAGGGAGACATGTAAAGACAGACAGGTAACCAGTCTATCACAGGGAGACATGTAGAGACAGACAGGTGACCAGTCTATCACAGGGAGACATGTAGAGACAGACAGGTAACCAGTCTATCACAGGGAGACATGTAGAGACAGACAGGTAACCAGTCTATCACAGGGAGACATGTACAGACAGACAGGTAACCAGTCTATCACAGGGGGACATGTAGAGACAGACAGGTAACCAGTCTATCACAGGGAGACATGTAGAGACAGACAGGTAACCAGTCTATCACAGGGAGACATGTAGAGACAGACAGGTAACCAGTCTATCACGGGGCCGACATGTAGAGACAGACAGGTAACCAGTCTATCACAGGGAGACATGTAGAGACAGACAGGTAACCAGTCTATCACAGGGGGACATGTAGAGACAGACAGTTAACCAGTCTATCACAGGGAGACATGTAGAGACAGACAGGCAACCAGTCTATCACATGGAGACATGTAGAGACAGACAGGTAACCAGTCTATCACAGGGGGACATGTAGAGACAGACAGGTAACCAGTCTATCACAGGGAGACATGTAGAGACAGACAGGTAACCAGTCTATCACAGGGAGACATGTAGAGACAGACAGGTAACCAGTCTATCACAGGGGGACATGTAGAGACAGACAGTTAACCAGTCTATCACAGGGAGACATGTAGAGACAGACAGGTAACCAGTCTATCACATGGAGATATGTAGAGACAGACAGGTAACCAGTCTATCACAGGGGGACATGTAGAGACAGACAGGTAACCAGTCTATCACAGGGAGACATGTAGAGACAGACAGGTAACCAGTCTATCACAGGGAGACATGGAGAGACAGACAGGTAACCAGTCTATCACAGGGAGACATGTAAAGACAGACAGGTAACCAGTCTATCACAGGGAGACATGTAGAGACAGACAGGTGACCAGTCTATCACAGGGAGACATGTAGAGACAGACAGGTAACCAGTCTATCACAGGGGGACATGTAGAGACAGACAGGTAACCAGTCTATCACAGGGAGACATGTAGAGACAGACAGGTAACCAGTCTATCACAGGGAGACATGTAGAGACCGACAGGTAACCAGTCTTTCACAGGGGGACATGTAGAGACAGACAGGTAACCAGTCTATCACAGGGAGACATGTAGAGACAGACAGGTAACCAGTCTATCACAGGGAGACATGTAGAGACAGACAGGTAACCAGTCTATCACGGGGCCGACATTTAGAGACAGACAGGTAACCAGTCTATCACAGGGAGACATGTAGAGACAGACAGGTAACCAGTCTATCACAGGGCTGACATGTAGAGACAGACAGGTGACCAGTCTATCACAGGGAGACATGTAGAGACAGACAGGTAACCAGTCTATCACAGGGAGACATGTAGAGACAGACAGGTAACCAGTCTATCACAGGGAGACATGTACAGACAGACAGGTAACCAGTCTATCACAGGGGGACATGTAGAGACAGACAGGTAACCAGTCTATCACAGGGAGACATGTAGAGACAGACAGGTAACCAGTCTATCACAGGGAGACATGTAGAGACAGACAGGTAACCAGTCTATCACGGGGCCGACATGTAGAGACAGACAGGTAACCAGTCTATCACAGGGAGACATGTAGAGACAGACAGGTAACCAGTCTATCACAGGGGGACATGTAGAGACAGACAGTTAACCAGTCTATCACAGGGAGACATGTAGAGACAGACAGGCAACCAGTCTATCACATGGAGACATGTAGAGACAGACAGGTAACCAGTCTATCACAGGGGGACATGTAGAGACAGACAGGTAACCAGTCTATCACAGGGAGACATGTAGAGACAGACAGGTAACCAGTCTATCACAGGGAGACATGTAGAGACAGACAGGTAACCAGTCTATCACAGGGGGACATGTAGAGACAGACAGTTAACCAGTCTATCACAGGGAGACATGTAGAGACAGACAGGTAACCAGTCTATCACATGGAGATATGTAGAGACAGACAGGTAACCAGTCTATCACAGGGGGACATGTAGAGACAGACAGGTAACCAGTCTATCACAGGGAGACATGTAGAGACAGACAGGTAACCAGTCTATCACAGGGAGACATGGAGAGACAGACAGGTAACCAGTCTATCACAGGGAGACATGTAAAGACAGACAGGTAACCAGTCTATCACAGGGAGACATGTAGAGACAGACAGGTGACCAGTCTATCACAGGGAGACATGTAGAGACAGACAGGTAACCAGTCTATCACAGGGGGACATGTAGAGACAGACAGGTAACCAGTCTATCACAGGGAGACATGTAGAGACAGACAGGTAACCAGTCTATCACAGGGAGACATGTAGAGACCGACAGGTAACCAGTCTTTCACAGGGGGACATGTAGAGACAGACAGGTAACCAGTCTATCACAGGGAGACATGTAGAGACAGACAGGTAACCAGTCTATCACAGGGAGACATGTAGAGACAGACAGGTAACCAGTCTATCACGGGGCCGACATTTAGAGACAGACAGGTAACCAGTCTATCACAGGGAGACATGTAGAGACAGACAGGTAACCAGTCTATCACAGGGCTGACATGTAGAGACAGACAGGTAACCAGTCTATCACAGGGAGACATGTAGAGACAGACAGGTAACCAGTCTATCACAGGGAGACATGTAGAGACAGACAGGTAACCAGTCTATCACAGGGCTGACATGTAGAGACAGACAGGCAACCAGTCTATCACAGGGCTGACATGTAGAGACAGACAGGTAACCAGTCTATCACAGGGCCGACATGTAGAGACAGACAGGTAACCAGTCTATCACAGGGAGACATGTAGAGACAGACAGGTAACAAGTCTATCACAGGGAGACATGTAGAGACAGACAGGTAACCAGTCTATCATGGGGCCGACATGTAGAGACAGACAGGTAACCAGTCTATCACAGGGAGACATGTAGAGACAGACAGGTAACCAGTCTATCACAGGGGGACATGTAGAGACAGACAGGTAACCAGTCTATCACAGGGAGACATGTAGAGACAGACAGGTAACCAGTCTATCACAGGGAGACATGTAGAGACAGACAGGTAACCAGTCTATCACAGGGAGACATGTAGAGACAGACAGGTAACCAGTCTATCACAGGGCTGACATGTAGAGACAGACAGGTAACCAGTCTATCACAGGGAGACATGTAGAGACAGACAGGTAACCAGTCTATCACAGGGAGACATGTACACACAGACAGGTAACCAGTCTATCACAGGGCTGACATGTAGAGACAGACAGGTAACCAGTCTATCACAGGGAGACATGGAGAGACAGACAGGTAACCAGTCTATCACAGGGAGACATGTAAAGACAGACAGGTAACCAGTCTATCACAGGGAGACATGTAGAGACAGACAGGTGACCAGTCTATCACAGGGAGACATGTAGAGACAGACAGGTAACCAGTCTATCACAGGGGGACATGTAGAGACAGACAGGTAACCAGTCTATCACAGGGAGACATGTAGAGACAGACAGGTAACCAGTCTATCACAGGGAGACATGTAGAGACAGACAGGTAACCAGTCTATCACGGGGCCGACATTTAGAGACAGACAGGTAACCAGTCTATCACAGGGAGACATGTAGAGACAGACAGGTAACCAGTCTATCACAGGGCTGACATGTAGAGACAGACAGGTAACCAGTCTATCACAGGGAGACATGTAGAGACAGACAGGTAACCAGTCTATCACAGGGAGACATGTAGAGACAGACAGGTAACCAGTCTATCACAGGGCTGACATGTAGAGACAGACAGGCAACCAGTCTATCACAGGGCTGACATGTAGAGACAGACAGGTAACCAGTCTATCACAGGGCCGACAAGTAGAGACAGACAGGTAACCAGTCTATCACAGGGAGACATGTAGAGACAGACAGGTAACCAGTCTATCACAGGGAGACATGTAGAGACAGACAGGTAACCAGTCTATCATGGGGCCGACATGTAGAGACAGACAGGTAACCAGTCTATCACAGGGAGACATGTAGAGACAGACAGGTAACCAGTCTATCACAGGGGGACATGTAGAGACAGACAGGTAACCAGTCTATCACAGGGAGACATGTAGAGACAGACAGGTAACCAGTCTATCACAGGGAGACATGTAGAGACAGACAGGTAACCAGTCTATCACAGGGGGACATGTAGAGACAGACAGGTAACCAGTCTATCACAGGGAGACATGTAGAGACAGACAGGTAACCAGTCTATCACAGGGAGACATGTAGAGACAGACAGGTAACCAGTCTATCACAGGGAGACATGTAAAGACAGACAGGTAACCAGTCTATCACAGGGAGACATGTAGAGACAGACAGGTGACCAGTCTATCACAGGGAGACATGTAGAGACAGACAGGTAACCAGTCTATCACAGGGAGACATGTAGAGACAGACAGGTAACCAGTCTATTACAGGGCTGACATGTAGAGACAGACAGGTAACCAGTCTATCACAGGGAGACATGTAGAGACAGACAGGTAACCAGTCTATCACAGGGAGACATGTACACACAGACAGGTAACCAGTCTATCACAGGGCTGACATGTAGAGACAGACAGGTAACCAGTCTATCACAGGGAGACATGGAGAGACAGACAGGTAACCAGTCTATCACAGGGAGACATGTAAAGACAGACAGGTAACCAGTCTATCACAGGGAGACATGTAGAGACAGACAGGTGACCAGTCTATCACAGGGAGACATGTAGAGACAGACAGGTAACCAGTCTATCACAGGGGGACATGTAGAGACAGACAGGTAACCAGTCTATCACAGGGAGACATGTAGAGACAGACAGGTAACCAGTCTATCACAGGGAGACATGTAGAGACCGACAGGTAACCAGTCTTTCACAGGGGGACATGTAGAGACAGACAGGTAACCAGTCTATCACAGGGAGACATGTAGAGACAGACAGGTAACCAGTCTATCACAGGGAGACATGTAGAGACAGACAGGTAACCAGTCTATCACGGGGCCGACATTTAGAGACAGACAGGTAACCAGTCTATCACAGGGAGACATGTAGAGACAGACAGGTAACCAGTCTATCACAGGGCTGACATGTAGAGACAGACAGGTATCCAGTCTATCACAGGGAGACATGTAGAGACAGACAGGTAACCAGTCTATCACAGGGAGACATGTAGAGACAGACAGGTAACCAGTCTATCACAGGGCTGACATGTAGAGACAGACAGGTAACCAGTCTATCACAGGGCCGACATGTAGAGACAGACAGGTAACCAGTCTATCACAGGGAGACATGTACAGACAGACAGGTAACCAGTCTATCACAGGGCCGACATGTAGAGACAGACAGGTAACCAGTCTATCACAGGGAGACATGTAGAGACAGACAGGTAACCAGTCTATCACAGGGAGACATGTAGAGACAGACAGGTAACCAGTCTATCACAGGGAGACATGTAGAGACCGACAGGTAACCAGTCTTTCACAGGGGGACATGTAGAGACAGACAGGTAACCAGTCTATCACAGGGAGACATGTAGAGACAGACAGGTAACCAGTCTATCACAGGGAGACATGTAGAGACAGACAGGTAACCAGTCTATCACGGGGCCGACATTTAGAGACAGACAGGTAACCAGTCTATCACAGGGAGACATGTAGAGACAGACAGGTAACCAGTCTATCACAGGGCTGACATGTAGAGACAGACAGGTATCCAGTCTATCACAGGGAGACATGTAGAGACAGACAGGTAACCAGTCTATCACAGGGAGACATGTAGAGACAGACAGGTAACCAGTCTATCACAGGGCTGACATGTAGAGACAGACAGGTAACCAGTCTATCACAGGGCCGACATGTAGAGACAGACAGGTAACCAGTCTATCACAGGGAGACATGTACAGACAGACAGGTAACCAGTCTATCACAGGGCCGACATGTAGAGACAGACAGGTAACCAGTCTATCACAGGGAGACATGTAGAGACAGACAGGTAACCAGTCTATCACAGGGAGACATGTAGAGACAGACAGGTAACCAGTCTATCACAGGGAGACATGTAGAGACAGACAGGTAACCAGTCTATCACAGGGAGACATGTACAGACAGACAGGTAACCAGTCTATCACAGGGGGACATGTAGAGACAGACAGGTAACCAGTCTATCACAGGGAGACATGTAGAGACAGACAGGTAACCAGTCTATCACAGGGAGACATGTAGAGACAGACAGGTAACCAGTCTATCACAGGGAGACATGTAGAGACAGACAGGTAACCAGTCTATCACGGGGCCGACATGTAGAGACAGACAGGTAACCAGTCTATCACAGGGAGACATGTAGAGACAGACAGGTAACCAGTCTATCACAGGGGGACATGTAGAGACAGACAGGTAACCAGTCTATCACAGGGAGACATGTAGAGACAGACAGGTAACCAGTCTATCACAGGGAGACATGTAGAGACAGACAGGTAACCAGTCTATCACAGGGAGACATGTAGAGACAGACAGGTAACCAGTCTATCACAGGGCTGACATGTAGAGACAGACAGGTAACCAGTCTATCACAGGGAGACATGTAGAGACAGACAGGTAACCAGTCTATCACAGGGAGACATGTACACACAGACAGGTAACCAGTCTATCACAGGGCTGACATGTAGAGACAGACAGGTAACCAGTCTATCACAGGGAGACATGGAGAGACAGACAGGTAACCAGTCTATCACAGGGAGACATGTAAAGACAGACAGGTAACCAGTCTATCACAGGGAGACATGTAGAGACAGACAGGTGACCAGTCTATCACAGGGAGACATGTAGAGACAGACAGGTAACCAGTCTATCACAGGGGGACATGTAGAGACAGACAGGTAACCAGTCTATCACAGGGAGACATGTAGAGACAGACAGGTAACCAGTCTATCACAGGGAGACATGTAGAGACAGACAGGTAACCAGTCTATCACGGGGCCGACATTTAGAGACAGACAGGTAACCAGTCTATCACAGGGAGACATGTAGAGACAGACAGGTAACCAGTCTATCACAGGGCTGACATGTAGAGACAGACAGGTAACCAGTCTATCACAGGGAGACATGTAGAGACAGACAGGTAACCAGTCTATCACAGGGAGACATGTAGAGACAGACAGGTAACCAGTCTATCACAGGGCTGACATGTAGAGACAGACAGGCAACCAGTCTATCACAGGGCTGACATGTAGAGACAGACAGGTAACCAGTCTATCACAGGGCCGACAAGTAGAGACAGACAGGTAACCAGTCTATCACAGGGAGACATGTAGAGACAGACAGGTAACCAGTCTATCACAGGGAGACATGTAGAGACAGACAGGTAACCAGTCTATCATGGGGCCGACATGTAGAGACAGACAGGTAACCAGTCTATCACAGGGAGACATGTAGAGACAGACAGGTAACCAGTCTATCACAGGGGGACATGTAGAGACAGACAGGTAACCAGTCTATCACAGGGAGACATGTAGAGACAGACAGGTAACCAGTCTATCACAGGGAGACATGTAGAGACAGACAGGTAACCAGTCTATCACAGGGGGACATGTAGAGACAGACAGGTAACCAGTCTATCACAGGGAGACATGTAGAGACAGACAGGTAACCAGTCTATCACAGGGAGACATGTAGAGACAGACAGGTAACCAGTCTATCACAGGGAGACATGTAAAGACAGACAGGTAACCAGTCTATCACAGGGAGACATGTAGAGACAGACAGGTGACCAGTCTATCACAGGGAGACATGTAGAGACAGACAGGTAACCAGTCTATCACAGGGAGACATGTAGAGACAGACAGGTAACCAGTCTATTACAGGGCTGACATGTAGAGACAGACAGGTAACCAGTCTATCACAGGGAGACATGTAGAGACAGACAGGTAACCAGTCTATCACAGGGAGACATGTACACACAGACAGGTAACCAGTCTATCACAGGGCTGACATGTAGAGACAGACAGGTAACCAGTCTATCACAGGGAGACATGGAGAGACAGACAGGTAACCAGTCTATCACAGGGAGACATGTAAAGACAGACAGGTAACCAGTCTATCACAGGGAGACATGTAGAGACAGACAGGTGACCAGTCTATCACAGGGAGACATGTAGAGACAGACAGGTAACCAGTCTATCACAGGGGGACATGTAGAGACAGACAGGTAACCAGTCTATCACAGGGAGACATGTAGAGACAGACAGGTAACCAGTCTATCACAGGGAGACATGTAGAGACCGACAGGTAACCAGTCTTTCACAGGGGGACATGTAGAGACAGACAGGTAACCAGTCTATCACAGGGAGACATGTAGAGACAGACAGGTAACCAGTCTATCACAGGGAGACATGTAGAGACAGACAGGTAACCAGTCTATCACGGGGCCGACATTTAGAGACAGACAGGTAACCAGTCTATCACAGGGAGACATGTAGAGACAGACAGGTAACCAGTCTATCACAGGGCTGACATGTAGAGACAGACAGGTATCCAGTCTATCACAGGGAGACATGTAGAGACAGACAGGTAACCAGTCTATCACAGGGAGACATGTAGAGACAGACAGGTAACCAGTCTATCACAGGGCTGACATGTAGAGACAGACAGGTAACCAGTCTATCACAGGGCCGACATGTAGAGACAGACAGGTAACCAGTCTATCACAGGGAGACATGTACAGACAGACAGGTAACCAGTCTATCACAGGGCCGACATGTAGAGACAGACAGGTAACCAGTCTATCACAGGGAGACATGTAGAGACAGACAGGTAACCAGTCTATCACAGGGAGACATGTAGAGACAGACAGGTAACCAGTCTATCACAGGGAGACATGTAGAGACAGACAGGTAACCAGTCTATCACAGGGAGACATGTACAGACAGACAGGTAACCAGTCTATCACAGGGGGACATGTAGAGACAGACAGGTAACCAGTCTATCACAGGGAGACATGTAGAGACAGACAGGTAACCAGTCTATCACAGGGAGACATGTAGAGACAGACAGGTAACCAGTCTATCACGGGGCCGACATGTAGAGACAGACAGGTAACCAGTCTATCACAGGGAGACATGTAGAGACAGACAGGTAACCAGTCTATCACAGGGGGACATGTAGAGACAGACAGTTAACCAGTCTATCACAGGGAGACATGTAGAGACAGACAGGCAACCAGTCTATCACATGGAGACATGTAGAGACAGACAGGTAACCAGTCTATCACAGGGGGACATGTAGAGACAGACAGGTAACCAGTCTATCACAGGGAGACATGTAGAGACAGACAGGTAACCAGTCTATCACAGGGAGACATGTAGAGACAGACAGGTAACCAGTCTATCACAGGGGGACATGTAGAGACAGACAGTTAACCAGTCTATCACAGGGAGACATGTAGAGACAGACAGGTAACCAGTCTATCACATGGAGATATGTAGAGACAGACAGGTAACCAGTCTATCACAGGGGGACATGTAGAGACAGACAGGTAACCAGTCTATCACAGGGAGACATGTAGAGACAGACAGGTAACCAGTCTATCACAGGGAGACATGGAGAGACAGACAGGTAACCAGTCTATCACAGGGAGACATGTAAAGACAGACAGGTAACCAGTCTATCACAGGGAGACATGTAGAGACAGACAGGTGACCAGTCTATCACAGGGAGACATGTAGAGACAGACAGGTAACCAGTCTATCACAGGGAGACATGTAGAGACAGACAGGTAACCAGTCTATCACAGGGCTGACATGTAGAGACAGACAGGTAACCAGTCTATCACAGGGCCGACATGTAGAGACAGACAGGTAACCAGTCTATCACAGGGAGACATGTACAGACAGACAGGTAACCAGTCTATCACAGGGCCGACATGTAGAGACAGACAGGTAACCAGTCTATCACAGGGAGACATGTAGAGACAGACAGGTAACCAGTCTATCACAGGGAGACATGTAGAGACAGACAGGTAACCAGTCTATCACAGGGAGACATGTAGAGACCGACAGGTAACCAGTCTTTCACAGGGGGACATGTAGAGACAGACAGGTAACCAGTCTATCACAGGGAGACATGTAGAGACAGACAGGTAACCAGTCTATCACAGGGAGACATGTAGAGACAGACAGGTAACCAGTCTATCACGGGGCCGACATTTAGAGACAGACAGGTAACCAGTCTATCACAGGGAGACATGTAGAGACAGACAGGTAACCAGTCTATCACAGGGCTGACATGTAGAGACAGACAGGTATCCAGTCTATCACAGGGAGACATGTAGAGACAGACAGGTAACCAGTCTATCACAGGGAGACATGTAGAGACAGACAGGTAACCAGTCTATCACAGGGCTGACATGTAGAGACAGACAGGTAACCAGTCTATCACAGGGCCGACATGTAGAGACAGACAGGTAACCAGTCTATCACAGGGAGACATGTACAGACAGACAGGTAACCAGTCTATCACAGGGCCGACATGTAGAGACAGACAGGTAACCAGTCTATCACAGGGAGACATGTAGAGACAGACAGGTAACCAGTCTATCACAGGGAGACATGTAGAGACAGACAGGTAACCAGTCTATCACAGGGAGACATGTAGAGACAGACAGGTAACCAGTCTATCACAGGGAGACATGTACAGACAGACAGGTAACCAGTCTATCACAGGGGGACATGTAGAGACAGACAGGTAACCAGTCTATCACAGGGAGACATGTAGAGACAGACAGGTAACCAGTCTATCACAGGGAGACATGTAGAGACAGACAGGTAACCAGTCTATCACAGGGAGACATGTAGAGACAGACAGGTAACCAGTCTATCACGGGGCCGACATGTAGAGACAGACAGGTAACCAGTCTATCACAGGGAGACATGTAGAGACAGACAGGTAACCAGTCTATCACAGGGGGACATGTAGAGACAGACAGGTAACCAGTCTATCACAGGGAGACATGTAGAGACAGACAGGTAACCAGTCTATCACAGGGAGACATGTAGAGACAGACAGGTAACCAGTCTATCACAGGGAGACATGTAGAGACAGACAGGTAACCAGTCTATCACAGGGCTGACATGTAGAGACAGACAGGTAACCAGTCTATCACAGGGAGACATGTAGAGACAGACAGGTAACCAGTCTATCACAGGGAGACATGTACACACAGACAGGTAACCAGTCTATCACAGGGCTGACATGTAGAGACAGACAGGTAACCAGTCTATCACAGGGAGACATGGAGAGACAGACAGGTAACCAGTCTATCACAGGGAGACATGTAAAGACAGACAGGTAACCAGTCTATCACAGGGAGACATGTAGAGACAGACAGGTGACCAGTCTATCACAGGGAGACATGTAGAGACAGACAGGTAACCAGTCTATCACAGGGGGACATGTAGAGACAGACAGGTAACCAGTCTATCACAGGGAGACATGTAGAGACAGACAGGTAACCAGTCTATCACAGGGAGACATGTAGAGACAGACAGGTAACCAGTCTATCACGGGGCCGACATTTAGAGACAGACAGGTAACCAGTCTATCACAGGGAGACATGTAGAGACAGACAGGTAACCAGTCTATCACAGGGCTGACATGTAGAGACAGACAGGTAACCAGTCTATCACAGGGAGACATGTAGAGACAGACAGGTAACCAGTCTATCACAGGGAGACATGTAGAGACAGACAGGTAACCAGTCTATCACAGGGCTGACATGTAGAGACAGACAGGCAACCAGTCTATCACAGGGCTGACATGTAGAGACAGACAGGTAACCAGTCTATCACAGGGCCGACAAGTAGAGACAGACAGGTAACCAGTCTATCACAGGGAGACATGTAGAGACAGACAGGTAACCAGTCTATCACAGGGAGACATGTAGAGACAGACAGGTAACCAGTCTATCATGGGGCCGACATGTAGAGACAGACAGGTAACCAGTCTATCACAGGGAGACATGTAGAGACAGACAGGTAACCAGTCTATCACAGGGGGACATGTAGAGACAGACAGGTAACCAGTCTATCACAGGGAGACATGTAGAGACAGACAGGTAACCAGTCTATCACAGGGAGACATGTAGAGACAGACAGGTAACCAGTCTATCACAGGGGGACATGTAGAGACAGACAGGTAACCAGTCTATCACAGGGAGACATGTAGAGACAGACAGGTAACCAGTCTATCACAGGGAGACGTGTAGAGACAGACAGGTAACCAGTCTATCACAGGGAGACATGTAAAGACAGACAGGTAACCAGTCTATCACAGGGAGACATGTAGAGACAGACAGGTGACCAGTCTATCACAGGGAGACATGTAGAGACAGACAGGTAACCAGTCTATCACAGGGAGACATGTAGAGACAGACAGGTAACCAGTCTATTACAGGGCTGACATGTAGAGACAGACAGGTAACCAGTCTATCACAGGGAGACATGTAGAGACAGACAGGTAACCAGTCTATCACAGGGAGACATGTACACACAGACAGGTAACCAGTCTATCACAGGGCTGACATGTAGAGACAGACAGGTAACCAGTCTATCACAGGGAGACATGGAGAGACAGACAGGTAACCAGTCTATCACAGGGAGACATGTAAAGACAGACAGGTAACCAGTCTATCACAGGGAGACATGTAGAGACAGACAGGTGACCAGTCTATCACAGGGAGACATGTAGAGACAGACAGGTAACCAGTCTATCACAGGGGGACATGTAGAGACAGACAGGTAACCAGTCTATCACAGGGAGACATGTAGAGACAGACAGGTAACCAGTCTATCACAGGGAGACATGTAGAGACCGACAGGTAACCAGTCTTTCACAGGGGGACATGTAGAGACAGACAGGTAACCAGTCTATCACAGGGAGACATGTAGAGACAGACAGGTAACCAGTCTATCACAGGGAGACATGTAGAGACAGACAGGTAACCAGTCTATCACGGGGCCGACATTTAGAGACAGACAGGTAACCAGTCTATCACAGGGAGACATGTAGAGACAGACAGGTAACCAGTCTATCACAGGGCTGACATGTAGAGACAGACAGGTATCCAGTCTATCACAGGGAGACATGTAGAGACAGACAGGTAACCAGTCTATCACAGGGAGACATGTAGAGACAGACAGGTAACCAGTCTATCACAGGGCTGACATGTAGAGACAGACAGGTAACCAGTCTATCACAGGGCCGACATGTAGAGACAGACAGGTAACCAGTCTATCACAGGGAGACATGTACAGACAGACAGGTAACCAGTCTATCACAGGGCCGACATGTAGAGACAGACAGGTAACCAGTCTATCACAGGGAGACATGTAGAGACAGACAGGTAACCAGTCTATCACAGGGAGACATGTAGAGACAGACAGGTAACCAGTCTATCACAGGGAGACATGTAGAGACAGACAGGTAACCAGTCTATCACAGGGAGACATGTACAGACAGACAGGTAACCAGTCTATCACAGGGGGACATGTAGAGACAGACAGGTAACCAGTCTATCACAGGGAGACATGTAGAGACAGACAGGTAACCAGTCTATCACAGGGAGACATGTAGAGACAGACAGGTAACCAGTCTATCACGGGGCCGACATGTAGAGACAGACAGGTAACCAGTCTATCACAGGGAGACATGTAGAGACAGACAGGTAACCAGTCTATCACAGGGGGACATGTAGAGACAGACAGTTAACCAGTCTATCACAGGGAGACATGTAGAGACAGACAGGCAACCAGTCTATCACATGGAGACATGTAGAGACAGACAGGTAACCAGTCTATCACAGGGGGACATGTAGAGACAGACAGGTAACCAGTCTATCACAGGGAGACATGTAGAGACAGACAGGTAACCAGTCTATCACAGGGAGACATGTAGAGACAGACAGGTAACCAGTCTATCACAGGGGGACATGTAGAGACAGACAGTTAACCAGTCTATCACAGGGAGACATGTAGAGACAGACAGGTAACCAGTCTATCACATGGAGATATGTAGAGACAGACAGGTAACCAGTCTATCACAGGGGGACATGTAGAGACAGACAGGTAACCAGTCTATCACAGGGAGACATGTAGAGACAGACAGGTAACCAGTCTATCACAGGGAGACATGGAGAGACAGACAGGTAACCAGTCTATCACAGGGAGACATGTAAAGACAGACAGGTAACCAGTCTATCACAGGGAGACATGTAGAGACAGACAGGTGACCAGTCTATCACAGGGAGACATGTAGAGACAGACAGGTAACCAGTCTATCACAGGGGGACATGTAGAGACAGACAGGTAACCAGTCTATCACAGGGAGACATGTAGAGACAGACAGGTAACCAGTCTATCACAGGGAGACATGTAGAGACCGACAGGTAACCAGTCTTTCACAGGGGGACATGTAGAGACAGACAGGTAACCAGTCTATCACAGGGAGACATGTAGAGACAGACAGGTAACCAGTCTATCACAGGGAGACATGTAGAGACAGACAGGTAACCAGTCTATCACGGGGCCGACATTTAGAGACAGACAGGTAACCAGTCTATCACAGGGAGACATGTAGAGACAGACAGGTAACCAGTCTATCACAGGGCTGACATGTAGAGACAGACAGGTAACCAGTCTATCACAGGGAGACATGTAGAGACAGACAGGTAACCAGTCTATCACAGGGAGACATGTAGAGACAGACAGGTAACCAGTCTATCACAGGGCTGACATGTAGAGACAGACAGGCAACCAGTCTATCACAGGGCTGACATGTAGAGACAGACAGGTAACCAGTCTATCACAGGGCCGACATGTAGAGACAGACAGGTAACCAGTCTATCACAGGGAGACATGTAGAGACAGACAGGTAACCAGTCTATCACAGGGAGACATGTAGAGACAGACAGGTAACCAGTCTATCATGGGGCCGACATGTAGAGACAGACAGGTAACCAGTCTATCACAGGGAGACATGTAGAGACAGACAGGTAACCAGTCTATCACAGGGGGACATGTAGAGACAGACAGGTAACCAGTCTATCACAGGGAGACATGTAGAGACAGACAGGTAACCAGTCTATCACAGGGAGACATGTAGAGACAGACAGGTAACCAGTCTATCACAGGGGGACATGTAGAGACAGACAGGTAACCAGTCTATCACAGGGAGACATGTAGAGACAGACAGGTAACCAGTCTATCACAGGGAGACATGTAGAGACAGACAGGTAACCAGTCTATCACAGGGAGACATGTAAAGACAGACAGGTAACCAGTCTATCACAGGGAGACATGTAGAGACAGACAGGTGACCAGTCTATCACAGGGAGACATGTAGAGACAGACAGGTAACCAGTCTATCACAGGGAGACATGTAGAGACAGACAGGTAACCAGTCTATTACAGGGCTGACATGTAGAGACAGACAGGTAACCAGTCTATCACAGGGAGACATGTAGAGACAGACAGGTAACCAGTCTATCACAGGGAGACATGTACACACAGACAGGTAACCAGTCTATCACAGGGCTGACATGTAGAGACAGACAGGTAACCAGTCTATCACAGGGAGACATGGAGAGACAGACAGGTAACCAGTCTATCACAGGGAGACATGTAAAGACAGACAGGTAACCAGTCTATCACAGGGAGACATGTAGAGACAGACAGGTGACCAGTCTATCACAGGGAGACATGTAGAGACAGACAGGTAACCAGTCTATCACAGGGGGACATGTAGAGACAGACAGGTAACCAGTCTATCACAGGGAGACATGTAGAGACAGACAGGTAACCAGTCTATCACAGGGAGACATGTAGAGACCGACAGGTAACCAGTCTTTCACAGGGGGACATGTAGAGACAGACAGGTAACCAGTCTATCACAGGGAGACATGTAGAGACAGACAGGTAACCAGTCTATCACAGGGAGACATGTAGAGACAGACAGGTAACCAGTCTATCACGGGGCCGACATTTAGAGACAGACAGGTAACCAGTCTATCACAGGGAGACATGTAGAGACAGACAGGTAACCAGTCTATCACAGGGCTGACATGTAGAGACAGACAGGTATCCAGTCTATCACAGG
Source organism: Eutrigla gurnardus (assembly GCF_963514095.1). Taxonomy (NCBI): domain Eukaryota; kingdom Metazoa; phylum Chordata; class Actinopteri; order Perciformes; family Triglidae; genus Eutrigla; species Eutrigla gurnardus. Next base: position 110,225 of record NW_028155319.1, on the reverse strand, counting down.
GAGACATGTAGAGACAGACAGGTAACCAGTCTATCACAGGGAGACATGTAGAGACAGACAGGTAACCAGTCTATCACAGGGCTGACATGTAGAGACAGACAGGTAACCAGTCTATCACAGGGCCGACATGTAGAGACAGACAGGTAACCAGTCTATCACAGGGAGACATGTACAGACAGACAGGTAACCAGTCTATCACAGGGCCGACATGTAGAGACAGACAGGTAACCAGTCTATCACAGGGAGACATGTAGAGACAGACAGGTAACCAGTCTATCACAGGGAGACATGTAGAGACAGACAGGTAACCAGTCTATCACAGGGAGACATGTAGAGACAGACAGGTAACCAGTCTATCACAGGGAGACATGTACAGACAGACAGGTAACCAGTCTATCACAGGGGGACATGTAGAGACAGACAGGTAACCAGTCTATCACAGGGAGACATGTAGAGACAGACAGGTAACCAGTCTATCACAGGGAGACATGTAGAGACAGACAGGTAACCAGTCTATCACGGGGCCGACATGTAGAGACAGACAGGTAACCAGTCTATCACAGGGAGACATGTAGAGACAGACAGGTAACCAGTCTATCACAGGGGGACATGTAGAGACAGACAGTTAACCAGTCTATCACAGGGAGACATGTAGAGACAGACAGGCAACCAGTCTATCACATGGAGACATGTAGAGACAGACAGGTAACCAGTCTATCACAGGGGGACATGTAGAGACAGACAGGTAACCAGTCTATCACAGGGAGACATGTAGAGACAGACAGGTAACCAGTCTATCACAGGGAGACATGTAGAGACAGACAGGTAACCAGTCTATCACAGGGGGACATGTAGAGACAGACAGTTAACCAGTCTATCACAGGGAGACATGTAGAGACAGACAGGTAACCAGTCTATCACATGGAGATATGTAGAGACAGACAGGTAACCAGTCTATCACAGGGGGACATGTAGAGACAGACAGGTAACCAGTCTATCACAGGGAGACATGTAGAGACAGACAGGTAACCAGTCTATCACAGGGAGACATGGAGAGACAGACAGGTAACCAGTCTATCACAGGGAGACATGTAAAGACAGACAGGTAACCAGTCTATCACAGGGAGACATGTAGAGACAGACAGGTGACCAGTCTATCACAGGGAGACATGTAGAGACAGACAGGTAACCAGTCTATCACAGGGGGACATGTAGAGACAGACAGGTAACCAGTCTATCACAGGGAGACATGTAGAGACAGACAGGTAACCAGTCTATCACAGGGAGACATGTAGAGACCGACAGGTAACCAGTCTTTCACAGGGGGACATGTAGAGACAGACAGGTAACCAGTCTATCACAGGGAGACATGTAGAGACAGACAGGTAACCAGTCTATCACAGGGAGACATGTAGAGACAGACAGGTAACCAGTCTATCACGGGGCCGACATTTAGAGACAGACAGGTAACCAGTCTATCACAGGGAGACATGTAGAGACAGACAGGTAACCAGTCTATCACAGGGCTGACATGTAGAGACAGACAGGTAACCAGTCTATCACAGGGAGACATGTAGAGACAGACAGGTAACCAGTCTATCACAGGGAGACATGTAGAGACAGACAGGTAACCAGTCTATCACAGGGCTGACATGTAGAGACAGACAGGCAACCAGTCTATCACAGGGCTGACATGTAGAGACAGACAGGTAACCAGTCTATCACAGGGCCGACATGTAGAGACAGACAGGTAACCAGTCTATCACAGGGAGACATGTAGAGACAGACAGGTAACCAGTCTATCACAGGGAGACATGTAGAGACAGACAGGTAACCAGTCTATCATGGGGCCGACATGTAGAGACAGACAGGTAACCAGTCTATCACAGGGAGACATGTAGAGACAGACAGGTAACCAGTCTATCACAGGGGGACATGTAGAGACAGACAGGTAACCAGTCTATCACAGGGAGACATGTAGAGACAGACAGGTAACCAGTCTATCACAGGGAGACATGTAGAGACAGACAGGTAACCAGTCTATCACAGGGAGACATGTAGAGACAGACAGGTAACCAGTCTATCACAGGGCTGACATGTAGAGACAGACAGGTAACCAGTCTATCACAGGGAGACATGTAGAGACAGACAGGTAACCAGTCTATCACAGGGAGACATGTACACACAGACAGGTAACCAGTCTATCACAGGGCTGACATGTTGTGACAGCGTCACCTTGACATGAAATAAAATGTACAGTGTGCAAACAAAGGTTTAAAAGAAAAGTGCACTTGGTTGCCTGATGTGAGATGTAGTCTGTAAACTAAATGGGTAGTGTGGGTGCCTTGAAATTATTAAAAATAAGAATAGCAAAATTTGTGGGCCGAGGGGATAAAGGGAGGATGTGACGTGGACCAGGTAGAGGAGGACACCTGGTGATGGTCGGAGGAGGACACCTGGTGATGGTCGGAGGAGATGGTGGACGGCTGGCGGTAGAGGGGGGAGAGCGGCGTAACTTAGACTGCGTTGTATCGGACGGAGCCGAGGCACGGACTAAGCGAACGGAGCCGCCAGTAGAGTTTCCCTCCTGGTCCGGCGGAGTCCAGTCGAGTTTCCCTCCTGGTCAGGCGGAGGCCAGTTGAGTTTCCCTCCTGGTTGACTCTGTTCCCGGTGGACTGACACAAAGGACCGCGGGTAAACGGGGTGAGACTGACTCCTTTTGTTTGTTTGTTTTTCCTCCGGCGCCCGAGCCGCTCGGCGTGGTATGGTTCCTGAGTATCGGAAAGTTTGCGACTTGTGGACATATTTATCGTGAACCATTCGGTTCAATAAGTGATATTTCGTTTGGGGGGGGTTATTTACTTAATTTACAAAGTGGAAAGACCGGGGTTTTTTGCGTGCCTTGTATGTAATTTATTTATTTTGGTGATCATTTTGCGCTCAGAGCGGCCGAGCTGGGAAAGCCCGTCTAAATTAAAAGTGACGTGGATCTTTACGTTAAATTGCACCACGGTGGCGTTTCGTTTGTTTAATTTTTACATGAAGTCTATTTTTCCATGAACCCCTTGGAGAGTTAATGTTCAGCCCAGGACAAGGCTGCGCGTTACAGATGGTGGCCAGTATGGGGACTTGAAATAGATAACGTGTTTGGAGTGAATTAAATTAATGAGCGCTTTCGTTGGGGTAATATCGTAAACTGTGTATGCAAAAGATACATTTTACTGATGGCTACTGAAGAGAATCTGCCCCTGGGTGAAATTGATGCCGGCAGTCAGGCTGCCAGTGAAGGCACACGGGCGTCTACTCCCATATCGGTGCATGAAGCCTCGGATCAGCACCATGAGAATGGGGGAGATGAGTGGGTCACCAAGCGAAATCCTGTGGGGGAGATAACATCCCTGATTAGCTCACTGTATCTGTCTGAGCCGGACCCTGAAGACGGTGTGGAGGAGGGAGACAGCACCTCTTACCTTGGTCTGCCTGCCATCTCTACCCTGGGGGAGGAGCTAAAGACAGTAATTGATAAGGTGCACATGTTGGAAGGAGATTTTCGCGACTCAGTTACTAGCACGTTGAACAGAGAGGACAGCATCAGGGGCTATGTGGACACTAACATTGAACATTTGGAGCATCGGGTGATGAGCACTCTCAAGCAGTTTGAGGTCCAGCTAGTGGAGTGTTTGCAGAGGAGGGACGAAAAGTGGAGTGCGGAGATTCAGCGGTTGAAGCGCTTAAGTCGCACAGCGGTCCCCGCATCCCTCTTCGGAGCTAGCGGCCCCGTACCAGCCCAGGGACGCTCCACTCCAGACCCCAACGCCATCGGGGGGTCGCGGGCTCCAACCACCAGCGACGCAGCTTCTCGGAGCCATGAACAGCCCCGCCACGTGGCCCATCATGGTCAGCTTCCACCCCTTAATGTCACTTTTGACAGCGGACTTCCTCTTATGTCTCCTCCAGCCTTCGGTGCTGCCTCCCTCAGTGAGCCACTAGAGCCCCTTAGGAGCTCGAATGTGACAGAGACACAGTCTCAGGCCCCAACCTCTGGTCTAACGCCACCGGCCATGTTTCAGTCAGGCTTGGAGGGGATGGATATCACTGCTCCTTGCAGAGCGTCTCCCAGCAAGGTCACTGGAGCGGCAGTGGTGTATTCGAAACCTGCTGTTCACATAGACTTTCCCTCATTCAGCGGGTCTCGGGAGGTAGCCGATGCTCTAAACTTCGTTGATCAATGTGAGACCTTTCTTGCGGTACGGCCGTTGAGTGATGCAGAGCTAGTTGGTGCCTTATCCAGTGTGCTTAAAGGGCCGGCCCATAGTTGGTGGAGTGTAGCCAAAAGTAAGGTCCATAGTTGGGTGGAGTTCAAGGAGGCGTTTCAGGCCGCCTTCCTTCCTCCTGATTACCTCGCAGAGGTCGAAGAGAAGCTCAGGGATATGGTGCAGCTGCCTGAACAGTGTGTGAGAGATTTTGCCTATGACTATCGTGCACTCTGTTTACGGTGGAAGCCTGAAATCTCTGAAACTGAGTTAGTGAGGAAGATCCTCAATAACTGCAACCCCAGAATTGCTGGGTGCCTCCGGGGCACCGTCACTACTGTGGAGCAGCTGGTTTCCGTGGGCACGTTGGTGGAGAAGGACTGCACGGCTGCGAAGGAGTATTGGGGAAAGGTGGACCAACAGAAAGCAAAGGGGAGGATGGCAAAAAAGCCACCGGAGAAGTGGATGTCAAAGAAGCCTGCGGATGTGGTGACTGTGGTGCGGCGTGGAAAAGAGAAAACCTCATCTCTTCTGCATGTGCCGATAGAGGTGAGAGGAAGACAGTGTCAGGCTGTTTTTGATACCGCCTGTACTTACTCTCTTATGAGGCATAGCCAGTGGGTACAGGTGGCGCAAGAGGGGGAACAACTGAGGCCAAGTGAGAACCAAAGCTTTGCCCTGGCTGATGGAAAGACCTGCCATGGAGCCCTTGGCAAAATTCAGTTGCTGTACAACTGGCATGACATGATGTGGTCGATAGAGACATACATAATAGCGGATGACAACTTGGCGTTCCCTATCATCCTAGGCTTAGATTTTCTCACCAAGACATCCACCATTATAAATCTGGGTGATCTAACGTATGGAGTGAAGGGGCCGAGAGGGTACACGTTCTATTCTTTCCTCTCTCAGAACCCTGGAAAACCGAGCCCACAGGTCAGTGTGAGTCTCATCATGGCACTCCCTCTCCCAGGGGTGAGTAGCAGCCAGATCGACCCTGTTCTGGATTTTTCCAGTTACCCCCTGGAAATCCGAGAGCTTTTCGAGGCCTGGCCAAAGGTGTGTTCAGGAAAGTTAGGGGCGACCACTGTGGAAGAGCATCAGATCTTTGTTACTGATAACGTGCCAGTACGCTGTAGAGCGTATAGAGTGTCTCCCTACAAACGCCAAATTATTATTGACCATGTGGAGCAGATGCTCAAAGATGGCATCATAGAACCCTCCCAGTCCGCTTGGGCCTCACCTGTGGTCCTGGTTCCAAAGCCTGACAAGTCCATGAGGTTCTGTGTGGATTTTCGGCCTCTGAACGCCAAGACGCACCAGGACGCCTACCCCATGCCCATCATCCATGATTTGTTGGAGTCAATGCACGGGGCTGCTGTTTTCAGCACCCTGGATTTAAAGTCAGGATACTGGCAGGTGGCGATGGTGGAAGAGAGCAAAGCCAAGACGGCTGTCATTACCCCCATTGGCCTCTACCAGTTTAAGTGCATGCCGTTTGGGTTGAAAAATGCCGGGGCTACATTCCAGCGCCTTATGGAGAAGGTGCTGGGGGCCCTCAGAGGAAGAATATGTTTTGTGTACATTGACGATGTCATCGTTTTTTCTCCCACAACAGAACAGCACCTGAAGGATCTCAATGATGTCATGGAGAGGCTAAGTGAGGCCAATCTGACCCTGAATCTCAGAAAGTGCAATTTCCTCTGTAGTGAACTTAAGTTTCTCGGCCATGTTGTCTCGGAGAAAGGCGTGCGGGTGGATCCCGAAAAGACGTTGGCAGTGACCGCCTATCCGACGCCTACCAACATCAAGGCCCTGCAACGCTTCCTGGGACTCGTCGGGTGGTATCACAAATTTATATCCCATTTTGCAAACCTTGCCGCTCCCCTGCATCGTCTGACGAGGAAGGAGGTGGAGTGGACCTGGACGGAAGAATGCCAGCAGAGCTTTGAACAGCTGAAGCAGGCCTTGGTGAGTGCTCCTATCCTTACTCAGCCTGACCACGGACTTCCGTTTGAGGTGCACACCGATGCCAGTGAGGTTGGGCTGGGGGCGGTGTTGGTGCAAGTCGCTGAGGAGGGGGAGAAGGTGGTTGCTTACGCATCCAGGGGGTTGCGAGGCGCGGAATGCAACTATTCTACCTCCGAGAAGGAGTGCCTGGCCGTTGTCTGGGCGGTTGAGAAATGGCGACATTATTTGGAGGGAAAGGAGTTCTCTGTTTATACAGATCATGCGGCTCTGACCTGGGCTTTCAACTGCCCTAAAACATCCTCCAGGTTGACACGGTGGACCCTGAGGCTCCAGCAGTTTCAATTTAGGGTCCAGTATCGAAAAGGGTTACAAAATATTGTCCCAGACGCCCTGTCGAGGGCGGTATCAGAGCCAAATGCCCCTGCAGCCTGGGTGGCATTAAATACTTCCCTTTCTCCCTCCGATCTCCCAACTTCACTGGCGGAGATAAGAGAAACTCAGGAAAAGGATCCTGATACCTTGGAGAGGGTAAAGCAGGTCACGTCCACCACGAGTAGACCTGGAAGGGTGGAGTTTACATTGGTACAGGGCCTGCTGTACCGGAAGTCGCCTGTAAAAGATGGAGGTGAGAAATTCCAACTAGTGGTACCAAAAGCCCTCGTACCCAGTTTCCTGGAGTACTTTCATGGCCATCCCTTAAGCGGCCATCTGGGCAGACTCAAGACCCTGATTAGGGTCCTTGACGTAGCTTGGTGGTCGACGGTTCGGAAAGATGTCTGGGATCATGTCAGGAACTGCCAGACCTGCCAGCTATACAAGGCTGACAACCAAAAGCCAGCCGGATTCATGCAGCCCACCACAGTCGAAGGTCCATGGGAGAAGCTTGGTATGGACCTTATGGGGCCATTCCCTCGCAGTAAGAAGGGCAATAAGTTCCTTTTGGTGATTGTGGATTACTTCACAAAGTGGGTTGAAATGTTTCCCCTCAAAGACAGCAAATCCCCTCGCATCATCCCCATCCTCAAGGATGAGATTTTTACCCGGTTCGGAGTCCCGCAGGAGCTGGTGACGGATCGGGGGCCTCAGTTTACTGGCCATGAGATGGCTAACCTCTGTAAGACCTGGGGAGTGACACAGAAGTTCACTACCAGTTATCATCCTCAGGCCAATCTAACAGAACGTTCTAATAGAACCATCAAAACCATGATTGCCTCTTATGTTGGGGACCAGCATGACAAATGGGATCAGTGGATCAGAGAGTTTCGCTTTGCCATCAACGCCGCCCAGCATGAGACTACGGGTAGATCTCCTGCAGAGCTGGCGCTGGGAAGAGCCCTCAAAGGCCCGTTGGAGCGATTGATTGGTTCGCCTCCTTCGCCCCAGCAGTCGCCCTACCAGCTCCTGGAGAGGCAAAAGCAGATGGCTGAGGAGGTTAAAAGGCGAGTGGGAGTGTGTCAGGCCAGACAAGCCAGGTATTATAATACCCGGAGGAGAGGTGTACAACTCCTCCTGGGAGACCAGGTCTGGGTCCGCACACACCCACTTTCCAAAGCATCAGACGGATTCTCATCCAAGCTTGCGCCTAAATGGTCAGGTCCAGCGACAGTGGTGAGAAAGTTAGGCCCCATAAACTACCTGATACAGACGAACGACCAGAGTAAGAGGGTAGACACAGTCAACGTGGTCAACCTGAAACCCTTTTTCGGGGGTTCAGCCTCCGATACCTCCGGCTGGGGGGGGGGGATCTGTGACAGCGTCACCTTGACATGAAATAAAATGTACAGTGTGCAAACAAAGGTTTAAAAGAAAAGTGCACTTGGTTGCCTGATGTGAGATGTAGTCTGTAAACTAAATGGGTAGTGTGGGTGCCTTGAAATTATTAAAAATAAGAATAGCAAAATTTGTGGGCCGAGGGGATAAAGGGAGGATGTGACGTGGACCAGGTAGAGGAGGACACCTGGTGATGGTCGGAGGAGGACACCTGGTGATGGTCGGAGGAGATGGTGGACGGCTGGCGGTAGAGGGGGGAGAGCGGCGTAACTTAGACTGCGTTGTATCGGACGGAGCCGAGGCACGGACTAAGCGAACGGAGCCGCCAGTAGAGTTTCCCTCCTGGTCCGGCGGAGTCCAGTCGAGTTTCCCTCCTGGTCAGGCGGAGGCCAGTTGAGTTTCCCTCCTGGTTGACTCTGTTCCCGGTGGACTGACACAAAGGACCGCGGGTAAACGGGGTGAGACTGACTCCTTTTGTTTGTTTGTTTTTCCTCCGGCGCCCGAGCCGCTCGGCGTGGTATGGTTCCTGAGTATCGGAAAGTTTGCGACTTGTGGACATATTTATCGTGAACCATTCGGTTCAATAAGTGATATTTCGTTTGGGGGGGGTTATTTACTTAATTTACAAAGTGGAAAGACCGGGGTTTTTTGCGTGCCTTGTATGTAATTTATTTATTTTGGTGATCATTTTGCGCTCAGAGCGGCCGAGCTGGGAAAGCCCGTCTAAATTAAAAGTGACGTGGATCTTTACGTTAAATTGCACCACGGTGGCGTTTCGTTTGTTTAATTTTTACATGAAGTCTATTTTTCCATGAACCCCTTGGAGAGTTAATGTTCAGCCCAGGACAAGGCTGCGCGTTACAATGTAGAGACAGACAGGTAACCAGTCTATCACAGGGAGACATGGAGAGACAGACAGGTAACCAGTCTATCACAGGGAGACATGTAAAGACAGACAGGTAACCAGTCTATCACAGGGAGACATGTAGAGACAGACAGGTGACCAGTCTATCACAGGGAGACATGTAGAGACAGACAGGTAACCAGTCTATCACAGGGGGACATGTAGAGACAGACAGGTAACCAGTCTATCACAGGGAGACATGTAGAGACAGACAGGTAACCAGTCTATCACAGGGAGACATGTAGAGACAGACAGGTAACCAGTCTATCACGGGGCCGACATTTAGAGACAGACAGGTAACCAGTCTATCACAGGGAGACATGTAGAGACAGACAGGTAACCAGTCTATCACAGGGCTGACATGTAGAGACAGACAGGTAACCAGTCTATCACAGGGAGACATGTAGAGACAGACAGGTAACCAGTCTATCACAGGGAGACATGTAGAGACAGACAGGTAACCAGTCTATCACAGGGCTGACATGTAGAGACAGACAGGCAACCAGTCTATCACAGGGCTGACATGTAGAGACAGACAGGTAACCAGTCTATCACAGGGCCGACAAGTAGAGACAGACAGGTAACCAGTCTATCACAGGGAGACATGTAGAGACAGACAGGTAACCAGTCTATCACAGGGAGACATGTAGAGACAGACAGGTAACCAGTCTATCATGGGGCCGACATGTAGAGACAGACAGGTAACCAGTCTATCACAGGGAGACATGTAGAGACAGACAGGTAACCAGTCTATCACAGGGGGACATGTAGAGACAGACAGGTAACCAGTCTATCACAGGGAGACATGTAGAGACAGACAGGTAACCAGTCTATCACAGGGAGACATGTAGAGACAGACAGGTAACCAGTCTATCACAGGGGGACATGTAGAGACAGACAGGTAACCAGTCTATCACAGGGAGACATGTAGAGACAGACAGGTAACCAGTCTATCACAGGGAGACATGTAGAGACAGACAGGTAACCAGTCTATCACAGGGAGACATGTAAAGACAGACAGGTAACCAGTCTATCACAGGGAGACATGTAGAGACAGACAGGTGACCAGTCTATCACAGGGAGACATGTAGAGACAGACAGGTAACCAGTCTATCACAGGGAGACATGTAGAGACAGACAGGTAACCAGTCTATTACAGGGCTGACATGTAGAGACAGACAGGTAACCAGTCTATCACAGGGAGACATGTAGAGACAGACAGGTAACCAGTCTATCACAGGGAGACATGTACACACAGACAGGTAACCAGTCTATCACAGGGCTGACATGTAGAGACAGACAGGTAACCAGTCTATCACAGGGAGACATGGAGAGACAGACAGGTAACCAGTCTATCACAGGGAGACATGTAAAGACAGACAGGTAACCAGTCTATCACAGGGAGACATGTAGAGACAGACAGGTGACCAGTCTATCACAGGGAGACATGTAGAGACAGACAGGTAACCAGTCTATCACAGGGGGACATGTAGAGACAGACAGGTAACCAGTCTATCACAGGGAGACATGTAGAGACAGACAGGTAACCAGTCTATCACAGGGAGACATGTAGAGACCGACAGGTAACCAGTCTTTCACAGGGGGACATGTAGAGACAGACAGGTAACCAGTCTATCACAGGGAGACATGTAGAGACAGACAGGTAACCAGTCTATCACAGGGAGACATGTAGAGACAGACAGGTAACCAGTCTATCACGGGGCCGACATTTAGAGACAGACAGGTAACCAGTCTATCACAGGGAGACATGTAGAGACAGACAGGTAACCAGTCTATCACAGGGCTGACATGTAGAGACAGACAGGTAACCAGTCTATCACAGGGAGACATGTAGAGACAGACAGGTAACCAGTCTATCACAGGGAGACATGTAGAGACAGACAGGTAACCAGTCTATCACAGGGCTGACATGTAGAGACAGACAGGTAACCAGTCTATCACAGGGCCGACATGTAGAGACAGACAGGTAACCAGTCTATCACAGGGAGACATGTACAGACAGACAGGTAACCAGTCTATCACAGGGCCGACATGTAGAGACAGACAGGTAACCAGTCTATCACAGGGAGACATGTAGAGACAGACAGGTAACCAGTCTATCACAGGGAGACATGTAGAGACAGACAGGTAACCAGTCTATCACAGGGAGACATGTAGAGACAGACAGGTAACCAGTCTATCACGGGGCCGACATGTAGAGACAGACAGGTAACCAGTCTATCACAGGGAGACATGTAGAGACAGACAGGTAACCAGTCTATCACAGGGGGACATGTAGAGACAGACAGTTAACCAGTCTATCACAGGGAGACATGTAGAGACAGACAGGTAACCAGTCTATCACATGGAGACATGTAGAGACAGACAGGTAACCAGTCTATCACAGGGGGACATGTAGAGACAGACAGGTAACCACTCTATCACAGGGAGACATGTAGAGACAGACAGGTAACCAGTCTATCACAGGGAGACATGTAGAGACAGACAGGTAACCAGTCTATCATGGGGCCGACATGTAGAGACAGACAGGTAACCAGTCTATCACAGGGAGACATGTAGAGACAGACAGGTAACCAGTCTATCACAGGGGGACATGTAGAGACAGACAGGTAACCAGTCTATCACAGGGAGACATGTAGAGACAGACAGGTAACCAGTCTATCACAGGGAGACATGTAGAGACAGACAGGTAACCAGTCTATCACAGGGCTGACATGTAGAGACAGACAGGTAACCAGTCTATCACAGGGAGACATGTAGAGACAGACAGGTAACCAGTCTATCACAGGGAGACATGTACAGACAGACAGGTAACCAGTCTATCACAGGGAGACATGTAGAGACCGACAGGTAACCAGTCTATCACAGGGGGACATGTACAGACAGACAGGTAACCAGTCTATCACAGGGAGACATGAAGAGACAGACAGGTAACCAGTCTATCACAGGGAGACATGTAAAGACAGACAGGTAACCAGTCTATCACAGGGAGACATGTAGAGACAGACAGGTGACCAGTCTATCACAGGGAGACATGTAGAGACAGACAGGTAACCAGTCTATCACAGGGAGACATGTAGAGACAGACAGGTAACCAGTCTATCACAGGGAGACATGTACAGACAGACAGGTAACCAGTCTATAACAGGGCTGACATGTAGAGACAGACAGGTAACCAGTCTATCACAGGGCTGACATGTAGAGACAGACAGGTAACCAGTCTATCATAGGGCTGACATGTAGAGACAGACAGGTGACCAGTCTATCACAGGGCTGACATGTAGAGAGAGACAGGTGACCAGTCTATCACAGGGCTGACATGTAGAGACAGACAGGTAACCAGTCTATCACAGGGAGACATGTAGAGACAGACAGGTAACCAGTCTATAACAGGGAGACATGTAGAGACAGACAGGTAACCAGTCTATCACAGGGCTGACATGTAGAGACAGACAGGCAACCAGTCTATCACAGGGCTGACATGTAGAGACAGACAGGTAACCAGTCTATCACAGGGCCGACATGTAGAGACAGACAGGTAACCAGTCTATCACAGGGAGACATGTAGAGACAGACAGGTAACCAGTCTATCACAGGGAGACATGTAGAGACAGACAGGTAACCAGTCTATCATGGGGCCGACATGTAGAGACAGACAGGTAACCAGTCTATCACAGGGAGACATGTAGAGACAGACAGGTAACCAGTCTATCACAGGGGGACATGTAGAGACAGACAGGTAACCAGTCTATCACAGGGAGACATGTAGAGACAGACAGGTAACCAGTCTATCACAGGGAGACATGTAGAGACAGACAGGTAACCAGTCTATCACAAGGGGACATGTAGAGACAGACAGGTAACCAGTCTATCACAGGGAGACATGTAGAGACAGACAGGTAACCAGTCTATCACAGGGAGACATGTAGAGACAGACAGGTAACCAGTCTATCACAGGGAGACATGTAAAGACAGACAGGTAACCAGTCTATCACAGGGAGACATGTAGAGACAGACAGGTGACCAGTCTATCACAGGGAGACATGTAGAGACAGACAGGTAACCAGTCTATCACAGGGAGACATGTAGAGACAGACAGGTAACCAGTCTATCACAGGGCTGACATGTAGAGACAGACAGGTAACCAGTCTATCACAGGGAGACATGTAGAGACAGACAGGTAACCAGTCTATCACAGGGAGACATGTACAGACAGACAGGTAACCAGTCTATCACAGGGCTGACATGTAGAGACAGACAGGTAACCAGTCTATCACAGGGCTGACATGTAGAGACAGACAGGTAACCAGTCTATCATAGGGCTGACATGTAGAGACAGACAGGTAACCAGTCTATCACATGGAGACATGTGGAGACAGACACGTAACCAGTCTATCACAGGGAGACATGTAGAGACAGACAGGTAACCAGTCTATCACAGGGAGACATGTAGAGACCGACAGGTAACCAGTCTATCACAGGGGGACATGTAGAGACAGACAGGTAACCAGTCTATCACAGGGCTGACATGTAGAGACAGACAGGTAACCAGTCTATCACAGGGAGACATGTAGAGACAGACAGGTAACCAGTCTATCACAGGGAGACATGTAAAGACAGACAGGTGACCAGTCTATCACAGGGCTGACATGTAGAGAGAGACAGGTGACCAGTCTATCACAGGGCTGACATGTAGAGACAGACAGGTAACCAGTCTATCACAGGCTGACATGTAGAGACAGACAGGTGACCAGTCTATCACAGGGCTGACATGTAGAGACAGACAGGTAACCAGTCTATCACAGGGAGACATGTAGAGACAGACAGGTAACCAGTCTATCACAGGGAGACATGTAGAGACTGACAGGTAACCAGTCTATCACAGGGAGACATGTAGAGACAGACAGGTAACCAGTCTATCACAGGGCTGACATGTAGAGACAGACAGGCAACCAGTCTATCACAGGGCTGACATGTAGAGACAGACAGGTAACCAGTCTATCACAGGGCCGACATGTAGAGACAGACAGGTAACCAGTCTATCACAGGGAGACATGTAGAGACAGACAGGTAACCAGTCTATCACAGGGAGACATGTAGAGACAGACAGGTAACCAGTCTATCATGGGGCCGACATGTAGAGACAGACAGGTAACCAGTCTATCACAGGGAGACATGTAGAGACAGACAGGTAACCAGTCTATCACAGGGGGACATGTAGAGACAGACAGGTAACCAGTCTATCACAGGGAGACATGTACAGACAGACAGGTAACCAGTCTATCACAGGGAGACATGTAGAGACAGACAGGTAACCATTCTATCACAGGGGGACATGTAGAGACAGACAGGTAACCAGTCTATCACAGGGAGACATGTAGAGACAGACAGGTAACCAGTCTATCACAGGGAGACATGTAGAGACAGACAGGTAACCAGTCTATCACAGGGAGACATGTAAAGACAGACAGGCAACCAGTCTATCACAGGGAGACATGTAGAGACAGACAGGTAACCAGTCTATCACAGGGAGACATGGAGAGACAGACAGGTAACCAGTCTATCACAGGGAGACATGTAAAGACAGACAGGTAACCAGTCTATCACAGGGAGACATGTAGAGACAGACAGGTGACCAGTCTATCACAGGGAGACATGAAGAGACAGACAGGTAACCAGTCTATCACAGGGGGACATGTAGAGACAGACAGGTAACCAGTCTATCACAGGGAGACATGTAGAGACAGACAGGTAACCAGTCTATCACAGGGAGACATGTAGAGACCGACAGGTAACCAGTCTTTCACAGGGGGACATGTAGAGACAGACAGGTAACCAGTCTATCACAGGGAGACATGTAGAGACAGACAGGTAACCAGTCTATCACAGGGAGACATGTAGAGACAGACAGGTAACCAGTCTATCACGGGGCCGACATTTAGAGACAGACAGGTAACCAGTCTATCACAGGGAGACATGTAGAGACAGACAGGTAACCAGTCTATCACAGGGCTGACATGTAGAGACAGACAGGTGACCAGTCTATCACAGGGCTGACATGTAGAGAGAGACAGGTGACCAGTCTATCACAGGGCTGACATGTAGAGACAGACAGGTAACCAGTCTATCACAGGGAGACATGTAGAGACAGACAGGTAACCAGTCTATCACAGGGAGACATGTAAAGACAGACAGGTGACCAGTCTATCACAGGGCTGACATGTAGAGAGAGACAGGTGACCAGTCTATCACAGGGCTGACATGTAGAGACAGACAGGTAACCAGTCTATCACAGGCTGACATGTAGAGACAGACAGGTGACCAGTCTATCACAGGGCTGACATGTAGAGACAGACAGGTAACCAGTCTATCACAGGGAGACATGTAGAGACAGACTGGTAACCAGTCTATCACAGGGAGACATGTAGAGACTGACAGGTAACCAGTCTATCACAGGGAGACATGTAGAGACAGACAGGTAACCAGTCTATCACAGGGCTGACATGTAGAGACAGACAGGCAACCAGTCTATCACAGGGCTGACATGTAGAGACAGACAGGTAACCAGTCTATCACAGGGCCGACATGTAGAGACAGACAGGTAACCAGTCTATCACAGGGAGACATGTAGAGACAGACAGGTAACCAGTCTATCACAGGGAGACATGTAGAGACAGACAGGTAACCAGTCTATCATGGGGCCGACATGTAGAGACAGACAGGTAACCAGTCTATCACAGGGAGACATGTAGAGACAGACAGGTAACCAGTCTATCACAGGGGGACATGTAGAGACAGACAGGTAACCAGTCTATCACAGGGAGACATGTAGAGACAGACAGGTAACCAGTCTATCACAGGGAGACATGTAGAGACAGACAGGTAACCAGTCTATCACAGGGGGACATGTAGAGACAGACAGGTAACCAGTCTATCACAGGGAGACATGTAGAGACAGACAGGTAACCAGTCTATCACAGGGAGACATGTAGAGACAGACAGGTAACCAGTCTATCACAGGGAGACATGTAAAGACAGACAGGTAACCAGTCTATCACAGGGAGACATGTAGAGACAGACAGGTGACCAGTCTATCACAGGGAGACATGTAGAGACAGACAGGTAACCAGTCTATCACAGGGAGACATGTAGAGACAGACAGGTAACCAGTCTATCACAGGGCTGACATGTAGAGACAGACAGGTAACCAGTCTATCACAGGGAGACATGTAGAGACAGACAGGTAACCAGTCTATCACAGGGAGACATGTACAGACAGACAGGTAACCAGTCTATCACAGGGAGACATGTAGAGACCGACAGGTAACCAGTCTATCACAGGGGGACATGTACAGACAGACAGGTAACCAGTCTATCACAGGGAGACATGAAGAGACAGACAGGTAACCAGTCTATCACAGGGAGACATGTAAAGACAGACAGGTAACCAGTCTATCACAGGGAGACATGTAGAGACAGACAGGTGACCAGTCTATCACAGGGAGACATGTAGAGACAGACAGGTAACCAGTCTATCACAGGGAGACATGTAGAGACAGACAGGTAACCAGTCTATCACAGGGAGACATGTAGAGACAGACAGGTAACCAGTCTATCACAGGGCTGACATGTAGAGACAGACAGGTAACCAGTCTATCACAGGGCTGACATGTAGAGACAGACAGGTAACCAGTCTATCATAGGGCTGACATGTAGAGACAGACAGGTAACCAGTCTATCACATGGAGACATGTGGAGACAGACAGGTAACCAGTCTATCACAGGGAGACATGTAGAGACAGACAGGTAACCAGTCTATCACAGGGAGACATGTAGAGACCGAAAGGTAACCAGTCTATCACAGGGGGACATGTAGAGACAGACAGGTAACCAGTCTATCACAGGGCTGACATGTAGAGACAGACAGGTAACCAGTCTATCACAGGGCTGACATGTAGAGACAGACAGGTAACCAGTCTATCACAGGGAGACATGTAGAGACAGACAGGTAACCAGTCTATCACAGGGCTGACATGTAGAGACAGACAGGTGACCAGTCTATCACAGGGCTGACATGTAGAGAGAGACAGGTGACCAGTCTATCACAGGGCTGACATGTAGAGACAGACAGGTAACCAGTCTATCACAGGGAGACATGTAGAGACAGACAGGTAACCAGTCTATCACAGGGAGACATGTAAAGACAGACAGGTGACCAGTCTATCACAGGGCTGACATGTAGAGAGAGACAGGTGACCAGTCTATCACAGGGCTGACATGTAGAGACAGACAGGTAACCAGTCTATCACAGGCTGACATGTAGAGACAGACAGGTGACCAGTCTATCACAGGGCTGACATGTAGAGACAGACAGGTAACCAGTCTATCACAGGGAGACATGTAGAGACAGACAGGTAACCAGTCTATCACAGGGAGACATGTAGAGACTGACAGGTAACCAGTCTATCACAGGGAGACATGTAGAGACAGACAGGTAACCAGTCTATCACAGGGCTGACATGTAGAGACAGACAGGCAACCAGTCTATCACAGGGCTGACATGTAGAGACAGACAGGTAACCAGTCTATCACAGGGCCGACATGTAGAGACAGACAGGTAACCAGTCTATCACAGGGAGACATGTAGAGACAGACAGGTAACCAGTCTATCACAGGGAGACATGTAGAGACAGACAGGTAACCAGTCTATCATGGGGCCGACATGTAGAGACAGACAGGTAACCAGTCTATCACAGGGAGACATGTAGAGACAGACAGGTAACCAGTCTATCACAGGGGGACATGTAGAGACAGACAGGTAACCAGTCTATCACAGGGAGACATGTAGAGACAGACAGGTAACCAGTCTATCACAGGGAGACATGTAGAGACAGACAGGTAACCAGTCTATCACAGGGGGACATGTAGAGACAGACAGGTAACCAGTCTATCACAGGGAGACATGTAGAGACAGACAGGTAACCAGTCTATCACAGGGAGACATGTAGAGACAGACAGGTAACCAGTCTATCACAGGGAGACATGTAAAGACAGACAGGTAACCAGTCTATCACAGGGAGACATGTAGAGACAGACAGGTGACCAGTCTATCACAGGGAGACATGTAGAGACAGACAGGTAACCAGTCTATCACAGGGAGACATGTAGAGACAGACAGGTAACCAGTCTATCACAGGGCTGACATGTAGAGACAGACAGGTAACCAGTCTATCACAGGGAGACATGTAGAGACAGACAGGTAACCAGTCTATCACAGGGAGACATGTACAGACAGACAGGTAACCAGTCTATCACAGGGAGACATGTAGAGACCGACAGGTAACCAGTCTATCACAGGGGGACATGTACAGACAGACAGGTAACCAGTCTATCACAGGGAGACATGAAGAGACAGACAGGTAACCAGTCTATCACAGGGAGACATGTAAAGACAGACAGGTAACCAGTCTATCACAGGGAGACATGTAGAGACAGACAGGTGACCAGTCTATCACAGGGAGACATGTAGAGACAGACAGGTAACCAGTCTATCACAGGGAGACATGTAGAGACAGACAGGTAACCAGTCTATCACAGGGAGACATGTACAGACAGACAGGTAACCAGTCTATCACAGGGCTGACATGTAGAGACAGACAGGTAACCAGTCTATCACAGGGCTGACATGTAGAGACAGACAGGTAACCAGTCTATCATAGGGCTGACATGTAGAGACAGACAGGTAACCAGTCTATCACATGGAGACATGTGGAGACAGACAGGTAACCAGTCTATCACAGGGAGACATGTAGAGACAGACAGGTAACCAGTCTATCACAGGGAGACATGTAGAGACCGAAAGGTAACCAGTCTATCACAGGGGGACATGTAGAGACAGACAGGTAACCAGTCTATCACAGGGCTGACATGTAGAGACAGACAGGTAACCAGTCTATCACAGGGCTGACATGTAGAGACAGACAGGTAACCAGTCTATCATAGGGCTGACATGTAGAGACAGACAGGTAACCAGTCTATCACATGGAGACATGTGGAGACAGACAGGTAACCAGTCTATCACAGGGAGACATGTAGAGACAGACAGGTAACCAGTCTATCACAGGGAGACATGTAGAGACCGACAGGTAACCAGTCTATCACAGGGGGACATGTAGAGACAGACAGGTAACCAGTCTATCACAGGGAGACATGTAGAGACAGACAGGTAACCAGTCTATCACAGGGAGACATGTAGAGACAGACAGGTAACCAGTCTATCACGGGGCCGACATGTAGAGACAGACAGGTAACCAGTCTATCACAGGGAGACATGTAGAGACAGACAGGTAACCAGTCTATCACAGGGGGACATGTAGAGACAGACAGTTAACCAGTCTATCACAGGGAGACATGTAGAGACAGACAGGTAACCAGTCTATCACATGGAGACATGTAGAGACAGACAGGTAACCAGTCTATCACAGGGGGACATGTAGAGACAGACAGGTAACCAGTCTATCACAGGGAGACATGTAGAGACAGACAGGTAACCAGTCTATCACAGGGAGACATGGAGAGACAGACAGGTAACCAGTCTATCACAGGGAGACATGTATAGACAGACAGGTAACCAGTCTATCACAGGGAGACATGTAGAGACAGACAGGTGACCAGTCTATCACAGGGAGACATGTAGAGACAGACAGGTAACCAGTCTATCACAGGGGGACATGTAGAGACAGACAGGTAACCAGTCTATCACAGGGAGACATGTAGAGACAGACAGGTAACCAGTCTATCACAGGGAGACATGTAGAGACAGACAGGTAACCAGTCTATCACAGGGAGACATGTAAAGACAGACAGGTAACCAGTCTATCACAGGGAGACATGTAGAGACAGACAGGTGACCAGTCTATCACAGGGAGACATGTAGAGACAGACAGGTAACCAGTCTATCACAGGGAGACATGTAGAGACAGACAGGTAACCAGTCTATCACAGGGCTGACATGTAGAGACAGACAGGTAACCAGTCTATCACAGGGAGACATGTAGAGACAGACAGGTAACCAGTCTATCACAGGGAGACATGTACAGACAGACAGGTAACCAGTCTATCACAGGGAGACATGTAGAGACCGACAGGTAACCAGTCTATCACAGGGGGACATGTACAGACAGACAGGTAACCAGTCTATCACAGGGAGACATGAAGAGACAGACAGGTAACCAGTCTATCACAGGGAGACATGTAAAGACAGACAGGTAACCAGTCTATCACAGGGAGACATGTAGAGACAGACAGGTGACCAGTCTATCACAGGGAGACATGTAGAGACAGACAGGTAACCAGTCTATCACAGGGAGACATGTAGAGACAGACAGGTAACCAGTCTATCACAGGGAGACATGTACAGACAGACAGGTAACCAGTCTATCACAGGGCTGACATGTAGAGACAGACAGGTAACCAGTCTATCACAGGGCTGACATGTAGAGACAGACAGGTAACCAGTCTATCATAGGGCTGACATGTAGAGACAGACAGGTAACCAGTCTATCACAGGGGGACATGTAGAGACAGACAGGTAACCAGTCTATCACAGGGAGACATGTAGAGACAGACAGGTAACCAGTCTATCACAGGGAGACATGGAGAGACAGACAGGTAACCAGTCTATCACAGGGAGACATGTATAGACAGACAGGTAACCAGTCTATCACAGGGAGACATGTAGAGACAGACAGGTGACCAGTCTATCACAGGGAGACATGTAGAGACAGACAGGTAACCAGTCTATCACAGGGGGACATGTAGAGACAGACAGGTAACCAGTCTATCACAGGGAGACATGTAGAGACAGACAGGTAACCAGTCTATCACAGGGAGACATGTAGAGACAGACAGGTAACCAGTCTATCACAGGGAGACATGTAAAGACAGACAGGTAACCAGTCTATCACAGGGAGACATGTAGAGACAGACAGGTGACCAGTCTATCACAGGGAGACATGTAGAGACAGACAGGTAACCAGTCTATCACAGGGAGACATGTAGAGACAGACAGGTAACCAGTCTATCACAGGGCTGACATGTAGAGACAGACAGGTAACCAGTCTATCACAGGGAGACATGTAGAGACAGACAGGTAACCAGTCTATCACAGGGAGACATGTACAGACAGACAGGTAACCAGTCTATCACAGGGAGACATGTAGAGACCGACAGGTAACCAGTCTATCACAGGGGGACATGTACAGACAGACAGGTAACCAGTCTATCACAGGGAGACATGAAGAGACAGACAGGTAACCAGTCTATCACAGGGAGACATGTAAAGACAGACAGGTAACCAGTCTATCACAGGGAGACATGTAGAGACAGACAGGTGACCAGTCTATCACAGGGAGACATGTAGAGACAGACAGGTAACCAGTCTATCACAGGGAGACATGTAGAGACAGACAGGTAACCAGTCTATCACAGGGAGACATGTAGAGACAGACAGGTAACCAGTCTATCACAGGGAGACATGTAGAGACAGACAGGTAACCAGTCTATCACAGGGAGACATGTAGAGACAGACAGGTAACCAGTCTATCACGGGGCCGACATGTAGAGACAGACAGGTAACCAGTCTATCACAGGGAGACATGTAGAGACAGACAGGTAACCAGTCTATCACAGGGGGACATGTAGAGACAGACAGGTAACCAGTCTATCACAGGGAGACATGTAGAGACAGACAGGTAACCAGTCTATCACAGGGCTGACATGTAGAGACAGACAGGTGACCAGTCTATCACAGGGCTGACATGTAGAGAGAGACAGGTGACCAGTCTATCACAGGGCTGACATGTAGAGACAGACAGGTAACCAGTCTATCACAGGGAGACATGTAGAGACAGACAGGTAACCAGTCTATCACAGGGAGACATGTAAAGACAGACAGGTGACCAGTCTATCACAGGGCTGACATGTAGAGAGAGACAGGTGACCAGTCTATCACAGGGCTGACATGTAGAGACAGACAGGTAACCAGTCTATCACAGGCTGACATGTAGAGACAGACAGGTGACCAGTCTATCACAGGGCTGACATGTAGAGACAGACAGGTAACCAGTCTATCACAGGGAGACATGTAGAGACAGACAGGTAACCAGTCTATCACAGGGAGACATGTAGAGACTGACAGGTAACCAGTCTATCACAGGGAGACATGTAGAGACAGACAGGTAACCAGTCTATCACAGGGCTGACATGTAGAGACAGACAGGCAACCAGTCTATCACAGGGCTGACATGTAGAGACAGACAGGTAACCAGTCTATCACAGGGCCGACATGTAGAGACAGACAGGTAACCAGTCTATCACAGGGAGACATGTAGAGACAGACAGGTAACCAGTCTATCACAGGGAGACATGTAGAGACAGACAGGTAACCAGTCTATCACAGGGGGACATGTAGAGACAGACAGGTAACCAGTCTATCACAGGGAGACATGTAGAGACAGACAGGTAACCAGTCTATCACAGGGAGACATGTAGAGACAGACAGGTAACCAGTCTATCACAGGGAGACATGTAAAGACAGACAGGTAACCAGTCTATCACAGGGAGACATGTAGAGACAGACAGGTGACCAGTCTATCACAGGGAGACATGTAGAGACAGACAGGTAACCAGTCTATCACAGGGAGACATGTAGAGACAGACAGGTAACCAGTCTATCACAGGGCTGACATGTAGAGACAGACAGGTAACCAGTCTATCACAGGGAGACATGTAGAGACAGACAGGTAACCAGTCTATCACAGGGAGACATGTACAGACAGACAGGTAACCAGTCTATCACAGGGAGACATGTAGAGACCGACAGGTAACCAGTCTATCACAGGGGGACATGTACAGACAGACAGGTAACCAGTCTATCACAGGGAGACATGAAGAGACAGACAGGTAACCAGTCTATCACAGGGAGACATGTAAAGACAGACAGGTAACCAGTCTATCACAGGGAGACATGTAGAGACAGACAGGTGACCAGTCTATCACAGGGAGACATGTAGAGACAGACAGGTAACCAGTCTATCACAGGGAGACATGTAGAGACAGACAGGTAACCAGTCTATCACAGGGAGACATGTACAGACAGACAGGTAACCAGTCTATCACAGGGCTGACATGTAGAGACAGACAGGTAACCAGTCTATCACAGGGCTGACATGTAGAGACAGACAGGTAACCAGTCTATCATAGGGCTGACATGTAGAGACAGACAGGTAACCAGTCTATCACATGGAGACATGTGGAGACAGACAGGTAACCAGTCTATCACAGGGAGACATGTAGAGACAGACAGGTAACCAGTCTATCACAGGGAGACATGTAGAGACCGAAAGGTAACCAGTCTATCACAGGGGGACATGTAGAGACAGACAGGTAACCAGTCTATCACAGGGCTGACATGTAGAGACAGACAGGTAACCAGTCTATCACAGGGCTGACATGTAGAGACAGACAGGTAACCAGTCTATCATAGGGCTGACATGTAGAGACAGACAGGTAACCAGTCTATCACATGGAGACATGTGGAGACAGACAGGTAACCAGTCTATCACAGGGAGACATGTAGAGACAGACAGGTAACCAGTCTATCACAGGGAGACATGTAGAGACCGACAGGTAACCAGTCTATCACAGGGGGACATGTAGAGACAGACAGGTAACCAGTCTATCACAGGGAGACATGTAGAGACAGACAGGTAACCAGTCTATCACAGGGAGACATGTAGAGACAGACAGGTAACCAGTCTATCACGGGGCCGACATGTAGAGACAGACAGGTAACCAGTCTATCACAGGGAGACATGTAGAGACAGACAGGTAACCAGTCTATCACAGGGGGACATGTAGAGACAGACAGTTAACCAGTCTATCACAGGGAGACATGTAGAGACAGACAGGTAACCAGTCTATCACATGGAGACATGTAGAGACAGACAGGTAACCAGTCTATCACAGGGGGACATGTAGAGACAGACAGGTAACCAGTCTATCACAGGGAGACATGTAGAGACAGACAGGTAACCAGTCTATCACAGGGAGACATGGAGAGACAGACAGGTAACCAGTCTATCACAGGGAGACATGTATAGACAGACAGGTAACCAGTCTATCACAGGGAGACATGTAGAGACAGACAGGTGACCAGTCTATCACAGGGAGACATGTAGAGACAGACAGGTAACCAGTCTATCACAGGGGGACATGTAGAGACAGACAGGTAACCAGTCTATCACAGGGAGACATGTAGAGACAGACAGGTAACCAGTCTATCACAGGGAGACATGTAGAGACAGACAGGTAACCAGTCTATCACAGGGAGACATGTAAAGACAGACAGGTAACCAGTCTATCACAGGGAGACATGTAGAGACAGACAGGTGACCAGTCTATCACAGGGAGACATGTAGAGACAGACAGGTAACCAGTCTATCACAGGGAGACATGTAGAGACAGACAGGTAACCAGTCTATCACAGGGCTGACATGTAGAGACAGACAGGTAACCAGTCTATCACAGGGAGACATGTAGAGACAGACAGGTAACCAGTCTATCACAGGGAGACATGTACAGACAGACAGGTAACCAGTCTATCACAGGGAGACATGTAGAGACCGACAGGTAACCAGTCTATCACAGGGGGACATGTACAGACAGACAGGTAACCAGTCTATCACAGGGAGACATGAAGAGACAGACAGGTAACCAGTCTATCACAGGGAGACATGTAAAGACAGACAGGTAACCAGTCTATCACAGGGAGACATGTAGAGACAGACAGGTGACCAGTCTATCACAGGGAGACATGTAGAGACAGACAGGTAACCAGTCTATCACAGGGAGACATGTAGAGACAGACAGGTAACCAGTCTATCACAGGGAGACATGTACAGACAGACAGGTAACCAGTCTATCACAGGGCTGACATGTAGAGACAGACAGGTAACCAGTCTATCACAGGGCTGACATGTAGAGACAGACAGGTAACCAGTCTATCATAGGGCTGACATGTAGAGACAGACAGGTAACCAGTCTATCACAGGGGGACATGTAGAGACAGACAGGTAACCAGTCTATCACAGGGAGACATGTAGAGACAGACAGGTAACCAGTCTATCACAGGGAGACATGGAGAGACAGACAGGTAACCAGTCTATCACAGGGAGACATGTATAGACAGACAGGTAACCAGTCTATCACAGGGAGACATGTAGAGACAGACAGGTGACCAGTCTATCACAGGGAGACATGTAGAGACAGACAGGTAACCAGTCTATCACAGGGGGACATGTAGAGACAGACAGGTAACCAGTCTATCACAGGGAGACATGTAGAGACAGACAGGTAACCAGTCTATCACAGGGAGACATGTAGAGACAGACAGGTAACCAGTCTATCACAGGGAGACATGTAAAGACAGACAGGTAACCAGTCTATCACAGGGAGACATGTAGAGACAGACAGGTGACCAGTCTATCACAGGGAGACATGTAGAGACAGACAGGTAACCAGTCTATCACAGGGAGACATGTAGAGACAGACAGGTAACCAGTCTATCACAGGGCTGACATGTAGAGACAGACAGGTAACCAGTCTATCACAGGGAGACATGTAGAGACAGACAGGTAACCAGTCTATCACAGGGAGACATGTACAGACAGACAGGTAACCAGTCTATCACAGGGAGACATGTAGAGACCGACAGGTAACCAGTCTATCACAGGGGGACATGTACAGACAGACAGGTAACCAGTCTATCACAGGGAGACATGAAGAGACAGACAGGTAACCAGTCTATCACAGGGAGACATGTAAAGACAGACAGGTAACCAGTCTATCACAGGGAGACATGTAGAGACAGACAGGTGACCAGTCTATCACAGGGAGACATGTAGAGACAGACAGGTAACCAGTCTATCACAGGGAGACATGTAGAGACAGACAGGTAACCAGTCTATCACAGGGAGACATGTAGAGACAGACAGGTAACCAGTCTATCACAGGGAGACATGTAGAGACAGACAGGTAACCAGTCTATCACAGGGAGACATGTAGAGACAGACAGGTAACCAGTCTATCACGGGGCCGACATGTAGAGACAGACAGGTAACCAGTCTATCACAGGGAGACATGTAGAGACAGACAGGTAACCAGTCTATCACAGGGGGACATGTAGAGACAGACAGGTAACCAGTCTATCACAGGGAGACATGTAGAGACAGACAGGTAACCAGTCTATCACAGGGAGACATGTAGAGACAGACAGGTAACCAGTCTATCACGGGGCCGACATGTAGAGACAGACAGGTAACCAGTCTATCACAGGGAGACATGTAGAGACAGACAGGTAACCAGTCTATCACAGGGGGACATGTAGAGACAGACAGTTAACCAGTCTATCACAGGGAGACATGTAGAGACAGACAGGTAACCAGTCTATCACATGGAGACATGTAGAGACAGACAGGTAACCAGTCTATCACAGGGGGACATGTAGAGACAGACAGGTAACCAGTCTATCACAGGGAGACATGTAGAGACAGACAGGTAACCAGTCTATCACAGGGAGACATGGAGAGACAGACAGGTAACCAGTCTATCACAGGGAGACATGTATAGACAGACAGGTAACCAGTCTATCACAGGGAGACATGTAGAGACAGACAGGTGACCAGTCTATCACAGGGAGACATGTAGAGACAGACAGGTAACCAGTCTATCACAGGGGGACATGTAGAGACAGACAGGTAACCAGTCTATCACAGGGAGACATGTAGAGACAGACAGGTAACCAGTCTATCACAGGGAGACATGTAGAGACAGACAGGTAACCAGTCTATCACAGGGAGACATGTAAAGACAGACAGGTAACCAGTCTATCACAGGGAGACATGTAGAGACAGACAGGTGACCAGTCTATCACAGGGAGACATGTAGAGACAGACAGGTAACCAGTCTATCACAGGGAGACATGTAGAGACAGACAGGTAACCAGTCTATCACAGGGCTGACATGTAGAGACAGACAGGTAACCAGTCTATCACAGGGAGACATGTAGAGACAGACAGGTAACCAGTCTATCACAGGGAGACATGTACAGACAGACAGGTAACCAGTCTATCACAGGGAGACATGTAGAGACCGACAGGTAACCAGTCTATCACAGGGGGACATGTACAGACAGACAGGTAACCAGTCTATCACAGGGAGACATGAAGAGACAGACAGGTAACCAGTCTATCACAGGGAGACATGTAAAGACAGACAGGTAACCAGTCTATCACAGGGAGACATGTAGAGACAGACAGGTGACCAGTCTATCACAGGGAGACATGTAGAGACAGACAGGTAACCAGTCTATCACAGGGAGACATGTAGAGACAGACAGGTAACCAGTCTATCACAGGGAGACATGTACAGACAGACAGGTAACCAGTCTATCACAGGGCTGACATGTAGAGACAGACAGGTAACCAGTCTATCACAGGGCTGACATGTAGAGACAGACAGGTAACCAGTCTATCATAGGGCTGACATGTAGAGACAGACAGGTAACCAGTCTATCACAGGGGGACATGTAGAGACAGACAGGTAACCAGTCTATCACAGGGAGACATGTAGAGACAGACAGGTAACCAGTCTATCACAGGGAGACATGGAGAGACAGACAGGTAACCAGTCTATCACAGGGAGACATGTATAGACAGACAGGTAACCAGTCTATCACAGGGAGACATGTAGAGACAGACAGGTGACCAGTCTATCACAGGGAGACATGTAGAGACAGACAGGTAACCAGTCTATCACAGGGGGACATGTAGAGACAGACAGGTAACCAGTCTATCACAGGGAGACATGTAGAGACAGACAGGTAACCAGTCTATCACAGGGAGACATGTAGAGACAGACAGGTAACCAGTCTATCACAGGGAGACATGTAAAGACAGACAGGTAACCAGTCTATCACAGGGAGACATGTAGAGACAGACAGGTGACCAGTCTATCACAGGGGGACATGTAGAGATAGACAGGTAACCAGTCTATCACAGGGCTGACATGTAGAGACAGACAGGTAACCAGTCTATCACAGGGCTGACATGTAGAGACAGACAGGTAACCAGTCTATCATAGGGCTGACATGTAGAGACAGACAGGTAACCAGTCTATCACATGGAGACATGTGGAGACAGACAGGTAACCAGTCTATCACAGGGAGACATGTAGAGACAGACAGGTAACCAGTCTATCACAGGGAGACATGTAGAGACCGACAGGTAACCAGTCTATCACAGGGGGACATGTAGAGACAGACAGGTAACCAGTCTATCACAGGGAGACATGTAGAGACAGACAGGTAACCAGTCTATCACAGGGAGACATGTAGAGACAGACAGGTAACCAGTCTATCACGGGGCCGACATGTAGAGACAGACAGGTAACCAGTCTATCACAGGGAGACATGTAGAGACAGACAGGTAACCAGTCTATCACAGGGGGACATGTAGAGACAGACAGTTAACCAGTCTATCACAGGGAGACATGTAGAGACAGACAGGTAACCAGTCTATCACATGGAGACATGTAGAGACAGACAGGTAACCAGTCTATCACAGGGGGACATGTAGAGACAGACAGGTAACCAGTCTATCACAGGGAGACATGTAGAGACAGACAGGTAACCAGTCTATCACAGGGAGACATGGAGAGACAGACAGGTAACCAGTCTATCACAGGGAGACATGTAAAGACAGACAGGTAACCAGTCTATCACAGGGAGACATGTAGAGACAGACAGGTGACCAGTCTATCACAGGGAGACATGTAGAGACAGACAGGTAACCAGTCTATCACAGGGGGACATGTAGAGACAGACAGGTAACCAGTCTATCACAGGGAGACATGTAGAGACAGACAGGTAACCAGTCTATCACAGGGAGACATGTAGAGACCGACAGGTAACCAGTCTTTCACAGGGGGACATGTAGAGACAGACAGGTAACCAGTCTATCACAGGGAGACATGTAGAGACAGACAGGTAACCAGTCTATCACAGGGAGACATGTAGAGACAGACAGGTAACCAGTCTATCACGGGGCCGACATTTAGAGACAGACAGGTAACCAGTCTATCACAGGGAGAAATGTAGAGACAGACAGGTAACCAGTCTATCACAGGGCTGACATTTAGAGACAGACAGGTGACCAGTCTATCACAGGGCTGACATGTAGAGAGAGACAGGTGACCAGTCTATCACAGGGCTGACATGTAGAGACAGACAGGTAACCAGTCTATCACAGGGAGACATGTAGAGACAGACAGGTAACCAGTCTATCACAGGGAGACATGTAAAGACAGACAGGTGACCAGTCTATCACAGGGCTGACATGTAGAGAGAGACAGGTGACCAGTCTATCACAGGGCTGACATGTAGAGACAGACAGGTAACCAGTCTATCACAGGCTGACATGTAGAGACAGACAGGTGACCAGTCTATCACAGGGCTGACATGTAGAGACAGACAGGTAACCCGTCTATCACAGGGAGACATGTAGAGACAGACAGGTAACCAGTCTATCACAGGGAGACATGTAGAGACTGACAGGTAACCAGTCTATCACAGGGAGACATGTAGAGACAGACAGGTAACCAGTCTATCACAGGGCTGACATGTAGAGACAGACAGGCAACCAGTCTATCACAGGGCTGACATGTAGAGACAGACAGGTAACCAGTCTATCACAGGGCCGACATGTAGAGACAGACAGGTAACCAGTCTATCACAGGGAGACATGTAGAGACAGACAGGTAACCAGTCTATCACAGGGAGACATGTAGAGACAGACAGGTAACCAGTCTATCATGGGGCCGACATGTAGAGACAGACAGGTAACCAGTCTATCACAGGGAGACATGTAGAGACAGACAGGTAACCAGTCTATCACAGGGAGACATGTAAAGACAGACAGGTAACCAGTCTATCACAGGGAGACATGTAGAGACAGACAGGTGACCAGTCTATCACAGGGAGACATGTAGAGACAGACAGGTAACCAGTCTATCACAGGGAGACATGTAGAGACAGACAGGTAACCAGTCTATCACAGGGCTGACATGTAGAGACAGACAGGTAACCAGTCTATCACAGGGAGACATGTAGAGACAGACAGGTAACCAGTCTATCACAGGGAGACATGTACAGACAGACAGGTAACCAGTCTATCACAGGGAGACATGTAGAGACCGACAGGTAACCAGTTTATCACAGGGGGACATGTACAGACAGACAGGTAACCAGTCTATCACAGGGAGACATGAAGAGACAGACAGGTAACCAGTCTATCACAGGGAGACATGTAAAGACAGACAGGTAACCAGTCTATCACAGGGAGACATGTAGAGACAGACAGGTGACCAGTCTATCACAGGGAGACATGTAGAGACAGACAGGTAACCAGTCTATCACAGGGAGACATGTAGAGACAGACAGGTAACCAGTCTATCACAGGGAGACATGTACAGACAGACAGGTAACCAGTCTATCACAGGGCTGACATGTAGAGACAGACAGGTAACCAGTCTATCACAGGGCTGACATGTAGAGACAGACAGGTAACCAGTCTATCATAGGGCTGACATGTAGAGACAGACAGGTAACCAGTCTATCACATGGAGACATGTGGAGACAGACAGGTAACCAGTCTATCACAGGGAGACATGTAGAGACAGACAGGTAACCAGTCTATCACAGGGAGACATGTAGAGACCGACAGGTAACCAGTCTATCACAGGGGGACATGTAGAGATAGACAGGTAACCAGTCTATCACAGGGCTGACATGTAGAGACAGACAGGTAACCAGTCTATCACAGGGCTGACATGTAGAGACAGACAGGTAACCAGTCTATCATAGGGCTGACATGTAGAGACAGACAGGTAACCAGTCTATCACATGGAGACATGTGGAGACAGACAGGTAACCAGTCTATCACAGGGAGACATGTAGAGACAGACAGGTAACCAGTCTATCACAGGGAGACATGTAGAGACCGACAGGTAACCAGTCTATCACAGGGGGACATGTAGAGACAGACAGGTAACCAGTCTATCACAGGGAGACATGTAGAGACAGACAGGTAACCAGTCTATCACAGGGAGACATGTAGAGACAGACAGGTAACCAGTCTATCACGGGGCCGACATGTAGAGACAGACAGGTAACCAGTCTATCACAGGGAGACATGTAGAGACAGACAGGTAACCAGTCTATCACAGGGGGACATGTAGAGACAGACAGTTAACCAGTCTATCACAGGGAGACATGTAGAGACAGACAGGTAACCAGTCTATCACATGGAGACATGTAGAGACAGACAGGTAACCAGTCTATCACAGGGGGACATGTAGAGACAGACAGGTAACCAGTCTATCACAGGGAGACATGTAGAGACAGACAGGTAACCAGTCTATCACAGGGAGACATGGAGAGACAGACAGGTAACCAGTCTATCACAGGGAGACATGTAAAGACAGACAGGTAACCAGTCTATCACAGGGAGACATGTAGAGACAGACAGGTGACCAGTCTATCACAGGGAGACATGTAGAGACAGACAGGTAACCAGTCTATCACAGGGGGACATGTAGAGACAGACAGGTAACCAGTCTATCACAGGGAGACATGTAGAGACAGACAGGTAACCAGTCTATCACAGGGAGACATGTAGAGACCGACAGGTAACCAGTCTTTCACAGGGGGACATGTAGAGACAGACAGGTAACCAGTCTATCACAGGGAGACATGTAGAGACAGACAGGTAACCAGTCTATCACAGGGAGACATGTAGAGACAGACAGGTAACCAGTCTATCACGGGGCCGACATTTAGAGACAGACAGGTAACCAGTCTATCACAGGGAGAAATGTAGAGACAGACAGGTAACCAGTCTATCACAGGGCTGACATTTAGAGACAGACAGGTGACCAGTCTATCACAGGGCTGACATGTAGAGAGAGACAGGTGACCAGTCTATCACAGGGCTGACATGTAGAGACAGACAGGTAACCAGTCTATCACAGGGAGAAATGTAGAGACAGACAGGTATCCAGTCTATCACAGGGAGACATGTAAAGACAGACAGGTGACCAGTCTATCACAGGGCTGACATGTAGAGAGAGACAGGTGACCAGTCTATCACAGGGCTGACATGTAGAGACAGACAGGTAACCAGTCTATCACAGGCTGACATGTAGAGACAGACAGGTGACCAGTCTATCACAGGGCTGACATGTAGAGACAGACAGGTAACCAGTCTATCACAGGGAGACATGTAGAGACAGACAGGTAACCAGTCTATCACAGGGAGACATGTAGAGACTGACAGGTAACCAGTCTATCACAGGGAGACATGTAGAGACAGACAGGTAACCAGTCTATCACAGGGCTGACATGTAGAGACAGACAGGCAACCAGTCTATCACAGGGCTGACATGTAGAGACAGACAGGTAACCAGTCTATCACAGGGCCGACATGTAGAGACAGACAGGTAACCAGTCTATCACAGGGAGACATGTAGAGACAGACAGGTAACCAGTCTATCACAGGGAGACATGTAGAGACAGACAGGTAACCAGTCTATCATGGGGCCGACATGTAGAGACAGACAGGTAACCAGTCTATCACAGGGAGACATGTAGAGACAGACAGGTAACCAGTCTATCACAGGGGGATATGTAGAGACAGACAGGTAACCAGTCTATCACAGGGAGACATGTAGAGACAGACAGGTAACCAGTCTATCACAGGGAGACATGTAGAGACAGACAGGTAACCAGTCTATCACATGGAGACATGTGGAGACAGACAGGTAACCAGTCTATCACAGGGAGACATGTAGAGACAGACAGGTAACCAGTCTATCACAGGGAGACATGTAGAGACCGACAGGTAACCAGTCTATCACAGGGGGACATGTAGAGACAGACAGGTAACCAGTCTATCACAGGGCTGACATGTAGAGACAGACAGGTAACCAGTCTATCACAGGGCTGACATGTAGAGACAGACAGGTAACCAGTCTATCATAGGGCTGACATGTAGAGACAGACAGGTAACCAGTCTATCACATGGAGACATGTGGAGACAGACAGGTAACCAGTCTATCACAGGGAGACATGTAGAGATAGACAGGTAACCAGTCTATCACAGGGAGACATGTAGAGACAGACAGGTAACCAGTCTATCACCGGGAGACATGTAGAGACAGACAGGTAACCAGTCTATCACATGGAGACATGTGGAGACAGACAGGTAACCAGTCTATCACAGGGAGACATGTAGAGACAGACAGGTAACCAGTCTATCACAGGGAGACATGTAGAGACCGACAGGTAACCAGTCTATCACAGGGGGACATGTAGAGATAGACAGGTAACCAGTCTATCACAGGGCTGACATGTAGAGACAGACAGGTAACCAGTCTATCACAGGGCTGACATGTAGAGACAGACAGGTAACCAGTCTATCATAGGGCTGACATGTAGAGACAGACAGGTAACCAGTCTATCACATGGAGACATGTGGAGACAGACAGGTAACCAGTCTATCACAGGGAGACATGTAGAGACAGACAGGTAACCAGTCTATCACAGGGAGACATGTAGAGACCGACAGGTAACCAGTCTATCACAGGGGGACATGTAGAGACAGACAGGTAACCAGTCTATCACAGGGAGACATGTAGAGACAGACAGGTAACCAGTCTATCACAGGGAGACATGTAGAGACAGACAGGTAACCAGTCTATCACGGGGCCGACATGTAGAGACAGACAGGTAACCAGTCTATCACAGGGAGACATGTAGAGACAGACAGGTAACCAGTCTATCACAGGGGGACATGTAGAGACAGACAGTTAACCAGTCTATCACAGGGAGACATGTAGAGACAGACAGGTAACCAGTCTATCACATGGAGACATGTAGAGACAGACAGGTAACCAGTCTATCACAGGGGGACATGTAGAGACAGACAGGTAACCAGTCTATCACAGGGAGACATGTAGAGACAGACAGGTAACCAGTCTATCACAGGGAGACATGGAGAGACAGACAGGTAACCAGTCTATCACAGGGAGACATGTAAAGACAGACAGGTAACCAGTCTATCACAGGGAGACATGTAGAGACAGACAGGTGATCAGTCTATCACAGGGAGACATGTAGAGACAGACAGGTAACCAGTCTATCACAGGGGGACATGTAGAGACAGACAGGTAACCAGTCTATCACAGGGAGACATGTAGAGACAGACAGGTAACCAGTCTATCACAGGGAGACATGTAGAGACCGACAGGTAACCAGTCTTTCACAGGGGGACATGTAGAGACAGACAGGTAACCAGTCTATCACAGGGAGACATGTAGAGACAGACAGGTAACCAGTCTATCACAGGGAGACATGTAGAGACAGACAGGTAACCAGTCTATCACGGGGCCGACATTTAGAGACAGACAGGTAACCAGTCTATCACAGGGAGAAATGTAGAGACAGACAGGTAACCAGTCTATCACAGGGCTGACATTTAGAGACAGACAGGTGACCAGTCTATCACAGGGCTGACATGTAGAGAGAGACAGGTGACCAGTCTATCACAGGGCTGACATGTAGAGACAGACAGGTAACCAGTCTATCACAGGGAGACATGTAGAGACAGACAGGTAACCAGTCTATCACAGGGAGACATGTAAAGACAGACAGGTGACCAGTCTATCACAGGGCTGACATGTAGAGAGAGACAGGTGACCAGTCTATCACAGGGCTGACATGTAGAGACAGACAGGTAACCAGTCTATCACAGGCTGACATGTAGAGACAGACAGGTGACCAGTCTATCACAGGGCTGACATGTAGAGACAGACAGGTAACCAGTCTATCACAGGGAGACATGTAGAGACAGACAGGTAACCAGTCTATCACAGGGAGACATGTAGAGACTGACAGGTAACCAGTCTATCACAGGGAGACATGTAGAGACAGACAGGTAACCAGTCTATCACAGGGCTGACATGTAGAGACAGACAGGCAACCAGTCTATCACAGGGCTGACATGTAGAGACAGACAGGTAACCAGTCTATCACAGGGCCGACATGTAGAGACAGACAGGTAACCAGTCTATCACAGGGAGACATGTAGAGACAGACAGGTAACCAGTCTATCACAGGGAGACATGTAGAGACAGACAGGTAACCAGTCTATCATGGGGCCGACATGTAGAGACAGACAGGTAACCAGTCTATCACAGGGAGACATGTAGAGACAGACAGGTAACCAGTCTATCACAGGGGGATATGTAGAGACAGACAGGTAACCAGTCTATCACAGGGAGACATGTAGAGACAGACAGGTAACCAGTCTATCACAGGGAGACATGTAGAGACAGACAGGTAACCAGTCTATCACATGGAGACATGTGGAGACAGACAGGTAACCAGTCTATCACAGGGAGACATGTAGAGACAGACAGGTAACCAGTCTATCACAGGGAGACATGTAGAGACCGACAGGTAACCAGTCTATCACAGGGGGACATGTAGAGACAGACAGGTAACCAGTCTATCACAGGGCTGACATGTAGAGACAGACAGGTAACCAGTCTATCACAGGGCTGACATGTAGAGACAGACAGGTAACCAGTCTATCATAGGGCTGACATGTAGAGACAGACAGGTAACCAGTCTATCACATGGAGACATGTGGAGACAGACAGGTAACCAGTCTATCACAGGGAGACATGTAGAGATAGACAGGTAACCAGTCTATCACAGGGAGACATGTAGAGACCGACAGGTAACCAGTCTATCACAGGGGGACATGTAGAGACAGACAGGTAACCAGTCTATCACAGGGAGACATGTAGAGACAGACAGGTAACCAGTCTATCACAGGGAGACATGTAGAGACAGACAGGTAACCAGTCTATCACGGGGCCGACATGTAGAGACAGACAGGTAACCAGTCTATCACAGGGAGACATGTAGAGACAGACAGGTAACCAGTCTATCACAGGGGGACATGTAGAGACAGACAGTTAACCAGTCTATCACAGGGAGACATGTAGAGACAGACAGGTAACCAGTCTATCACATGGAGACATGTAGAGACAGACAGGTAACCAGTCTATCACAGGGGGACATGTAGAGACAGACAGGTAACCAGTCTATCACAGGGAGACATGTAGAGACAGACAGGTAACCAGTCTATCACAGGGAGACATGGAGAGACAGACAGGTAACCAGTCTATCACAGGGAGACATGTAAAGACAGACAGGTAACCAGTCTATCACAGGGAGACATGTAGAGACAGACAGGTGACCAGTCTATCACAGGGAGACATGTAGAGACAGACAGGTAACCAGTCTATCACAGGGGGACATGTAGAGACAGACAGGTAACCAGTCTATCACAGGGAGACATGTAGAGACAGACAGGTAACCAGTCTATCACAGGGAGACATGTAGAGACCGACAGGTAACCAGTCTTTCACAGGGGGACATGTAGAGACAGACAGGTAACCAGTCTATCACAGGGAGACATGTAGAGACAGACAGGTAACCAGTCTATCACAGGGAGACATGTAGAGACAGACAGGTAACCAGTCTATCACGGGGCCGACATTTAGAGACAGACAGGTAACCAGTCTATCACAGGGAGACATGTAGAGACAGACAGGTAACCAGTCTATCACAGGGCTGACATGTAGAGACAGACAGGTGACCAGTCTATCACAGGGCTGACATGTAGAGAGAGACAGGTGACCAGTCTATCACAGGGCTGACATGTAGAGACAGACAGGTAACCAGTCTATCACAGGGAGACATGTAGAGACAGACAGGTAACCAGTCTATCACAGGGAGACATGTAAAGACAGACAGGTGACCAGTCTATCACAGGGCTGACATGTAGAGAGAGACAGGTGACCAGTCTATCACAGGGCTGACATGTAGAGACAGACAGGTAACCAGTCTATCACAGGCTGACATGTAGAGACAGACAGGTGACCAGTCTATCACAGGGCTGACATGTAGAGACAGACAGGTAACCAGTCTATCACAGGGAGACATGTAGAGACAGACAGGTAACCAGTCTATCACAGGGAGACATGTAGAGACTGACAGGTAACCAGTCTATCACAGGGAGACATGTAGAGACAGACAGGTAACCAGTCTATCACAGGGGGACATGTAGAGACAGACAGGTAACCAGTCTATCACAGGGAGACATGTAGAGACAGACAGGTAACCAGTCTATCACAGGGAGACATGTAGAGACAGACAGGTAACCAGTCTATCACAGGGAGACATGTAAAGACAGACAGGTAACCAGTCTATCACAGTGAGACATGTAGAGACAGACAGGTGACCAGTCTATCACAGGGAGACATGTAGAGACAGACAGGTAACCAGTCTATCACAGGGAGACATGTAGAGACAGACAGGTAACCAGTCTATCACAGGGCTGACATGTAGAGACAGACAGGTAACCAGTCTATCACAGGGAGACATGTAGAGACAGACAGGTAACCAGTCTATCACAGGGAGACATGTACAGACAGACAGGTAACCAGTCTATCACAGGGAGACATGTAGAGACCGACAGGTAACCAGTCTATCACAGGGGGACATGTACAGACAGACAGGTAACCAGTCTATCACAGGGAGACATGAAGAGACAGACAGGTAACCAGTCTATCACAGGGAGACATGTAAAGACAGACAGGTAACCAGTCTATCACAGGGAGACATGTAGAGACAGACAGGTGACCAGTCTATCACAGGGAGACATGTAGAGACAGACAGGTAACCAGTCTATCACAGGGAGACATGTAGAGACAGACAGGTAACCAGTCTATCACAGGGAGACATGTACAGACAGACAGGTAACCAGTCTATCACAGGGCTGACATGTAGAGACAGACAGGTAACCAGTCTATCACAGGGCTGACATGTAGAGACAGACAGGTAACCAGTCTATCATAGGGCTGACATGTAGAGACAGACAGGTAACCAGTCTATCACATGGAGACATGTGGAGACAGACAGGTAACCAGTCTATCACAGGGAGACATGTAGAGACAGACAGGTAACCAGTCTATCACAGGGAGACATGTAGAGACCGACAGGTAACCAGTCTATCACAGGGGGACTTGTAGAGACAGACAGGTAACCAGTCTATCACAGGGAGACATGTAGAGACAGACAGGTAACCAGTCTATCACAGGGAGACATGTAGAGACCGACAGGTAACCAGTCTATCACAGGGGGACATGTAGAGACAGACAGGTAACCAGTCTATCACAGGGAGACATGTAGAGACAGACAGGTAACCAGTCTATCACAGGGAGACATGTAGAGACAGACAGGTAACCAGTCTATCACGGGGCCGACATGTAGAGACAGACAGGTAACCAGTCTATCACAGGGAGACATGTAGAGACAGACAGGTAACCAGTCTATCACAGGGGGACATGTAGAGACAGACAGTTAACCAGTCTATCACAGGGAGACATGTAGAGACAGACAGGTAACCAGTCTATCACATGGAGACATGTAGAGACAGACAGGTAACCAGTCTATCACAGGGGGACATGTAGAGACAGACAGGTAACCAGTCTATCACAGGGAGACATGTAGAGACAGACAGGTAACCAGTCTATCACAGGGAGACATGGAGAGACAGACAGGTAACCAGTCTATCACAGGGAGACATGTAAAGACAGACAGGTAACCAGTCTATCACAGGGAGACATGTAGAGACAGACAGGTGACCAGTCTATCACAGGGAGACATGTAGAGACAGACAGGTAACCAGTCTATCACAGGGGGACATGTAGAGACAGACAGGTAACCAGTCTATCACAGGGAGACATGTAGAGACAGACAGGTAACCAGTCTATCACAGGGAGACATGAAGAGACCGACAGGTAACCAGTCTTTCACAGGGGGACATGTAGAGACAGACAGGTAACCAGTCTATCACAGGGAGACATGTAGAGACAGACAGGTAACCAGTCTATCACAGGGAGACATGTAGAGACAGACAGGTAACCAGTCTATCACGGGGCCGACATTTAGAGACAGAGAGGTAACCAGTCTATCACAGGGAGACATGTAGAGACAGACAGGTAACCAGTCTATCACAGGGCTGACATGTAGAGACAGACAGGTGACCAGTCTATCACAGGGCTGACATGTAGAGAGAGACAGGTGACCATTCTATCACAGGGCTGACATGTAGAGACAGACAGGTAACCAGTCTATCACAGGGAGACATGTAGAGACAGACAGGTAACCAGTCTATCACAGGGAGACATGTAGAGACAGACAGGTAACCAGTCTATCACAGGGCTGACATGTAGAGACAGACAGGCAACCAGTCTATCACAGGGCTGACATGTAGAGACAGACAGGTAACCAGTCTATCACAGGGCCGACATGTAGAGACAGACAGGTAACCAGTCTATCACAGGGAGACATGTAGAGACAGACAGGTAACCAGTCTATCACAGGGAGACATGTAGAGACAGACAGGTAACCAGTCTATCATGGGGCCGACATGTAGAGACAGACAGGTAACCAGTCTATCACAGGGAGACATGTAGAGACAGACAGGTAACCAGTCTATCACAGGGGGACATGTAGAGACAGACAGGTAACCAGTCTATCACAGGGAGACATGTAGAGACAGACAGGTAACCAGTCTATCACAGGGAGACATGTAGAGACAGACAGGTAACCAGTCTATCACAAGGGGACATGTAGAGACAGACAGGTAACCAGTCTATCACAGGGAGACATGTAGAGACAGACAGGTAACCAGTCTATCACAGGGAGACATGTAGAGACAGACAGGTAACCAGTCTATCACAGGGAGACATGTAGAGACAGACAGGTGACCAGTCTATCACAGGGAGACATGTAGAGACAGACAGGTAACCAGTCTATCACAGGGAGACATGTAGAGACAGACAGGTAACCAGTCTATCACAGGGCTGACATGTAGAGACAGACAGGTAACCAGTCTATCACAGGGAGACATGTAGAGACAGACAGGTAACCAGTCTATCACAGGGAGACATGTACAGACAGACAGGTAACCAGTCTATCACAGGGCTGACATGTAGAGACAGACAGGTAACCAGTCTATCACAGGGCAGACATGTAGAGACAGACAGGTAACCAGTCTATCATAGGGCTGACATGTAGAGACAGACAGGTAACCAGTCTATCACAAGGCTGACATGTAGAGAGAGACAGGTGACCAGTCTATCACAGGGCTGACATGTAGAGACACACAGGTAACCAGTCTATCACAGGCTGACATGTAGAGACAGACAGGTGACCAGTCTATCACAGGGCTGACATGTAGAGACAGACAGGTAACCAGTCTATCACAGGGAGACATGTAGAGACAGACAGGTAACCAGTCTATCACAGGGAGACATGTAGAGACTGACAGGTAACCAGTCTATCACAGGGAGACATGTAGAGACAGACAGGTAACCAGTCCATCACAGGGCTGACATGTAGAGACAGACAGGCAACCAGTCTATCACAGGGCTGACATGTAGAGACAGACAGGTAACCAGTCTATCACAGGGCCGACATGTAGAGACAGACAGGTAACCAGTCTATCACAGGGAGACATGTAGAGACAGACAGGTAACCAGTCTATCACAGGGAGACATGTAGAGACAGACAGGTAACCAGTCTATCATGGGGCCGACATGTAGAGACAGACAGGTAACCAGTCTATCACAGGGAGACATGTAGAGACAGACAGGTAACCAGTCTATCACAGGGGGACATGTAGAGACAGACAGGTAACCAGTCTATCACAGGGAGACATGTAGAGACAGACAGGTAACCAGTCTATCACAGGGAGACATGTAGAGACAGACAGGTAACCAGTCTATCACAGGGGGACATGTAGAGACAGACAGGTAACCAGTCTATCACAGGGAGACATGTAGAGACAGACAGGTAACCAGTCTATCACAGGGAGACATGTAGAGACAGACAGGTAACCAGTCTATCACAGGGAGACATGTAAAGACAGACAGGTAACCAGTCTATCACAGGGAGACATGTAGAGACAGACAGGTGACCAGTCTATCACAGGGAGACATGTAGAGACAGACAGGTAACCAGTCTATCACAGGGAGACATGTAGAGACAGACAGGTAACCAGTCTATCACAGGGCTGACATGTAGAGACAGACATGTAACCAGTCTATCACAGGGAGACATGTAGAGACAGACAGGTAACCAGTCTATCACAGGGAGACATGTACAGACAGACAGGTAACCAGTCTATCACAGGGAGACATGTAGAGACCGACAGGTAACCAGTCTATCACAGGGAGACATGTAGAGACAGACAGGTAACCAGTCTATCACAGGGAGACATGTAGAGACCGACAGGTAACCAGTCTTTCACAAGGGGACATGTAGAGACAGACAGGTAACCAGTCTATCACAGGGAGACATGTAGAGACAGACAGGTAACCAGTCTATCACAGGGAGACATGTAGAGACAGACAGGTAACCAGTCTATCACGGGGCCGACATTTAGAGACAGACAGGTAACCAGTCTATCACAGGGAGACATGTAGAGACAGACAGGTAACCAGTCTATCACAGGGCTGACATGTAGAGACAGACAGGTGACCAGTCTATCACAGGGCTGACATGTAGAGAGAGACAGGTGACCAGTCTATCACAGGGCTGACATGTAGAGACAGACAGGTAACCAGTCTATCACAGGGAGACATGTAGAGACAGACAGGTAACCAGTCTATCACAGGGAGACATGTAGAGACAGACAGGTAACCAGTCTATCACAGGGCTGACATGTAGAGACAGACAGGCAACCAGACTATCACAGGGCTGACATGTAGAGACAGACAGGTAACCAGTCTATCACAGGGCCGACATGTAGAGACAGACAGGTAACCAGTCTATCACAGGGAGACATGTAGAGACAGACAGGTAACCAGTCTATCACAGGGAGACATGTAGAGACAGACAGGTAACCAGTCTATCATGGGGCCGACATGTAGAGACAGACAGGTAACCAGTCTATCACAGGGAGACATGTAGAGACAGACAGGTAACCAGTCTATCACAGGGAGACATGTAGAGACTGACAGGTAACCAGTCTATCACAGGGAGACATGTAGAGACAGACAGGTAACCAGTCTATCACAGGGCTGACATGTAGAGACAGACAGGCAACCAGTCTATCACAGGGCTGACATGTAGAGACAGACAGGTAACCAGTCTATCACAGGGCCGACATGTAGAGACAGACAGGTAACCAGTCTATCACAGGGAGACATGTAGAGACAGACAGGTAACCAGTCTATCACAGGGAGACATGTAGAGACAGACAGGTAACCAGTCTATCATGGGGCCGACATGTAGAGACAGACAGGTAACCAGTCTATCACAGGGAGACATGTAGAGACAGACAGGTAACCAGTCTATCACAGGGGGATATGTAGAGACAGACAGGTAACCAGTCTATCACAGGGAGACATGTAGAGACAGACAGGTAACCAGTCTATCACAGGGAGACATGTAGAGACAGACAGGTAACCAGTCTATCACATGGAGACATGTGGAGACAGACAGGTAACCAGTCTATCACAGGGAGACATGTAGAGACAGACAGGTAACCAGTCTATCACAGGGAGACATGTAGAGACCGACAGGTAACCAGTCTATCACAGGGGGACATGTAGAGACAGACAGGTAACCAGTCTATCACAGGGCTGACATGTAGAGACAGACAGGTAACCAGTCTATCACAGGGCTGACATGTAGAGACAGACAGGTAACCAGTCTATCATAGGGCTGACATGTAGAGACAGACAGGTAACCAGTCTATCACATGGAGACATGTGGAGACAGACAGGTAACCAGTCTATCACAGGGAGACATGTAGAGATAGACAGGTAACCAGTCTATCACAGGGAGACATGTAGAGACCGACAGGTAACCAGTCTATCACAGGGGGACATGTAGAGACAGACAGGTAACCAGTCTATCACAGGGAGACATGTAGAGACAGACAGGTAACCAGTCTATCACAGGGAGACATGTAGAGACAGACAGGTAACCAGTCTATCACGGGGCCGACATGTAGAGACAGACAGGTAACCAGTCTATCACAGGGAGACATGTAGAGACAGACAGGTAACCAGTCTATCACAGGGGGACATGTAGAGACAGACAGTTAACCAGTCTATCACAGGGAGACATGTAGAGACAGACAGGTAACCAGTCTATCACATGGAGACATGTAGAGACAGACAGGTAACCAGTCTATCACAGGGGGACATGTAGAGACAGACAGGTAACCAGTCTATCACAGGGAGACATGTAGAGACAGACAGGTAACCAGTCTATCACAGGGAGACATGGAGAGACAGACAGGTAACCAGTCTATCACAGGGAGACATGTAAAGACAGACAGGTAACCAGTCTATCACAGGGAGACATGTAGAGACAGACAGGTGACCAGTCTATCACAGGGAGACATGTAGAGACAGACAGGTAACCAGTCTATCACAGGGGGACATGTAGAGACAGACAGGTAACCAGTCTATCACAGGGAGACATGTAGAGACAGACAGGTAACCAGTCTATCACAGGGAGACATGTAGAGACCGACAGGTAACCAGTCTTTCACAGGGGGACATGTAGAGACAGACAGGTAACCAGTCTATCACAGGGAGACATGTAGAGACAGACAGGTAACCAGTCTATCACAGGGAGACATGTAGAGACAGACAGGTAACCAGTCTATCACGGGGCCGACATTTAGAGACAGACAGGTAACCAGTCTATCACAGGGAGACATGTAGAGACAGACAGGTAACCAGTCTATCACAGGGAGACATGTACAGACAGACAGGTAACCAGTCTATCACAGGGCTGACATGTAGAGACAGACAGGTAACCAGTCTATCACAGGGCTGACATGTAGAGACAGACAGGTAACCAGTCTATCATAGGGCTGACATGTAGAGACAGACAGGTAACCAGTCTATCACATGGAGACATGTGGAGACAGACAGGTAACCAGTCTATCACAGGGAGACATGTAGAGACAGACAGGTAACCAGTCTATCACAGGGAGACATGTAGAGACCGACAGGTAACCAGTCTATCACAGGGGGACTTGTAGAGACAGACAGGTAACCAGTCTATCACAGGGAGACATGTAGAGACAGACAGGTAACCAGTCTATCACAGGGAGACATGTAGAGACCGACAGGTAACCAGTCTATCACAGGGGGACATGTAGAGACAGACAGGTAACCAGTCTATCACAGGGAGACATGTAGAGACAGACAGGTAACCA
Organism: Eutrigla gurnardus; assembly: GCF_963514095.1. Taxonomy (NCBI): domain Eukaryota; kingdom Metazoa; phylum Chordata; class Actinopteri; order Perciformes; family Triglidae; genus Eutrigla; species Eutrigla gurnardus. The sequence goes on along the minus strand of NW_028155319.1, from coordinate 65,811 downwards.
GTCTATCACAGGGAGACATGTAGAGACAGACAGGTAACCAGTCTATCACGGGGCCGACATGTAGAGACAGACAGGTAACCAGTCTATCACAGGGAGACATGTAGAGACAGACAGGTAACCAGTCTATCACAGGGGGACATGTAGAGACAGACAGTTAACCAGTCTATCACAGGGAGACATGTAGAGACAGACAGGTAACCAGTCTATCACATGGAGACATGTAGAGACAGACAGGTAACCAGTCTATCACAGGGGGACATGTAGAGACAGACAGGTAACCAGTCTATCACAGGGAGACATGTAGAGACAGACAGGTAACCAGTCTATCACAGGGAGACATGGAGAGACAGACAGGTAACCAGTCTATCACAGGGAGACATGTAAAGACAGACAGGTAACCAGTCTATCACAGGGAGACATGTAGAGACAGACAGGTGACCAGTCTATCACAGGGAGACATGTAGAGACAGACAGGTAACCAGTCTATCACAGGGGGACATGTAGAGACAGACAGGTAACCAGTCTATCACAGGGAGACATGTAGAGACAGACAGGTAACCAGTCTATCACAGGGAGACATGAAGAGACCGACAGGTAACCAGTCTTTCACAGGGGGACATGTAGAGACAGACAGGTAACCAGTCTATCACAGGGAGACATGTAGAGACAGACAGGTAACCAGTCTATCACAGGGAGACATGTAGAGACAGACAGGTAACCAGTCTATCACGGGGCCGACATTTAGAGACAGAGAGGTAACCAGTCTATCACAGGGAGACATGTAGAGACAGACAGGTAACCAGTCTATCACAGGGCTGACATGTAGAGACAGACAGGTGACCAGTCTATCACAGGGCTGACATGTAGAGAGAGACAGGTGACCATTCTATCACAGGGCTGACATGTAGAGACAGACAGGTAACCAGTCTATCACAGGGAGACATGTAGAGACAGACAGGTAACCAGTCTATCACAGGGAGACATGTAGAGACAGACAGGTAACCAGTCTATCACAGGGCTGACATGTAGAGACAGACAGGCAACCAGTCTATCACAGGGCTGACATGTAGAGACAGACAGGTAACCAGTCTATCACAGGGCCGACATGTAGAGACAGACAGGTAACCAGTCTATCACAGGGAGACATGTAGAGACAGACAGGTAACCAGTCTATCACAGGGAGACATGTAGAGACAGACAGGTAACCAGTCTATCATGGGGCCGACATGTAGAGACAGACAGGTAACCAGTCTATCACAGGGAGACATGTAGAGACAGACAGGTAACCAGTCTATCACAGGGGGACATGTAGAGACAGACAGGTAACCAGTCTATCACAGGGAGACATGTAGAGACAGACAGGTAACCAGTCTATCACAGGGAGACATGTAGAGACAGACAGGTAACCAGTCTATCACAAGGGGACATGTAGAGACAGACAGGTAACCAGTCTATCACAGGGAGACATGTAGAGACAGACAGGTAACCAGTCTATCACAGGGAGACATGTAGAGACAGACAGGTAACCAGTCTATCACAGGGAGACATGTAGAGACAGACAGGTGACCAGTCTATCACAGGGAGACATGTAGAGACAGACAGGTAACCAGTCTATCACAGGGAGACATGTAGAGACAGACAGGTAACCAGTCTATCACAGGGCTGACATGTAGAGACAGACAGGTAACCAGTCTATCACAGGGAGACATGTAGAGACAGACAGGTAACCAGTCTATCACAGGGAGACATGTACAGACAGACAGGTAACCAGTCTATCACAGGGCTGACATGTAGAGACAGACAGGTAACCAGTCTATCACAGGGCAGACATGTAGAGACAGACAGGTAACCAGTCTATCATAGGGCTGACATGTAGAGACAGACAGGTAACCAGTCTATCACAAGGCTGACATGTAGAGAGAGACAGGTGACCAGTCTATCACAGGGCTGACATGTAGAGACACACAGGTAACCAGTCTATCACAGGCTGACATGTAGAGACAGACAGGTGACCAGTCTATCACAGGGCTGACATGTAGAGACAGACAGGTAACCAGTCTATCACAGGGAGACATGTAGAGACAGACAGGTAACCAGTCTATCACAGGGAGACATGTAGAGACTGACAGGTAACCAGTCTATCACAGGGAGACATGTAGAGACAGACAGGTAACCAGTCCATCACAGGGCTGACATGTAGAGACAGACAGGCAACCAGTCTATCACAGGGCTGACATGTAGAGACAGACAGGTAACCAGTCTATCACAGGGCCGACATGTAGAGACAGACAGGTAACCAGTCTATCACAGGGAGACATGTAGAGACAGACAGGTAACCAGTCTATCATAGGGCTGACATGTAGAGACAGACAGGTAACCAGTCTATCACATGGAGACATGTGGAGACAGACAGGTAACCAGTCTATCACAGGGAGACATGTAGAGATAGACAGGTAACCAGTCTATCACAGGGAGACATGTAGAGACCGACAGGTAACCAGTCTATCACAGGGGGACATGTAGAGACAGACAGGTAACCAGTCTATCACAGGGAGACATGTAGAGACAGACAGGTAACCAGTCTATCACAGGGAGACATGTAGAGACAGACAGGTAACCAGTCTATCACGGGGCCGACATGTAGAGACAGACAGGTAACCAGTCTATCACAGGGAGACATGTAGAGACAGACAGGTAACCAGTCTATCACAGGGGGACATGTAGAGACAGACAGTTAACCAGTCTATCACAGGGAGACATGTAGAGACAGACAGGTAACCAGTCTATCACATGGAGACATGTAGAGACAGACAGGTAACCAGTCTATCACAGGGGGACATGTAGAGACAGACAGGTAACCAGTCTATCACAGGGAGACATGTAGAGACAGACAGGTAACCAGTCTATCACAGGGAGACATGGAGAGACAGACAGGTAACCAGTCTATCACAGGGAGACATGTAAAGACAGACAGGTAACCAGTCTATCACAGGGAGACATGTAGAGACAGACAGGTGACCAGTCTATCACAGGGAGACATGTAGAGACAGACAGGTAACCAGTCTATCACAGGGGGACATGTAGAGACAGACAGGTAACCAGTCTATCACAGGGAGACATGTAGAGACAGACAGGTAACCAGTCTATCACAGGGAGACATGTAGAGACCGACAGGTAACCAGTCTTTCACAGGGGGACATGTAGAGACAGACAGGTAACCAGTCTATCACAGGGAGACATGTAGAGACAGACAGGTAACCAGTCTATCACAGGGAGACATGTAGAGACAGACAGGTAACCAGTCTATCACGGGGCCGACATTTAGAGACAGACAGGTAACCAGTCTATCACAGGGAGACATGTAGAGACAGACAGGTAACCAGTCTATCACAGGGAGACATGTACAGACAGACAGGTAACCAGTCTATCACAGGGCTGACATGTAGAGACAGACAGGTAACCAGTCTATCACAGGGCTGACATGTAGAGACAGACAGGTAACCAGTCTATCATAGGGCTGACATGTAGAGACAGACAGGTAACCAGTCTATCACATGGAGACATGTGGAGACAGACAGGTAACCAGTCTATCACAGGGAGACATGTAGAGACAGACAGGTAACCAGTCTATCACAGGGAGACATGTAGAGACCGACAGGTAACCAGTCTATCACAGGGGGACTTGTAGAGACAGACAGGTAACCAGTCTATCACAGGGAGACATGTAGAGACAGACAGGTAACCAGTCTATCACAGGGAGACATGTAGAGACCGACAGGTAACCAGTCTATCACAGGGGGACATGTAGAGACAGACAGGTAACCAGTCTATCACAGGGAGACATGTAGAGACAGACAGGTAACCAGTCTATCACAGGGAGACATGTAGAGACAGACAGGTAACCAGTCTATCACGGGGCCGACATGTAGAGACAGACAGGTAACCAGTCTATCACAGGGAGACATGTAGAGACAGACAGGTAACCAGTCTATCACAGGGGGACATGTAGAGACAGACAGTTAACCAGTCTATCACAGGGAGACATGTAGAGACAGACAGGTAACCAGTCTATCACATGGAGACATGTAGAGACAGACAGGTAACCAGTCTATCACAGGGGGACATGTAGAGACAGACAGGTAACCAGTCTATCACAGGGAGACATGTAGAGACAGACAGGTAACCAGTCTATCACAGGGAGACATGGAGAGACAGACAGGTAACCAGTCTATCACAGGGAGACATGTAAAGACAGACAGGTAACCAGTCTATCACAGGGAGACATGTAGAGACAGACAGGTGACCAGTCTATCACAGGGAGACATGTAGAGACAGACAGGTAACCAGTCTATCACAGGGGGACATGTAGAGACAGACAGGTAACCAGTCTATCACAGGGAGACATGTAGAGACAGACAGGTAACCAGTCTATCACAGGGAGACATGAAGAGACCGACAGGTAACCAGTCTTTCACAGGGGGACATGTAGAGACAGACAGGTAACCAGTCTATCACAGGGAGACATGTAGAGACAGACAGGTAACCAGTCTATCACAGGGAGACATGTAGAGACAGACAGGTAACCAGTCTATCACGGGGCCGACATTTAGAGACAGAGAGGTAACCAGTCTATCACAGGGAGACATGTAGAGACAGACAGGTAACCAGTCTATCACAGGGCTGACATGTAGAGACAGACAGGTGACCAGTCTATCACAGGGCTGACATGTAGAGAGAGACAGGTGACCATTCTATCACAGGGCTGACATGTAGAGACAGACAGGTAACCAGTCTATCACAGGGAGACATGTAGAGACAGACAGGTAACCAGTCTATCACAGGGAGACATGTAGAGACAGACAGGTAACCAGTCTATCACAGGGCTGACATGTAGAGACAGACAGGCAACCAGTCTATCACAGGGCTGACATGTAGAGACAGACAGGTAACCAGTCTATCACAGGGCCGACATGTAGAGACAGACAGGTAACCAGTCTATCACAGGGAGACATGTAGAGACAGACAGGTAACCAGTCTATCACAGGGAGACATGTAGAGACAGACAGGTAACCAGTCTATCATGGGGCCGACATGTAGAGACAGACAGGTAACCAGTCTATCACAGGGAGACATGTAGAGACAGACAGGTAACCAGTCTATCACAGGGGGACATGTAGAGACAGACAGGTAACCAGTCTATCACAGGGAGACATGTAGAGACAGACAGGTAACCAGTCTATCACAGGGAGACATGTAGAGACAGACAGGTAACCAGTCTATCACAAGGGGACATGTAGAGACAGACAGGTAACCAGTCTATCACAGGGAGACATGTAGAGACAGACAGGTAACCAGTCTATCACAGGGAGACATGTAGAGACAGACAGGTAACCAGTCTATCACAGGGAGACATGTAGAGACAGACAGGTGACCAGTCTATCACAGGGAGACATGTAGAGACAGACAGGTAACCAGTCTATCACAGGGAGACATGTAGAGACAGACAGGTAACCAGTCTATCACAGGGCTGACATGTAGAGACAGACAGGTAACCAGTCTATCACAGGGAGACATGTAGAGACAGACAGGTAACCAGTCTATCACAGGGAGACATGTACAGACAGACAGGTAACCAGTCTATCACAGGGCTGACATGTAGAGACAGACAGGTAACCAGTCTATCACAGGGCAGACATGTAGAGACAGACAGGTAACCAGTCTATCATAGGGCTGACATGTAGAGACAGACAGGTAACCAGTCTATCACAAGGCTGACATGTAGAGAGAGACAGGTGACCAGTCTATCACAGGGCTGACATGTAGAGACACACAGGTAACCAGTCTATCACAGGCTGACATGTAGAGACAGACAGGTGACCAGTCTATCACAGGGCTGACATGTAGAGACAGACAGGTAACCAGTCTATCACAGGGAGACATGTAGAGACAGACAGGTAACCAGTCTATCACAGGGAGACATGTAGAGACTGACAGGTAACCAGTCTATCACAGGGAGACATGTAGAGACAGACAGGTAACCAGTCCATCACAGGGCTGACATGTAGAGACAGACAGGCAACCAGTCTATCACAGGGCTGACATGTAGAGACAGACAGGTAACCAGTCTATCACAGGGCCGACATGTAGAGACAGACAGGTAACCAGTCTATCACAGGGAGACATGTAGAGACAGACAGGTAACCAGTCTATCACAGGGAGACATGTAGAGACAGACAGGTAACCAGTCTATCATGGGGCCGACATGTAGAGACAGACAGGTAACCAGTCTATCACAGGGAGACATGTAGAGACAGACAGGTAACCAGTCTATCACAGGGGGACATGTAGAGACAGACAGGTAACCAGTCTATCACAGGGAGACATGTAGAGACAGACAGGTAACCAGTCTATCACAGGGAGACATGTAGAGACAGACAGGTAACCAGTCTATCACAGGGGGACATGTAGAGACAGACAGGTAACCAGTCTATCACAGGGAGACATGTAGAGACAGACAGGTAACCAGTCTATCACAGGGAGACATGTAGAGACAGACAGGTAACCAGTCTATCACAGGGAGACATGTAAAGACAGACAGGTAACCAGTCTATCACAGGGAGACATGTAGAGACAGACAGGTGACCAGTCTATCACAGGGAGACATGTAGAGACAGACAGGTAACCAGTCTATCACAGGGAGACATGTAGAGACAGACAGGTAACCAGTCTATCACAGGGCTGACATGTAGAGACAGACATGTAACCAGTTTATCACAGGGAGACATGTAGAGACAGACAGGTAACCAGTCTATCACAGGGAGACATGTACAGACAGACAGGTAACCAGTCTATCACAGGGAGACATGTAGAGACCGACAGGTAACCAGTCTATCACAGGGAGACATGTAGAGACAGACAGGTAACCAGTCTATCACAGGGAGACATGTAGAGACCGACAGGTAACCAGTCTTTCACAAGGGGACATGTAGAGACAGACAGGTAACCAGTCTATCACAGGGAGACATGTAGAGACAGACAGGTAACCAGTCTATCACAGGGAGACATGTAGAGACAGACAGGTAACCAGTCTATCACGGGGCCGACATTTAGAGACAGACAGGTAACCAGTCTATCACAGGGAGACATGTAGAGACAGACAGGTAACCAGTCTATCACAGGGCTGACATGTAGAGACAGACAGGTGACCAGTCTATCACAGGGCTGACATGTAGAGAGAGACAGGTGACCAGTCTATCACAGGGCTGACATGTAGAGACAGACAGGTAACCAGTCTATCACAGGGAGACATGTAGAGACAGACAGGTAACCAGTCTATCACAGGGAGACATGTAGAGACAGACAGGTAACCAGTCTATCACAGGGCTGACATGTAGAGACAGACAGGCAACCAGACTATCACAGGGCTGACATGTAGAGACAGACAGGTAACCAGTCTATCACAGGGCCGACATGTAGAGACAGACAGGTAACCAGTCTATCACAGGGAGACATGTAGAGACAGACAGGTAACCAGTCTATCACAGGGAGACATGTAGAGACAGACAGGTAACCAGTCTATCATGGGGCCGACATGTAGAGACAGACAGGTAACCAGTCTATCACAGGGAGACATGTAGAGACAGACAGGTAACCAGTCTATCACAGGGGGACATGTAGAGACAGACAGGTAACCAGTATATCATAGGGAGACATGTAGAGACAGACAGGTAACCAGTCTATCACAGGGAGACATGTAGAGACAGACAGGTAACCAGTCTATCACAAGGGGACATGTAGAGACAGACAGGTAACCAGTCTATCACAGGGAGACATGTAGAGACAGACAGGTAACCAGTCTATCACAGGGAGACATGTAGAGACAGACAGGTAACCAGTCTATCACAGGGAGACATGTAAAGACAGACAGGTAACCAGTCTATCACAGGGAGACATGTAGAGACAGACAGGTGACCAGTCTATCACAGGGAGACATGTAGAGACAGACAGGTAACCAGTCTATCACAGGGAGACATGTAGAGACAGACAGGTAACCAGTCTATCACAGGGCTGACATGTAGAGACAGACAGGTAACCAGTCTATCACAGGGAGACATGTAGAGACAGACAGGTAACCAGTCTATCACAGGGAGACATGTACAGACAGACAGGTAACCAGTCTTTCACAGGGGGACATGTAGAGACAGACAGGTAACCAGTCTATCACAGGGAGACATGTAGAGACAGACAGGTAACCAGTCTATCACAGGGAGACATGTAGAGACAGACAGGTAACCAGTCTATCACGGGGCCGACATTTAGAGACAGACAGGTAACCAGTCTATCACAGGGAGACATGTAGAGACAGACAGGTAACCAGTCTATCACAGGGCTGACATGTAGAGACAGACAGGTGACCAGTCTATCACAGGGCTGACATGTAGAGAGAGACAGGTGACCAGTCTATCACAGGGCTGACATGTAGAGACAGACAGGTAACCAGTCTATCACAGGGAGACATGTAGAGACAGACAGGTAACCAGTCTATCACAGGGAGACATGTAAAGACAGACAGGTGACCAGTCTATCACAGGGCTGACATGTAGAGAGAGACAGGTGACCAGTCTATCACAGGGCTGACATGTAGAGACAGACAGGTAACCAGTCTATCACAGGCTGACATGTAGAGACAGACAGGTGACCAGTCTATCACAGGGCTGACATGTAGAGACAGACAGGTAACCAGTCTATCACAGGGAGACATGTAGAGACAGACAGGTAACCAGTCTATCACAGGGAGACATGTAGAGACAGACAGGTAACCAGTCTATCACAGGGGGACATGTAGAGACAGACAGGTAACCAGTCTATCACAGGGAGACATGTAGAGACAGACAGGTAACCAGTCTATCACAGGGAGACATGTAGAGACCGACAGGTAACCAGTCTTTCACAGGGGGACATGTAGAGACAGACAGGTAACCAGTCTATCACAGGGAGACATGTAGAGACAGACAGGTAACCAGTCTATCACAGGGAGACATGTAGAGACAGACAGGTAACCAGTCTATCACGGGGCCGACATTTAGAGACAGACAGGTAACCAGTCTATCACAGGGAGACATGTAGAGACAGACAGGTAACCAGTCTATCACAGGGCTGACATGTAGAGACAGACAGGTGACCAGTCTATCACAGGGAGACATGTAGAGACAGACAGGTAACCAGTCTATCACAGGGAGACATGTAGAGACAGACAGGTGACCAGTCTATCACAGGGAGACATGTAGAGACAGACAGGTAACCAGTCTATCACAGGGAGACATGTAGAGACAGACAGGTAACCAGTCTATCACAGGGAGACATGTACAGACAGACAGGTAACCAGTCTATCACAGGGCTGACATGTAGAGACAGACAGGTAACCAGTCTATCACAGGGCTGACATGTAGAGACAGACAGGTAACCAGTCTATCATAGGGCTGACATGTAGAGACCGACAGGTAACCAGTCTATCACATGGAGACATGTGGAGACAGACAGGTAACCAGTCTATCACAGGGAGACATGTAGAGACAGACAGGTAACCAGTCTATCACAGGGAGACATGTAGAGACCGACAGGTAACCAGTCTATCACAGGGGGACATGTAGAGACAGACAGGTAACCAGTCTATCACAGGGAGACATGTAGAGACAGACAGGTAACCAGTCTATCACAGGGAGACATGTAGAGACAGACAGGTAACCAGTCTATCACAGGGGGACATGTAGAGACAGACAGGTAACCAGTCTATCACAGGGAGACATGTAGAGACAGACAGGTAACCAGTCTATCACAGGGAGACATGTAGAGACAGACAGGTAACCAGTCTATCACGGGGCCGACATGTAGAGACAGACAGGTAACCAGTCTATCACAGGGAGACATGTAGAGACAGACAGGTAACCAGTCTATCACAGGGGGACATGTAGAGACAGACAGTTAACCAGTCTATCACAGGGAGACATGTAGAGACAGACAGGTAACCAGTCTATCACATGGAGACATGTAGAGACAGACAGGTAACCAGTCTATCACAGGGGGACATGTAGAGACAGACAGGTAACCAGTCTATCACAGGGAGACATGTAGAGACAGACAGGTAACCAGTCTATCACAGGGAGACATGGAGAGACAGACAGGTAACCAGTCTATCACAGGGAGACATGTAAAGACAGACAGGTAACCAGTCTATCACAGGGAGACATGTAGAGACAGACAGGTGACCAGTCTATCACAGGGAGACATGTAGAGACAGACAGGTAACCAGTCTATCACAGGGGGACATGTAGAGACAGACAGGTAACCAGTCTATCACAGGGAGACATGTAGAGACAGACAGGTAACCAGTCTATCACAGGGAGACATGAAGAGACCGACAGGTAACCAGTCTTTCACAGGGGGACATGTAGAGACAGACAGGTAACCAGTCTATCACAGGGAGACATGTAGAGACAGACAGGTAACCAGTCTATCACAGGGAGACATGTAGAGACAGACAGGTAACCAGTCTATCACGGGGCCGACATTTAGAGACAGAGAGGTAACCAGTCTATCACAGGGAGACATGTAGAGACAGACAGGTAACCAGTCTATCACAGGGCTGACATGTAGAGACAGACAGGTGACCAGTCTATCACAGGGCTGACATGTAGAGAGAGACAGGTGACCAGTCTATCACAGGGCTGACATGTAGAGACAGACAGGTAACCAGTCTATCACAGGGAGACATGTAGAGACAGACAGGTAACCAGTCTATCACAGGGAGACATGTAGAGACAGACAGGTAACCAGTCTATCACAGGGCTGACATGTAGAGACAGACAGGCAACCAGTCTATCACAGGGCTGACATGTAGAGACAGACAGGTAACCAGTCTATCACAGGGCCGACATGTAGAGACAGACAGGTAACCAGTCTATCACAGGGAGACATGTAGAGACAGACAGGTAACCAGTCTATCACAGGGAGACATGTAGAGACAGACAGGTAACCAGTCAATCATGGGGCCGACATGTAGAGACAGACAGGTAACCAGTCTATCACAGGGAGACATGTAGAGACAGACAGGTAACCAGTCTATCACAGGGGGACATGTAGAGACAGACAGGTAACCAGTCAATCATGGGGCCGACATGTAGAGACAGACAGGTAACCAGTCTATCACAGGGAGACATGTAGAGACAGACAGGTAACCAGTCTATCACAGGGGGACATGTAGAGACAGACAGGTAACCAGTCTATCACAGGGAGACATGTAGAGACAGACAGGTAACCAGTCTATCACAGGGAGACATGTAGAGACAGACAGGTAACCAGTCTATCACAAGGGGACATGTAGAGACAGACAGGTAACCAGTCAATCATGGGGCCGACATGTAGAGACAGACAGGTAACCAGTCTATCACAGGGAGACATGTAGAGACAGACAGGTAACCAGTCTATCACAGGGGGACATGTAGAGACAGACAGGTAACCAGTCAATCATGGGGCCGACATGTAGAGACAGACAGGTAACCAGTCTATCACAGGGAGACATGTAGAGACAGACAGGTAACCAGTCTATCACAGGGGGACATGTAGAGACAGACAGGTAACCAGTCTATCACAGGGAGACATGTAGAGACAGACAGGTAACCAGTCTATCACAGGGAGACATGTAGAGACAGACAGGTAACCAGTCTATCACAAGGGGACATGTAGAGACAGACAGGTAACCAGTCTATCACAGGGAGACATGTAGAGACAGACAGGTAACCAGTCTATCACAGGGAGACATGTAGAGACAGACAGGTAACCAGTCTATCACAGGGAGACATGTAAAGACAGACAGGTAACCAGTCTATCACAGGGAGACATGTAGAGACAGACAGGTGACCAGTCTATCACAGGGAGACATGTAGAGACAGACAGGTAACCAGTCTATCACAGGGAGACATGTAGAGACAGACAGGTAACCAGTCTATCACAGGGCTGACATGTAGAGACAGACAGGTAACCAGTCTATCACAGGGAGACATGTAGAGACAGACAGGTAACCAGTCTATCACAGGGAGACATGTACAGACAGACAGGTAACCAGTCTATCACAGGGCTGACATGTAGAGACAGACAGGTAACCAGTCTATCACAGGGCTGACATGTAGAGACAGACAGGTAACCAGTCTATCATAGGGCTGACATGTAGAGACAGACAGGTAACCAGTCTATCACAAGGCTGACATGTAGAGAGAGACAGGTGACCAGTCTATCACAGGGCTGACATGTAGAGACACACAGGTAACCAGTCTATCACAGGCTGACATGTAGAGACAGACAGGTGACCAGTCTATCACAGGGCTGACATGTAGAGACAGACAGGTAACCAGTCTATCACAGGGAGACATGTAGAGACAGACAGGTAACCAGTCTATCACAGGGAGACATGTAGAGACTGACAGGTAACCAGTCTATCACAGGGAGACATGTAGAGACAGACAGGTAACCAGTCCATCACAGGGCTGACATGTAGAGACAGACAGGCAACCAGTCTATCACAGGGCTGACATGTAGAGACAGACAGGTAACCAGTCTATCACAGGGCCGACATGTAGAGACAGACAGGTAACCAGTCTATCACAGGGAGACATGTAGAGACAGACAGGTAACCAGTCTATCACAGGGAGACATGTAGAGACAGACAGGTAACCAGTCTATCATGGGGCCGACATGTAGAGACAGACAGGTAACCAGTCTATCACAGGGAGACATGTAGAGACAGACAGGTAACCAGTCTATCACAGGGGGACATGTAGAGACAGACAGGTAACCAGTCTATCACAGGGAGACATGTAGAGACAGACAGGTAACCAGTCTATCACAGGGAGACATGTAGAGACAGACAGGTAACCAGTCTATCACAGGGGGACATGTAGAGACAGACAGGTAACCAGTCTATCACAGGGAGACATGTAGAGACAGACAGGTAACCAGTCTATCACAGGGAGACATGTAGAGACAGACAGGTAACCAGTCTATCACAGGGAGACATGTAAAGACAGACAGGTAACCAGTCTATCACAGGGAGACATGTAGAGACAGACAGGTGACCAGTCTATCACAGGGAGACATGTAGAGACAGACAGGTAACCAGTCTATCACAGGGAGACATGTAGAGACAGACAGGTAACCAGTCTATCACAGGGCTGACATGTAGAGACAGACATGTAACCAGTCTATCACAGGGAGACATGTAGAGACAGACAGGTAACCAGTCTATCACAGGGAGACATGTACAGACAGACAGGTAACCAGTCTATCACAGGGAGACATGTAGAGACCGACAGGTAACCAGTCTATCACAGGGAGACATGTAGAGACAGACAGGTAACCAGTCTATCACAGGGAGACATGTAGAGACCGACAGGTAACCAGTCTTTCACAGGGGGACATGTAGAGACAGACAGGTAACCAGTCTATCACAGGGAGACATGTAGAGACAGACAGGTAACCAGTCTATCACAGGGAGACATGTAGAGACAGACAGGTAACCAGTCTATCACGGGGCCGACATTTAGAGACAGACAGGTAACCAGTCTATCACAGGGAGACATGTAGAGACAGACAGGTAACCAGTCTATCACAGGGCTGACATGTAGAGACAGACAGGTGACCAGTCTATCACAGGGCTGACATGTAGAGAGAGACAGGTGACCAGTCTATCACAGGGCTGACATGTAGAGACAGACAGGTAACCAGTCTATCACAGGGAGACATGTAGAGACAGACAGGTAACCAGTCTATCACAGGGAGACATGTAGAGACAGACAGGTAACCAGTCTATCACAGGGCTGACATGTAGAGACAGACAGGCAACCAGACTATCACAGGGCTGACATGTAGAGACAGACAGGTAACCAGTCTATCACAGGGCCGACATGTAGAGACAGACAGGTAACCAGTCTATCACAGGGAGACATGTAGAGACAGACAGGTAACCAGTCTATCACAGGGAGACATGTAGAGACAGACAGGTAACCAGTCTATCATGGGGCCGACATGTAGAGACAGACAGGTAACCAGTCTATCACAGGGAGACATGTAGAGACAGACAGGTAACCAGTCTATCACAGGGGGACATGTAGAGACAGACAGGTAACCAGTCTATCATAGGGAGACATGTAGAGACAGACAGGTAACCAGTCTATCACAAGGAGACATGTAGAGACAGACAGGTAACCAGTCTATCACAAGGGGACATGTAGAGACAGACAGGTAACCAGTCTATCACAGGGAGACATGTAGAGACAGACAGGTAACCAGTCTATCACAGGGAGACATGTAGAGACAGACAGGTAACCAGTCTATCACAGGGAGACATGTAAAGACAGACAGGTAACCAGTCTATCACAGGGAGACATGTAGAGACAGACAGGTGACCAGTCTATCACAGGGAGACATGTAGAGACAGACAGGTAACCAGTCTATCACAGGGAGACATGTAGAGACAGACAGGTAACCAGTCTATCACAGGGCTGACATGTAGAGACAGACAGGTAACCAGTCTATCACAGGGAGACATGTAGAGACAGACAGGTAACCAGTCTATCACAGGGAGACATGTACAGACAGACAGGTAACCAGTCTTTCACAGGGGGACATGTAGAGACAGACAGGTAACCAGTCTATCACAGGGAGACATGTAGAGACAGACAGGTAACCAGTCTATCACAGGGAGACATGTAGAGACAGACAGGTAACCAGTCTATCACGGGGCCGACATTTAGAGACAGACAGGTAACCAGTCTATCACAGGGAGACATGTAGAGACAGACAGGTAACCAGTCTATCACAGGGCTGACATGTAGAGACAGACAGGTGACCAGTCTATCACAGGGCTGACATGTAGAGAGAGACAGGTGACCAGTCTATCACAGGGCTGACATGTAGAGACAGACAGGTAACCAGTCTATCACAGGGAGACATGTAGAGACAGACAGGTAACCAGTCTATCACAGGGAGACATGTAAAGACAGACAGGTGACCAGTCTATCACAGGGCTGACATGTAGAGAGAGACAGGTGACCAGTCTATCACAGGGCTGACATGTAGAGACAGACAGGTAACCAGTCTATCACAGGCTGACATGTAGAGACAGACAGGTGACCAGTCTATCACAGGGCTGACATGTAGAGACAGACAGGTAACCAGTCTATCACAGGGAGACATGTAGAGACAGACAGGTAACCAGTCTATCACAGGGAGACATGTAGAGACAGACAGGTAACCAGTCTATCACAGGGGGACATGTAGAGACAGACAGGTAACCAGTCTATCACAGGGAGACATGTAGAGACAGACAGGTAACCAGTCTATCACAGGGAGACATGTAGAGACCGATAGGTAACCAGTCTTTCACAGGGGGACATGTAGAGACAGACAGGTAACCAGTCTATCACAGGGAGACATGTAGAGACAGACAGGTAACCAGTCTATCACAGGGAGACATGTAGAGACAGACAGGTAACCAGTCTATCACGGGGCCGACATTTAGAGACAGACAGGTAACCAGTCTATCACAGGGAGACATGTAGAGACAGACAGGTAACCAGTCTATCACAGGGCTGACATGTAGAGACAGACAGGTGACCAGTCTATCACAGGGCTGACATGTAGAGAGAGACAGGTGACCAGTCTATCACAGGGCTGACATGTAGAGACAGACAGGTAACCAGTCTATCACAGGGAGACATGTAGAGACAGACAGGTAACCAGTCTATCACAGGGAGACATGTAAAGACAGACAGGTGACCAGTCTATCACAGGGAGACATGTAGAGACAGACAGGTAACCAGTCTATCACAGGGAGACATGTAGAGACAGACAGGTAACCAGTCTATCACAGGGCTGACATGTAGAGACAGACAGGTAACCAGTCTATCACAGGGAGACATGTAGAGACAGACAGGTAACCAGTCTATCACAGGGAGACATGTACAGACAGACAGGTAACCAGTCTATCACAGGGAGACATGTAGAGACCGACAGGTAACCAGTCTATCACAGGGGGACATGTACAGACAGACAGGTAACCAGTCTATCACAGGGAGACATGAAGAGACAGACAGGTAACCAGTCTATCACAGGGAGACATGTAAAGACAGACAGGTAACCAGTCTATCACAGGGAGACATGTAGAGACAGACAGGTGACCAGTCTATCACAGGGAGACATGTAGAGACAGACAGGTAACCAGTCTATCACAGGGAGACATGTAGAGACAGACAGGTAACCAGTCTATCACAGGGAGACATGTACAGACAGACAGGTAACCAGTCTATCACAGGGCTGACATGTAGAGACAGACAGGTAACCAGTCTATCACAGGGCTGACATGTAGAGACAGACAGGTAACCAGTCTATCATAGGGCTGACATGTAGAGACAGACAGGTAACCAGTCTATCACATGGAGACATGTGGAGACAGACAGGTAACCAGTCTATCACAGGGAGACATGTAGAGACAGACAGGTAACCAGTCTATCACAGGGAGACATGTAGAGACCGACAGGTAACCAGTCTATCACAGGGGGACATGTAGAGACAGACAGGTAACCAGTCTATCACAGGGAGACATGTAGAGACAGACAGGTAACCAGTCTATCACAGGGAGACATGTAGAGACCGACAGGTAACCAGTCTATCACAGGGGGACATGTAGAGACAGACAGGTAACCAGTCTATCACAGGGAGACATGTAGAGACAGACAGGTAACCAGTCTATCACAGGGAGACATGTAGAGACAGACAGGTAACCAGTCTATCACGGGGCCGACATGTAGAGACAGACAGGTAACCAGTCTATCACAGGGAGACATGTAGAGACAGACAGGTAACCAGTCTATCACAGGGGGACATGTAGAGACAGACAGTTAACCAGTCTATCACAGGGAGACATGTAGAGACAGACAGGTAACCAGTCTATCACATGGAGACATGTAGAGACAGACAGGTAACCAGTCTATCACAGGGGGACATGTAGAGACAGACAGGTAACCAGTCTATCACAGGGAGACATGTAGAGACAGACAGGTAACCAGTCTATCACAGGGAGACATGGAGAGACAGACAGGTAACCAGTCTATCACAGGGAGACATGTAAAGACAGACAGGTAACCAGTCTATCACAGGGAGACATGTAGAGACAGACAGGTGACCAGTCTATCACAGGGAGACATGTAGAGACAGACAGGTAACCAGTCTATCACAGGGGGACATGTAGAGACAGACAGGTAACCAGTCTATCACAGGGAGACATGTAGAGACAGACAGGTAACCAGTCTATCACAGGGAGACATGAAGAGACCGACAGGTAACCAGTCTTTCACAGGGGGACATGTAGAGACAGACAGGTAACCAGTCTATCACAGGGAGACATGTAGAGACAGACAGGTAACCAGTCTATCACAGGGAGACATGTAGAGACAGACAGGTAACCAGTCTATCACGGGGCCGACATTTAGAGACAGAGAGGTAACCAGTCTATCACAGGGAGACATGTAGAGACAGACAGGTAACCAGTCTATCACAGGGCTGACATGTAGAGACAGACAGGTGACCAGTCTATCACAGGGCTGACATGTAGAGAGAGACAGGTGACCAGTCTATCACAGGGCTGACATGTAGAGACAGACAGGTAACCAGTCTATCACAGGGAGACATGTAGAGACAGACAGGTAACCAGTCTATCACAGGGAGACATGTAGAGACAGACAGGTAACCAGTCTATCACAGGGGGACATGTAGAGACAGACAGGTAACCAGTCTATCACAGGGAGACATGTAGAGACAGACAGGTAACCAGTCTATCACAGGGAGACATGTAGAGACAGACAGGTAACCAGTCTATCACAAGGGGACATGTAGAGACAGACAGGTAACCAGTCTATCACAGGGAGACATGTAGAGACAGACAGGTAACCAGTCTTTCACAGGGGGACATGTAGAGACAGACAGGTAACCAGTCTATCACAGGGAGACATGTAGAGACAGACAGGTAACCAGTCTATCACAGGGAGACATGTAGAGACAGACAGGTAACCAGTCTATCACGGGGCCGACATTTAGAGACAGACAGGTAACCAGTCTATCACAGGGAGACATGTAGAGACAGACAGGTAACCAGTCTATCACAGGGCTGACATGTAGAGACAGACAGGTGACCAGTCTATCACAGGGAGACATGTAGAGACAGACAGGTAACCAGTCTATCACAGGGAGACATGTAGAGACAGACAGGTAACCAGTCTATCACAGGGGGACATGTAGAGACAGACAGGTAACCAGTCTATCACAGGGAGACATGTAGAGACAGACAGGTAACCAGTCTATCACAGGGAGACATGTAGAGACAGACAGGTAACCAGTCTATCACAAGGGGACATGTAGAGACAGACAGGTAACCAGTCTATCACAGGGAGACATGTAGAGACAGACAGGTAACCAGTCTTTCACAGGGGGACATGTAGAGACAGACAGGTAACCAGTCTATCACAGGGAGACATGTAGAGACAGACAGGTAACCAGTCTATCACAGGGAGACATGTAGAGACAGACAGGTAACCAGTCTATCACGGGGCCGACATTTAGAGACAGACAGGTAACCAGTCTATCACAGGGAGACATGTAGAGACAGACAGGTAACCAGTCTATCACAGGGCTGACATGTAGAGACAGACAGGTGACCAGTCTATCACAGGGCTGACATGTAGAGAGAGACAGGTGACCAGTCTATCACAGGGCTGACATGTAGAGACAGACAGGTAACCAGTCTATCACAGGGAGACATGTAGAGACAGACAGGTAACCAGTCTATCACAGGGAGACATGTAAAGACAGACAGGTGACCAGTCTATCACAGGGCTGACATGTAGAGAGAGACAGGTGACCAGTCTATCACAGGGCTGACATGTAGAGACAGACAGGTAACCAGTCTATCACAGGCTGACATGTAGAGACAGACAGGTGACCAGTCTATCACAGGGCTGACATGTAGAGACAGACAGGTAACCAGTCTATCACAGGGAGACATGTAGAGACAGACAGGTAACCAGTCTATCACAGGGAGACATGTAGAGACTGACAGGTAACCAGTCTATCACAGGGAGACATGTAGAGACAGACAGGTAACCAGTCTATCACAGGGGGACATGTAGAGACAGACAGGTAACCAGTCTATCACAGGGAGACATGTAGAGACAGACAGGTAACCAGTCTATCACAGGGAGACATGTAGAGACAGACAGGTAACCAGTCTATCACAGGGAGACATGTAAAGACAGACAGGTAACCAGTCTATCACAGGGAGACATGTAGAGACAGACAGGTGACCAGTCTATCACAGGGAGACATGTAGAGACAGACAGGTAACCAGTCTATCACAGGGAGACATGTAGAGACAGACAGGTAACCAGTCTATCACAGGGCTGACATGTAGAGACAGACAGGTAACCAGTCTATCACAGGGGGACATGTAGAGACAGACAGGTAACCAGTCTATCACAGGGAGACATGTAGAGACAGACAGGTAACCAGTCTATCACAGGGAGACATGTAGAGACCGACAGGTAACCAGTCTATCACAGGGGGACATGTAGAGACAGACAGGTAACCAGTCTATCACAGGGAGACATGTAGAGACAGACAGGTAACCAGTCTATCACAGGGAGACATGTAGAGACAGACAGGTAACCAGTCTATCACGGGGCCGACATGTAGAGACAGACAGGTAACCAGTCTATCACAGGGAGACATGTAGAGACAGACAGGTAACCAGTCTATCACAGGGGGACATGTAGAGACAGACAGTTAACCAGTCTATCACAGGGAGACATGTAGAGACAGACAGGTAACCAGTCTATCACATGGAGACATGTAGAGACAGACAGGTAACCAGTCTATCACAGGGGGACATGTAGAGACAGACAGGTAACCAGTCTATCACAGGGAGACATGTAGAGACAGACAGGTAACCAGTCTATCACAGGGAGACATGGAGAGACAGACAGGTAACCAGTCTATCACAGGGAGACATGTAAAGACAGACAGGTAACCAGTCTATCACAGGGAGACATGTAGAGACAGACAGGTGACCAGTCTATCACAGGGAGACATGTAGAGACAGACAGGTAACCAGTCTATCACAGGGGGACATGTAGAGACAGACAGGTAACCAGTCTATCACAGGGAGACATGTAGAGACAGACAGGTAACCAGTCTATCACAGGGAGACATGAAGAGACCGACAGGTAACCAGTCTTTCACAGGGGGACATGTAGAGACAGACAGGTAACCAGTCTATCACAGGGAGACATGTAGAGACAGACAGGTAACCAGTCTATCACAGGGAGACATGTAGAGACAGACAGGTAACCAGTCTATCACGGGGCCGACATTTAGAGACAGAGAGGTAACCAGTCTATCACAGGGAGACATGTAGAGACAGACAGGTAACCAGTCTATCACAGGGCTGACATGTAGAGACAGACAGGTGACCAGTCTATCACAGGGCTGACATGTAGAGAGAGACAGGTGACCAGTCTATCACAGGGCTGACATGTAGAGACAGACAGGTAACCAGTCTATCACAGGGAGACATGTAGAGACAGACAGGTAACCAGTCTATCACAGGGAGACATGTAGAGACAGACAGGTAACCAGTCTATCACAGGGGGACATGTAGAGACAGACAGGTAACCAGTCTATCACAGGGAGACATGTAGAGACAGACAGGTAACCAGTCTATCACAGGGAGACATGTAGAGACAGACAGGTAACCAGTCTATCACAAGGGGACATGTAGAGACAGACAGGTAACCAGTCTATCACAGGGAGACATGTAGAGACAGACAGGTAACCAGTCTTTCACAGGGGGACATGTAGAGACAGACAGGTAACCAGTCTATCACAGGGAGACATGTAGAGACAGACAGGTAACCAGTCTATCACAGGGAGACATGTAGAGACAGACAGGTAACCAGTCTATCACGGGGCCGACATTTAGAGACAGACAGGTAACCAGTCTATCACAGGGAGACATGTAGAGACAGACAGGTAACCAGTCTATCACAGGGCTGACATGTAGAGACAGACAGGTGACCAGTCTATCACAGGGAGACATGTAGAGACAGACAGGTAACCAGTCTATCACAGGGAGACATGTAGAGACAGACAGGTAACCAGTCTATCACAGGGGGACATGTAGAGACAGACAGGTAACCAGTCTATCACAGGGAGACATGTAGAGACAGACAGGTAACCAGTCTATCACAGGGAGACATGTAGAGACAGACAGGTAACCAGTCTATCACAAGGGGACATGTAGAGACAGACAGGTAACCAGTCTATCACAGGGAGACATGTAGAGACAGACAGGTAACCAGTCTTTCACAGGGGGACATGTAGAGACAGACAGGTAACCAGTCTATCACAGGGAGACATGTAGAGACAGACAGGTAACCAGTCTATCACAGGGAGACATGTAGAGACAGACAGGTAACCAGTCTATCACGGGGCCGACATTTAGAGACAGACAGGTAACCAGTCTATCACAGGGAGACATGTAGAGACAGACAGGTAACCAGTCTATCACAGGGCTGACATGTAGAGACAGACAGGTGACCAGTCTATCACAGGGCTGACATGTAGAGAGAGACAGGTGACCAGTCTATCACAGGGCTGACATGTAGAGACAGACAGGTAACCAGTCTATCACAGGGAGACATGTAGAGACAGACAGGTAACCAGTCTATCACAGGGAGACATGTAAAGACAGACAGGTGACCAGTCTATCACAGGGCTGACATGTAGAGAGAGACAGGTGACCAGTCTATCACAGGGCTGACATGTAGAGACAGACAGGTAACCAGTCTATCACAGGCTGACATGTAGAGACAGACAGGTGACCAGTCTATCACAGGGCTGACATGTAGAGACAGACAGGTAACCAGTCTATCACAGGGAGACATGTAGAGACAGACAGGTAACCAGTCTATCACAGGGAGACATGTAGAGACTGACAGGTAACCAGTCTATCACAGGGAGACATGTAGAGACAGACAGGTAACCAGTCTATCACAGGGGGACATGTAGAGACAGACAGGTAACCAGTCTATCACAGGGAGACATGTAGAGACAGACAGGTAACCAGTCTATCACAGGGAGACATGTAGAGACAGACAGGTAACCAGTCTATCACAGGGAGACATGTAAAGACAGACAGGTAACCAGTCTATCACAGGGAGACATGTAGAGACAGACAGGTGACCAGTCTATCACAGGGAGACATGTAGAGACAGACAGGTAACCAGTCTATCACAGGGAGACATGTAGAGACAGACAGGTAACCAGTCTATCACAGGGCTGACATGTAGAGACAGACAGGTAACCAGTCTATCACAGGGAGACATGTAGAGACAGACAGGTAACCAGTCTATCACAGGGAGACATGTACAGACAGACAGGTAACCAGTCTATCACAGGGAGACATGTAGAGACTGACAGGTAACCAGTCTATCACAGGGGGACATGTACAGACAGACAGGTAACCAGTCTATCACAGGGAGACATGAAGAGACAGACAGGTAACCAGTCTATCACAGGGAGACATGTAAAGACAGACAGGTAACCAGTCTATCACAGGGAGACATGTAGAGACAGACAGGTGACCAGTCTATCACAGGGAGACATGTAGAGACAGACAGGTAACCAGTCTATCACAGGGAGACATGTAGAGACAGACAGGTAACCAGTCTATCACAGGGAGACATGTACAGACAGACAGGTAACCAGTCTATCACAGGGCTGACATGTAGAGACAGACAGGTAACCAGTCTATCACAGGGCTGACATGTAGAGACAGACAGGTAACCAGTCTATCATAGGGCTGACATGTAGAGACAGACAGGTAACCAGTCTATCACATGGAGACATGTAAAGACAGACAGGTAACCAGTCTATCACGGGGCCGACATTTAGAGACAGACAGGTAACCAGTCTATCACAGGGAGACATGTAGAGACAGACAGGTAACCAGTCTATCACAGGGCTGACATGTAGAGACAGACAGGTGACCAGTCTATCACAGGGCTGACATGTAGAGAGAGACAGGTGACCAGTCTATCACAGGGCTGACATGTAGAGACAGACAGGTAACCAGTCTATCACAGGGAGACATGTAGAGACAGACAGGTAACCAGTCTATCACAGGGAGACATGTAAAGACAGACAGGTGACCAGTCTATCACAGGGCTGACATGTAGAGAGAGACAGGTGACCAGTCTATCACAGGGCTGACATGTAGAGACAGACAGGTAACCAGTCTATCACAGGCTGACATGTAGAGACAGACAGGTGACCAGTCTATCACAGGGCTGACATGTAGAGACAGACAGGTAACCAGTCTATCACAGGGAGACATGTAGAGACAGACAGGTAACCAGTCTATCACAGGGAGACATGTAGAGACTGACAGGTAACCAGTCTATCACAGGGAGACATGTAGAGACAGACAGGTAACCAGTCTATCACAGGGGGACATGTAGAGACAGACAGGTAACCAGTCTATCACAGGGAGACATGTAGAGACAGACAGGTAACCAGTCTATCACAGGGAGACATGTAGAGACAGACAGGTAACCAGTCTATCACAGGGAGACATGTAAAGACAGACAGGTAACCAGTCTATCACAGGGAGACATGTAGAGACAGACAGGTGACCAGTCTATCACAGGGAGACATGTAGAGACAGACAGGTAACCAGTCTATCACAGGGAGACATGTAGAGACAGACAGGTAACCAGTCTATCACAGGGCTGACATGTAGAGACAGACAGGTAACCAGTCTATCACAGGGAGACATGTAGAGACAGACAGGTAACCAGTCTATCACAGGGAGACATGTACAGACAGACAGGTAACCAGTCTATCACAGGGAGACATGTAGAGACTGACAGGTAACCAGTCTATCACAGGGGGACATGTACAGACAGACAGGTAACCAGTCTATCACAGGGAGACATGAAGAGACAGACAGGTAACCAGTCTATCACAGGGAGACATGTAAAGACAGACAGGTAACCAGTCTATCACAGGGAGACATGTAGAGACAGACAGGTGACCAGTCTATCACAGGGAGACATGTAGAGACAGACAGGTAACCAGTCTATCACAGGGAGACATGTAGAGACAGACAGGTAACCAGTCTATCACAGGGAGACATGTACAGACAGACAGGTAACCAGTCTATCACAGGGCTGACATGTAGAGACAGACAGGTAACCAGTCTATCACAGGGCTGACATGTAGAGACAGACAGGTAACCAGTCTATCATAGGGCTGACATGTAGAGACAGACAGGTAACCAGTCTATCACATGGAGACATGTAAAGACAGACAGGTGACCAGTCTATCACAGGGCTGACATGTAGAGAGAGACAGGTGACCAGTCTATCACAGGGCTGACATGTAGAGACAGACAGGTAACCAGTCTATCACAGGCTGACATGTAGAGACAGACAGGTGACCAGTCTATCACAGGGCTGACATGTAGAGACAGACAGGTAACCAGTCTATCACAGGGAGACATGTAGAGACAGACAGGTAACCAGTCTATCACAGGGAGACATGTAGAGACTGACAGGTAACCAGTCTATCACAGGGAGACATGTAGAGACAGACAGGTAACCAGTCTATCACAGGGGGACATGTAGAGACAGACAGGTAACCAGTCTATCACAGGGAGACATGTAGAGACAGACAGGTAACCAGTCTATCACAGGGAGACATGTAGAGACAGACAGGTAACCAGTCTATCACAGGGAGACATGTAAAGACAGACAGGTAACCAGTCTATCACAGGGAGACATGTAGAGACAGACAGGTGACCAGTCTATCACAGGGAGACATGTAGAGACAGACAGGTAACCAGTCTATCACAGGGAGACATGTAGAGACAGACAGGTAACCAGTCTATCACAGGGCTGACATGTAGAGACAGACAGGTAACCAGTCTATCACAGGGAGACATGTAGAGACAGACAGGTAACCAGTCTATCACAGGGAGACATGTACAGACAGACAGGTAACCAGTCTATCACAGGGAGACATGTAGAGACCGACAGGTAACCAGTCTATCACAGGGGGACATGTACAGACAGACAGGTAACCAGTCTATCACAGGGAGACATGAAGAGACAGACAGGTAACCAGTCTATCACAGGGAGACATGTAAAGACAGACAGGTAACCAGTCTATCACAGGGAGACATGTAGAGACAGACAGGTGACCAGTCTATCACAGGGAGACATGTAGAGACAGACAGGTAACCAGTCTATCACAGGGAGACATGTAGAGACAGACAGGTAACCAGTCTATCACAGGGAGACATGTACAGACAGACAGGTAACCAGTCTATCACAGGGCTGACATGTAGAGACAGACAGGTAACCAGTCTATCACAGGGCTGACATGTAGAGACAGACAGGTAACCAGTCTATCATAGGGCTGACATGTAGAGACAGACAGGTAACCAGTCTATCACATGGAGACATGTGGAGACAGACAGGTAACCAGTCTATCACAGGGAGACATGTAGAGACAGACAGGTAACCAGTCTATCACAGGGAGACATGTAGAGACCGACAGGTAACCAGTCTATCACAGGGGGACATGTAGAGACAGACAGGTAACCAGTCTATCACAGGGAGACATGTAGAGACAGACAGGTAACCAGTCTATCACAGGGAGACATGTAGAGACCGACAGGTAACCAGTCTATCACAGGGGGACATGTAGAGACAGACAGGTAACCAGTCTATCACAGGGAGACATGTAGAGACAGACAGGTAACCAGTCTATCACAGGGAGACATGTAGAGACAGACAGGTAACCAGTCTATCACGGGGCCGACATGTAGAGACAGACAGGTAACCAGTCTATCACAGGGAGACATGTAGAGACAGACAGGTAACCAGTCTATCACAGGGGGACATGTAGAGACAGACAGTTAACCAGTCTATCACAGGGAGACATGTAGAGACAGACAGGTAACCAGTCTATCACATGGAGACATGTAGAGACAGACAGGTAACCAGTCTATCACAGGGGGACATGTAGAGACAGACAGGTAACCAGTCTATCACAGGGAGACATGTAGAGACAGACAGGTAACCAGTCTATCACAGGGAGACATGGAGAGACAGACAGGTAACCAGTCTATCACAGGGAGACATGTAAAGACAGACAGGTAACCAGTCTATCACAGGGAGACATGTAGAGACAGACAGGTGACCAGTCTATCACAGGGAGACATGTAGAGACAGACAGGTAACCAGTCTATCACAGGGGGACATGTAGAGACAGACAGGTAACCAGTCTATCACAGGGAGACATGTAGAGACAGACAGGTAACCAGTCTATCACAGGGAGACATGAAGAGACCGACAGGTAACCAGTCTTTCACAGGGGGACATGTAGAGACAGACAGGTAACCAGTCTATCACAGGGAGACATGTAGAGACAGACAGGTAACCAGTCTATCACAGGGAGACATGTAGAGACAGACAGGTAACCAGTCTATCACGGGGCCGACATTTAGAGACAGAGAGGTAACCAGTCTATCACAGGGAGACATGTAGAGACAGACAGGTAACCAGTCTATCACAGGGCTGACATGTAGAGACAGACAGGTGACCAGTCTATCACAGGGCTGACATGTAGAGAGAGACAGGTGACCAGTCTATCACAGGGCTGACATGTAGAGACAGACAGGTAACCAGTCTATCACAGGGAGACATGTAGAGACAGACAGGTAACCAGTCTATCACAGGGAGACATGTAGAGACAGACAGGTAACCAGTCTATCACAGGGCTGACATGTAGAGACAGACAGGCAACCAGTCTATCACAGGGCTGACATGTAGAGACAGACAGGTAACCAGTCTATCACAGGGCCGACATGTAGAGACAGACAGGTAACCAGTCTATCACAGGGAGACATGTAGAGACAGACAGGTAACCAGTCTATCACAGGGAGACATGTAGAGACAGACAGGTAACCAGTCTATCATGGGGCCGACATGTAGAGACAGACAGGTAACCAGTCTATCACAGGGAGACATGTAGAGACAGACAGGTAACCAGTCTATCACAGGGGGACATGTAGAGACAGACAGGTAACCAGTCTATCACAGGGAGACATGTAGAGACAGACAGGTAACCAGTCTATCACAGGGAGACATGTAGAGACAGACAGGTAACCAGTCTATCACAAGGGGACATGTAGAGACAGACAGGTAACCAGTCTATCACAGGGAGACATGTAGAGACAGACAGGTAACCAGTCTATCACAGGGAGACATGTAGAGACAGACAGGTAACCAGTCTATCACAGGGAGACATGTAAAGACAGACAGGTAACCAGTCTATCACAGGGAGACATGTAGAGACAGACAGGTGACCAGTCTATCACAGGGAGACATGTAGAGACAGACAGGTAACCAGTCTATCACAGGGAGACATGTAGAGACAGACAGGTAACCAGTCTATCACAGGGCTGACATGTAGAGACAGACAGGTAACCAGTCTATCACAGGGAGACATGTAGAGACAGACAGGTAACCAGTCTATCACAGGGAGACATGTACAGACAGACAGGTAACCAGTCTATCACAGGGCTGACATGTAGAGACAGACAGGTAACCAGTCTATCACAGGGCTGACATGTAGAGACAGACAGGTAACCAGTCTATCATAGGGCTGACATGTAGAGACAGACAGGTAACCAGTCTATCACAAGGCTGACATGTAGAGAGAGACAGGTGACCAGTCTATCACAGGGCTGACATGTAGAGACACACAGGTAACCAGTCTATCACAGGCTGACATGTAGAGACAGACAGGTGACCAGTCTATCACAGGGCTGACATGTAGAGACAGACAGGTAACCAGTCTATCACAGGGAGACATGTAGAGACAGACAGGTAACCAGTCTATCACAGGGAGACATGTAGAGACTGACAGGTAACCAGTCTATCACAGGGAGACATGTAGAGACAGACAGGTAACCAGTCCATCACAGGGCTGACATGTAGAGACAGACAGGCAACCAGTCTATCACAGGGCTGACATGTAGAGACAGACAGGTAACCAGTCTATCACAGGGCCGACATGTAGAGACAGACAGGTAACCAGTCTATCACAGGGAGACATGTAGAGACAGACAGGTAACCAGTCTATCACAGGGAGACATGTAGAGACAGACAGGTAACCAGTCTATCATGGGGCCGACATGTAGAGACAGACAGGTAACCAGTCTATCACAGGGAGACATGTAGAGACAGACAGGTAACCAGTCTATCACAGGGGGACATGTAGAGACAGACAGGTAACCAGTCTATCACAGGGAGACATGTAGAGACAGACAGGTAACCAGTCTATCACAGGGAGACATGTAGAGACAGACAGGTAACCAGTCTATCACAGGGGGACATGTAGAGACAGACAGGTAACCAGTCTATCACAGGGAGACATGTAGAGACAGACAGGTAACCAGTCTATCACAGGGAGACATGTAGAGACCGACAGGTAACCAGTCTTTCACAGGGGGACATGTAGAGACAGACAGGTAACCAGTCTATCACAGGGAGACATGTAGAGACAGACAGGTAACCAGTCTATCACAGGGAGACATGTAGAGACAGACAGGTAACCAGTCTATCACGGGGACGACATTTAGAGACAGACAGGTAACCAGTCTATCACAGGGAGACATGTAGAGACAGACAGGTAACCAGTCTATCACAGGGCTGACATGTAGAGACAGACAGGTGACCAGTCTATCACAGGGCTGACATGTAGAGAGAGACAGGTGACCAGTCTATCACAGGGCTGACATGTAGAGACAGACAGGTAACCAGTCTATCACAGGGAGACATGTAGAGACAGACAGGTAACCAGTCTATCACAGGGAGACATGTAGAGACAGACAGGTAACCAGTCTATCACAGGGCTGACATGTAGAGACAGACAGGCAACCAGTCTATCACAGGGCTGACATGTAGAGACAGACAGGTAACCAGTCTATCACAGGGCCGACATGTAGAGACAGACAGGTAACCAGTCTATCACAGGGAGACATGTAGAGACAGACAGGTAACCAGTCTATCACAGGGAGACATGTAGAGACAGACAGGTAACCAGTCTATCATGGGGCCGACATGTAGAGACAGACAGGTAACCAGTCTATCACAGGGGGACATGTAGAGACAGACAGGTAACCAGTCTATCACAGGGAGACATGTAGAGACAGACAGGTAACCAGTCTATCACAGGGAGACATGTAGAGACAGACAGGTAACCAGTCTATCACAAGGGGACATGTAGAGACAGACAGGTAACCAGTCTATCACAGGGCCGACATGTAGAGACAGACAGGTAACCAGTCTATCACAGGGAGACATGTAGAGACAGACAGGTAACCAGTCTATCACAGGGAGACATGTAGAGACAGACAGGTAACCAGTCTATCATGGGGCCGACATGTAGAGACAGACAGGTAACCAGTCTATCACAGGGGGACATGTAGAGACAGACAGGTAACCAGTCTATCACAGGGAGACATGTAGAGACAGACAGGTAACCAGTCTATCACAGGGAGACATGTAGAGACAGACAGGTAACCAGTCTATCACAAGGGGACATGTAGAGACAGACAGGTAACCAGTCTATCACAGGGAGACATGTAGAGACAGACAGGTAACCAGTCTATCACAGGGAGACATGTAGAGACAGACAGGTAACCAGTCTATCACAGGGAGACATGTAAAGACAGACAGGTAACCAGTCTATCACAGGGAGACATGTAGAGACAGACAGGTGACCAGTCTATCACAGGGAGACATGTAGAGACAGACAGGTAACCAGTCTATCACAGGGAGACATGTAGAGACAGACAGGTAACCAGTCTATCACAGGGCTGACATGTAGAGACAGACAGGTAACCAGTCTATCACAGGGAGACATGTAGAGACAGACAGGTAACCAGTCTATCACAGGGAGACATGTACAGACAGACAGGTAACCAGTCTATCACAGGGCTGACATGTAGAGACAGACAGGTAACCAGTCTATCACAGGGCTGACATGTAGAGACAGACAGGTAACCAGTCTATCATAGGGCTGACATGTAGAGACAGACAGGTAACCAGTCTATCACATGGAGACATGTGGAGACAGACACGTAACCAGTCTATCACAGGGAGACATGTAGAGACAGACAGGTAACCAGTCTATCACAGGGAGACATGTAGAGACCGACAGGTAACCAGTCTATCACAGGGGGACATGTAGAGACAGACAGGTAACCAGTCTATCACAGGGCTGACATGTAGAGACAGACAGGTAACCAGTCTATCACAGGGAGACATGTAGAGACAGACAGGTAACCAGTCTATCACAGGGAGACATGTAAAGACAGACAGGTGACCAGTCTATCACAAGGCTGACATGTAGAGAGAGACAGGTGACCAGTCTATCACAGGGCTGACATGTAGAGACACACAGGTAACCAGTCTATCACAGGCTGACATGTAGAGACAGACAGGTGACCAGTCTATCACAGGGCTGACATGTAGAGACAGACAGGTAACCAGTCTATCACAGGGAGACATGTAGAGACTGACAGGTAACCAGTCTATCACAGGGAGACATGTAGAGACAGACAGGTAACCAGTCCATCACAGGGCTGACATGTAGAGACAGACAGGCAACCAGTCTATCACAGGGCTGACATGTAGAGACAGACAGGTAACCAGTCTATCACAGGGCCGACATGTAGAGACAGACAGGTAACCAGTCTATCACAGGGAGACATGTAGAGACAGACAGGTAACCAGTCTATCACAGGGAGACATGTAGAGACAGACAGGTAACCAGTCTATCATGGGGCCGACATGTAGAGACAGACAGGTAACCAGTCTATCACAGGGAGACATGTAGAGACAGACAGGTAACCAGTCTATCACAGGGGGACATGTAGAGACAGACAGGTAACCAGTCTATCACAGGGAGACATGTAGAGACAGACAGGTAACCAGTCTATCACAGGGAGACATGTAGAGACAGACAGGTAACCAGTCTATCACAGGGGGACATGTAGAGACAGACAGGTAACCAGTCTATCACAGGGAGACATGTAGAGACAGACAGGTAACCAGTCTATCACAGGGAGACATGTAGAGACAGACAGGTAACCAGTCTATCACAGGGAGACATGTAAAGACAGACAGGTAACCAGTCTATCACAGGGAGACATGTAGAGACAGACAGGTGACCAGTCTATCACAGGGAGACATGTAGAGACAGACAGGTAACTAGTCTATCACAGGGAGACATGTAGAGACAGACAGGTAACCAGTCTATCACAGGGCTGACATGTAGAGACAGACATGTAACCAGTCTATCACAGGGAGACATGTAGAGACAGACAGGTAACCAGTCTATCACAGGGAGACATGTACAGACAGACAGGTAACCAGTCTATCACAGGGAGACATGTAGAGACCGACAGGTAACCAGTCTATCACAGGGGGACATGTACAGACAGACAGGTAACCAGTCTATCACAGGGAGACATGAAGAGACAGACAGGTAACCAGTCTATCACAGGGAGACATGTAAAGACAGACAGGTAACCAGTCTATCACAGGGAGACATGTAGAGACAGACAGGTGACCAGTCTATCACAGGGAGACATGTAGAGACAGACAGGTAACCAGTCTATCACAGGGAGACATGTAGAGACAGACAGGTAACCAGTCTATCACAGGGAGACATGTACAGACAGACAGGTAACCAGTCTATCACAGGGCTGACATGTAGAGACAGACAGGTAACCAGTCTATCACAGGGCTGACATGTAGAGACAGACAGGTAACCAGTCTATCATAGGGCTGACATGTAGAGACAGACAGGTAACCAGTCTATCACATGGAGACATGTGGAGACAGACAGGTAACCAGTCTATCACAGGGAGACATGTAGAGACAGACAGGTAACCAGTCTATCACAGGGAGACATGTAGAGACCGACAGGTAACCAGTCTATCACAGGGGGACATGTAGAGACAGACAGGTAACCAGTCTATCACAGGGCTGACATGTAGAGACAGACAGGTAACCAGTCTATCACAGGGAGACATGTAGAGACAGACAGGTAACCAGTCTATCACAGGGAGACATGTAGAGACAGACAGGTAACCAGTCTATCACAGGGCTGACATGTAGAGACAGACAGGCAACCAGTCTATCACAGGGCTGACATGTAGAGACAGACAGGTAACCAGTCTATCACAGGGCCGACATGTAGAGACAGACAGGTAACCAGTCTATCACAGGGAGACATGTAGAGACAGACAGGTAACCAGTCTATCACAGGGAGACATGTAGAGACAGACAGGTAACCAGTCTATCATGGGGCCGACATGTAGAGACAGACAGGTAACCAGTCTATCACAGGGGGACATGTAGAGACAGACAGGTAACCAGTCTATCACAGGGCTGACATGTAGAGACAGACAGGTAACCAGTCTATCACAGGGAGACATGTAGAGACAGACAGGTAACCAGTCTATCACAGGGAGACATGTAGAGACAGACAGGTAACCAGTCTATCACAGGGCTGACATTTAGAGACAGACAGGCAACCAGTCTATCACAGGGCTGACATGTAGAGACAGACAGGTAACCAGTCTATCACAGGGCCGACATGTAGAGACAGACAGGTAACCAGTCTATCACAGGGAGACATGTAGAGACAGACAGGTAACCAGTCTATCACAGGGAGACATGTAGAGACAGACAGGTAACCAGTCTATCATGGGGCCGACATGTAGAGACAGACAGGTAACCAGTCTATCACAGGGAGACATGTAGAGACAGACAGGTAACCAGTCTATCACAGGGGGACATGTAGAGACAGACAGGTAACCAGTCTATCACAGGGAGACATGTAGAGACAGACAGGTAACCAGTCTATCACAGGTAGACATGTAGAGACAGACAGGTAACCAGTCTATCACAGGGGGACATGTAGAGACAGACAGGTAACCAGTCTATCACAGGGAGACATGTAGAGACAGACAGGTAACCAGTCTATCACAGGGAGACATGTAGAGACAGACAGGTAACCAGTCTATCACAGGGAGACATGTAAAGACAGACAGGTAACCAGTCTATCACAGGGAGACATGTGGAGACAGACAGGTGACCAGTCTATCACAGGGAGACATGTAGAGACAGACAGGTAACCAGTCTATCACAGGGAGACATGTAGAGACAGACAGGTAACCAGTCTATCACAGGGCTGACATGTAGAGACAGACAGGTAACCAGTCTATCACAGGGAGACATGTAGAGACAGACAGGTAACCAGTCTATCACAGGGAGACATGTAGAGACAGACAGGTAACCAGTCTATCACAGGGAGACATGTACAGACAGACAGGTAACCAGTCTATCACAGGGCTGACATGTAGAGACAGACAGGTAACCAGTCTATCACAGGGCTGACATGTAGAGACAGACAGGTAACCAGTCTATCACATGGAGACATGTAGAGACAGACAGGTGACCAGTCTATCACAGGGAGACATGTAGAGACAGACAGGTAACCAGTCTATCACAGGGAGACATGTAGAGACAGACAGGTAACCAGTCTATCACAGGGCTGACATGTAGAGACAGACATGTAACCAGTCTATCACAGGGAGACATGTAGAGACAGACAGGTAACCAGTCTATCACAGGGAGACATGTACAGACAGACAGGTAACCAGTCTATCACAGGGAGACATGTAGAGACCGACAGGTAACCAGTCTATCACAGGGGGACATGTACAGACAGACAGGTAACCAGTCTATCACAGGGAGACATGAAGAGACAGACAGGTAACCAGTCTATCACAGGGAGACATGTAAAGACAGACAGGTAACCAGTCTATCACAGGGAGACATGTAGAGACAGACAGGTGACCAGTCTATCACAGGGAGACATGTAGAGACAGACAGGTAACCAGTCTATCACAGGGAGACATGTAGAGACAGACAGGTAACCAGTCTATCACAGGGAGACATGTACAGACAGACAGGTAACCAGTCTATCACAGGGCTGACATGTAGAGACAGACAGGTAACCAGTCTATCACAGGGCTGACATGTAGAGACAGACAGGTAACCAGTCTATCATAGGGCTGACATGTAGAGACAGACAGGTAACCAGTCTATCACATGGAGACATGTGGAGACAGACAGGTAACCAGTCTATCACAGGGAGACATGTAGAGACAGACAGGTAACCAGTCTATCACAGGGAGACATGTAGAGACCGACAGGTAACCAGTCTATCACAGGGGGACATGTAGAGACAGACAGGTAACCAGTCTATCACAGGGCTGACATGTAGAGACAGACAGGTAACCAGTCTATCACAGGGCTGACATGTAGAGACAGACAGGTAACCAGTCTATCACAGGGCCGACATGTAGAGACAGACAGGTAACCAGTCTATCACAGGGAGACATGTAGAGACAGACAGGTAACCAGTCTATCACAGGGAGACATGTAGAGACAGACAGGTAACCAGTCTATCATGGGGCCGACATGTAGAGACAGACAGGTAACCAGTCTATCACAGGGAGACATGTAGAGACAGACAGGTAACCAGTCTATCACAGGGGGACATGTAGAGACAGACAGGTAACCAGTCTATCACAGGGAGACATGTAGAGACAGACAGGTAACCAGTCTATCACAGGGAGACATGTAGAGACAGACAGGTAACCAGTCTATCACAGGGGGACATGTAGAGACAGACAGGTAACCAGTCTATCACAGGGAGACATGTAGAGACAGACAGGTAACCAGTCTATCACAGGGAGACATGTAGAGACAGACAGGTAACCAGTCTATCACAGGGAGACATGTAAAGACAGACAGGTAACCAGTCTATCACAGGGAGACATGTAGAGACAGACAGGTGACCAGTCTATCACAGGGAGACATGTAGAGACAGACAGGTAACTAGTCTATCACAGGGAGACATGTAGAGACAGACAGGTAACCAGTCTATCACAGGGCTGACATGTAGAGACAGACATGTAACCAGTCTATCACAGGGAGACATGTAGAGACAGACAGGTAACCAGTCTATCACAGGGAGACATGTACAGACAGACAGGTAACCAGTCTATCACAGGGAGACATGTAGAGACCGACAGGTAACCAGTCTATCACAGGGGGACATGTACAGACAGACAGGTAACCAGTCTATCACAGGGAGACATGAAGAGACAGACAGGTAACCAGTCTATCACAGGGAGACATGTAAAGACAGACAGGTAACCAGTCTATCACAGGGAGACATGTAGAGACAGACAGGTGACCAGTCTATCACAGGGAGACATGTAGAGACAGACAGGTAACCAGTCTATCACAGGGAGACATGTAGAGACAGACAGGTAACCAGTCTATCACAGGGAGACATGTACAGACAGACAGGTAACCAGTCTATCACAGGGCTGACATGTAGAGACAGACAGGTAACCAGTCTATCACAGGGCTGACATGTAGAGACAGACAGGTAACCAGTCTATCACAGGGCTGACATGTAGAGACAGACAGGTAACCAGTCTATCATAGGGCTGACATGTAGAGACAGACAGGTAACCAGTCTATCACATGGAGACATGTGGAGACAGACAGGTAACCAGTCTATCACAGGGAGACATGTAGAGACAGACAGGTAACCAGTCTATCACAGGGAGACATGTAGAGACCGACAGGTAACCAGTCTATCACAGGGGGACATGTAGAGACAGACAGGTAACCAGTCTATCACAGGGCTGACATGTAGAGACAGACAGGTAACCAGTCTATCACAGGGAGACATGTAGAGACAGACAGGTAACCAGTCTATCACAGGGAGACATGTAGAGACAGACAGGTAACCAGTCTATCACAGGGCTGACATGTAGAGACAGACAGGCAACCAGTCTATCACAGGGCTGACATGTAGAGACAGACAGGTAACCAGTCTATCACAGGGCCGACATGTAGAGACAGACAGGTAACCAGTCTATCACAGGGAGACATGTAGAGACAGACAGGTAACCAGTCTATCACAGGGAGACATGTAGAGACAGACAGGTAACCAGTCTATCATGGGGCCGACATGTAGAGACAGACAGGTAACCAGTCTATCACAGGGGGACATGTAGAGACAGACAGGTAACCAGTCTATCACAGGGCTGACATGTAGAGACAGACAGGTAACCAGTCTATCACAGGGAGACATGTAGAGACAGACAGGTAACCAGTCTATCACAGGGAGACATGTAGAGACAGACAGGTAACCAGTCTATCACAGGGCTGACATTTAGAGACAGACAGGCAACCAGTCTATCACAGGGCTGACATGTAGAGACAGACAGGTAACCAGTCTATCACAGGGCCGACATGTAGAGACAGACAGGTAACCAGTCTATCACAGGGAGACATGTAGAGACAGACAGGTAACCAGTCTATCACAGGGAGACATGTAGAGACAGACAGGTAACCAGTCTATCATGGGGCCGACATGTAGAGACAGACAGGTAACCAGTCTATCACAGGGGGACATGTAGAGACAGACAGGTAACCAGTCTATCACAGGGAGACATGTAGAGACAGACAGGTAACCAGTCTATCACAGGGAGACATGTAGAGACAGACAGGTAACCAGTCTATCACAGGGAGACATGTAAAGACAGACAGGTAACCAGTCTATCACAGGGAGACATGTAGAGACAGACAGGTGACCAGTCTATCACAGGGAGACATGTAGAGACAGACAGGTAACCAGTCTATCACAGGGAGACATGTAGAGACAGACAGGTAACCAGTCTATCACAGGGCTGACATGTAGAGACAGACAGGTAACCAGTCTATCACAGGGAGACATGTAGAGACAGACAGGTAACCAGTCTATCACAGGGAGACATGTAGAGACAGACAGGTAACCAGTCTATCACAGGGAGACATGTACAGACAGACAGGTAACCAGTCTATCACAGGGCTGACATGTAGAGACAGACAGGTAACCAGTCTATCACAGGGCTGACATGTAGAGACAGACAGGTAACCAGTCTATCACATGGAGACATGTAGAGACAGACAGGTGACCAGTCTATCACAGGGAGACATGTAGAGACAGACAGGTAACCAGTCTATCACAGGGAGACATGTAGAGACAGACAGGTAACCAGTCTATCACAGGGCTGACATGTAGAGACAGACATGTAACCAGTCTATCACAGGGAGACATGTAGAGACAGACAGGTAACCAGTCTATCACAGGGAGACATGTACAGACAGACAGGTAACCAGTCTATCACAGGGAGACATGTAGAGACCGACAGGTAACCAGTCTATCACAGGGGGACATGTACAGACAGACAGGTAACCAGTCTATCACAGGGAGACATGAAGAGACAGACAGGTAACCAGTCTATCACAGGGAGACATGTAAAGACAGACAGGTAACCAGTCTATCACAGGGAGACATGTAGAGACAGACAGGTGACCAGTCTATCACAGGGAGACATGTAGAGACAGACAGGTAACCAGTCTATCACAGGGAGACATGTAGAGACAGACAGGTAACCAGTCTATCACAGGGAGACATGTACAGACAGACAGGTAACCAGTCTATCACAGGGCTGACATGTAGAGACAGACAGGTAACCAGTCTATCACAGGGCTGACATGTAGAGACAGACAGGTAACCAGTCTATCATAGGGCTGACATGTAGAGACAGACAGGTAACCAGTCTATCACATGGAGACATGTGGAGACAGACAGGTAACCAGTCTATCACAGGGAGACATGTAGAGACAGACAGGTAACCAGTCTATCACAGGGAGACATGTAGAGACCGACAGGTAACCAGTCTATCACAGGGGGACATGTAGAGACAGACAGGTAACCAGTCTATCACAGGGCTGACATGTAGAGACAGACAGGTAACCAGTCTATCACAGGGAGACATGTAGAGACAGACAGGTAACCAGTCTATCACAGGGAGACATGTAGAGACAGACAGGTAACCAGTCTATCACAGAGCTGACATGTAGAGACAGACAGGCAACCAGTCTATCACAGGGCTGACATGTAGAGACAGACAGGTAACCAGTCTATCACAGGGCCGACATGTAGAGACAGACAGGTAACCAGTCTATCACAGGGAGACATGTAGAGACAGACAGGTAACCAGTCTATCACAGGGAGACATGTAGAGACAGACAGGTAACCAGTCTATCATGGGGCCGACATGTAGAGACAGACAGGTAACCAGTCTATCACAGGGAGACATGTAGAGACAGACAGGTAACCAGTCTATCACAGGGGGACATGTAGAGACAGACAGGTAACCAGTCTATCACAGGGAGACATGTAGAGACAGACAGGTAACCAGTCTATCACAGGGAGACATGTAGAGACAGACAGGTAACCAGTCTATCACAGGGCTGACATGTAGAGACAGACAGGTAACCAGTCTATCACAGGGAGACATGTAGAGACAGACAGGTAACCAGTCTATCATAGGGCTGACATGTAGAGACAGACAGGTAACCAGTCTATCACAGGGCTGACATGTAGAGACAGACAGGTAACCAGTCTATCACAGGGCTGACATGTAGAGACAGACAGGTAACCAGTCTATCATAGGGCTGACATGTAGAGACAGACAGGTAACCAGTCTATCACATGGAGACATGTAGAGACAGACAGGTAACCAGTCTATCACAGGGAGACATGTAGAGACAGACAGGTAACCAGTCTATCACAGGGAGACATGTACAGACAGACAGGTAACCAGTCTATCACAGGGCTGACATGTAGAGACAGACAGGTAACCAGTCTATCACAGGGCTGACATGTAGAGACAGACAGGTAACCAGTCTATCATAGGGCTGACATGTAGAGACAGACAGGTAACCAGTCTATCACATGGAGACATGTGGAGACAGACAGGTAACCAGTCTATCACAGGGAGACATGTAGAGACAGACAGGTAACCAGTCTATCACAGGGAGACATGTAGAGACCGACAGGTAACCAGTCTATCACAGGGGGACATGTAGAGACAGACAGGTAACCAGTCTATCACAGGGCTGACATGTAGAGACAGACAGGTAACCAGTCTATCACAGGGAGACATGTAGAGACAGACAGGTAACCAGTCTATCACAGGGAGACATGTAGAGACAGACAGGTAACCAGTCTATCACAGGGCTGACATGTAGAGACAGACAGGCAACCAGTCTATCACAGGGCTGACATGTAGAGACAGACAGGTAACCAGTCTATCACAGGGCCGACATGTAGAGACAGACAGGTAACCAGTCTATCACAGGGAGACATGTAGAGACAGACAGGTAACCAGTCTATCACAGGGAGACATGTAGAGACAGACAGGTAACCAGTCTATCATGGGGCCGACATGTAGAGACAGACAGGTAACCAGTCTATCACAGGGGGACATGTAGAGACAGACAGGTAACCAGTCTATCACAGGGCTGACATGTAGAGACAGACAGGTAACCAGTCTATCACAGGGAGACATGTAGAGACAGACAGGTAACCAGTCTATCACAGGGAGACATGAAGAGACAGACAGGTAACCAGTCTATCACAGGGAGACATGTAAAGACAGACAGGTAACCAGTCTATCACAGGGAGACATGTAGAGACAGACAGGTGACCAGTCTATCACAGGGAGACATGTAGAGACAGACAGGTAACCAGTCTATCACAGGGAGACATGTAGAGACAGACAGGTAACCAGTCTATCACAGGGAGACATGTACAGACAGACAGGTAACCAGTCTATCACAGGGCTGACATGTAGAGACAGACAGGTAACCAGTCTATCACAGGGCTGACATGTAGAGACAGACAGGTAACCAGTCTATCATAGGGCTGACATGTAGAGACAGACAGGTAACCAGTCTATCACATGGAGACATGTGGAGACAGACAGGTAACCAGTCTATCACAGGGAGACATGTAGAGACAGACAGGTAACCAGTCTATCACAGGGAGACATGTAGAGACCGACAGGTAACCAGTCTATCACAGGGGGACATGTAGAGACAGACAGGTAACCAGTCTATCACAGGGCTGACATGTAGAGACAGACAGGTAACCAGTCTATCACAGGGAGACATGTAGAGACAGACAGGTAACCAGTCTATCACAGGGAGACATGTAGAGACAGACAGGTAACCAGTCTATCACAGAGCTGACATGTAGAGACAGACAGGCAACCAGTCTATCACAGGGCTGACATGTAGAGACAGACAGGTAACCAGTCTATCACAGGGCCGACATGTAGAGACAGACAGGTAACCAGTCTATCACAGGGAGACATGTAGAGACAGACAGGTAACCAGTCTATCACAGGGAGACATGTAGAGACAGACAGGTAACCAGTCTATCATGGGGCCGACATGTAGAGACAGACAGGTAACCAGTCTATCACAGGGAGACATGTAGAGACAGACAGGTAACCAGTCTATCACAGGGGGACATGTAGAGACAGACAGGTAACCAGTCTATCACAGGGAGACATGTAGAGACAGACAGGTAACCAGTCTATCACAGGGAGACATGTAGAGACAGACAGGTAACCAGTCTATCACAGGGCTGACATGTAGAGACAGACAGGTAACCAGTCTATCACAGGGAGACATGTAGAGACAGACAGGTAACCAGTCTATCATAGGGCTGACATGTAGAGACAGACAGGTAACCAGTCTATCACAGGGCTGACATGTAGAGACAGACAGGTAACCAGTCTATCACAGGGCTGACATGTAGAGACAGACAGGTAACCAGTCTATCATAGGGCTGACATGTAGAGACAGACAGGTAACCAGTCTATCACATGGAGACATGTAGAGACAGACAGGTAACCAGTCTATCACAGGGAGACATGTAGAGACAGACAGGTAACCAGTCTATCACAGGGAGACATGTACAGACAGACAGGTAACCAGTCTATCACAGGGCTGACATGTAGAGACAGACAGGTAACCAGTCTATCACAGGGCTGACATGTAGAGACAGACAGGTAACCAGTCTATCATAGGGCTGACATGTAGAGACAGACAGGTAACCAGTCTATCACATGGAGACATGTGGAGACAGACAGGTAACCAGTCTATCACAGGGAGACATGTAGAGACAGACAGGTAACCAGTCTATCACAGGGAGACATGTAGAGACCGACAGGTAACCAGTCTATCACAGGGGGACATGTAGAGACAGACAGGTAACCAGTCTATCACAGGGCTGACATGTAGAGACAGACAGGTAACCAGTCTATCACAGGGAGACATGTAGAGACAGACAGGTAACCAGTCTATCACAGGGAGACATGTAGAGACAGACAGGTAACCAGTCTATCACAGGGCTGACATGTAGAGACAGACAGGCAACCAGTCTATCACAGGGCTGACATGTAGAGACAGACAGGTAACCAGTCTATCACAGGGCCGACATGTAGAGACAGACAGGTAACCAGTCTATCACAGGGAGACATGTAGAGACAGACAGGTAACCAGTCTATCACAGGGAGACATGTAGAGACAGACAGGTAACCAGTCTATCATGGGGCCGACATGTAGAGACAGACAGGTAACCAGTCTATCACAGGGGGACATGTAGAGACAGACAGGTAACCAGTCTATCACAGGGCTGACATGTAGAGACAGACAGGTAACCAGTCTATCACAGGGAGACATGTAGAGACAGACAGGTAACCAGTCTATCACAGGGAGACATGTAGAGACAGACAGGTAACCAGTCTATCACAGGGGGACATGTAGAGACAGACAGGTAACCAGTCTATCACAGGGAGACATGTAGAGACAGACAGGTAACCAGTCTATCACAGGGAGACATGTAGAGACAGACAGGTAACCAGTCTATCACAGGGAGACATGTAAAGACAGACAGGTAACCAGTCTATCACAGGGAGACATGTAGAGACAGACAGGTGACCAGTCTATCACAGGGAGACATGTAGAGACAGACAGGTAACCAGTCTATCACAGGGAGACATGTAGAGACAGACAGGTAACCAGTCTATCACAGGGCTGACATGTAGAGACAGACAGGTAACCAGTCTATCACAGGGAGACATGTAGAGACAGACAGGTAACCAGTCTATCACAGGGAGACATGTAGAGACAGACAGGTAACCAGTCTATCACAGGGAGACATGTACAGACAGACAGGTAACCAGTCTATCACAGGGCTGACATGTAGAGACAGACAGGTAACCAGTCTATCACAGGGCTGACATGTAGAGACAGACAGGTAACCAGTCTATCACATGGAGACATGTAGAGACAGACAGGTGACCAGTCTATCACAGGGAGACATGTAGAGACAGACAGGTAACCAGTCTATCACAGGGAGACATGTAGAGACAGACAGGTAACCAGTCTATCACAGGGCTGACATGTAGAGACAGACATGTAACCAGTCTATCACAGAGAGACATGTAGAGACAGACAGGTAACCAGTCTATCACAGGGAGACATGTACAGACAGACAGGTAACCAGTCTATCACAGGGAGACATGTAGAGACCGACAGGTAACCAGTCTATCACAGGGGGACATGTACAGACAGACAGGTAACCAGTCTATCACAGGGAGACATGAAGAGACAGACAGGTAACCAGTCTATCACAGGGAGACATGTAAAGACAGACAGGTAACCAGTCTATCACAGGGAGACATGTAGAGACAGACAGGTGACCAGTCTATCACAGGGAGACATGTAGAGACAGACAGGTAACCAGTCTATCACAGGGAGACATGTAGAGACAGACAGGTAACCAGTCTATCACAGGGAGACATGTACAGACAGACAGGTAACCAGTCTATCACAGGGCTGACATGTAGAGACAGACAGGTAACCAGTCTATCACAGGGCTGACATGTAGAGACAGACAGGTAACCAGTCTATCATAGGGCTGACATGTAGAGACAGACAGGTAACCAGTCTATCACATGGAGACATGTGGAGACAGACAGGTAACCAGTCTATCACAGGGAGACATGTAGAGACAGACAGGTAACCAGTCTATCACAGGGAGACATGTAGAGACCGACAGGTAACCAGTCTATCACAGGGGGACATGTAGAGACAGACAGGTAACCAGTCTATCACAGGGCTGACATGTAGAGACAGACAGGTAACCAGTCTATCACAGGGAGACATGTAGAGACAGACAGGTAACCAGTCTATCACAGGGAGACATGTAGAGACAGACAGGTAACCAGTCTATCACAGAGCTGACATGTAGAGACAGACAGGCAACCAGTCTATCACAGGGCTGACATGTAGAGACAGACAGGTAACCAGTCTATCACAGGGCCGACATGTAGAGACAGACAGGTAACCAGTCTATCACAGGGAGACATGTAGAGACAGACAGGTAACCAGTCTATCACAGGGAGACATGTAGAGACAGACAGGTAACCAGTCTATCATGGGGCCGACATGTAGAGACAGACAGGTAACCAGTCTATCACAGGGAGACATGTAGAGACAGACAGGTAACCAGTCTATCACAGGGGGACATGTAGAGACAGACAGGTAACCAGTCTATCACAGGGAGACATGTAGAGACA
This sequence comes from Eutrigla gurnardus, assembly GCF_963514095.1. Lineage (NCBI taxonomy): Eukaryota > Metazoa > Chordata > Actinopteri > Perciformes > Triglidae > Eutrigla > Eutrigla gurnardus. The sequence goes on along the minus strand of NW_028155319.1, from coordinate 21,995 downwards.
GACAGGTAACCAGTCTATCACAGGGAGACATGTAGAGACAGACAGGTAACCAGTCTATCACAGGGAGACATGTAGAGACAGACAGGTAACCAGTCTATCACAGGGAGACATGTAGAGACAGACAGGTAACCAGTCTATCACAGGGAGACATGTAAAGACAGACAGGTAACCAGTCTATCACAGGGAGACATGTAGAGACAGACAGGTGACCAGTCTATCACAGGGAGACATGTAGAGACAGACAGGTAACCAGTCTATCACAGGGAGACATGTAGAGACAGACAGGTAACCAGTCTATCACAGGGCTGACATGTAGAGACAGACAGGTAACCAGTCTATCACAGGGAGACATGTAGAGACAGACAGGTAACCAGTCTATCACAGGGAGACATGTACAGACAGACAGGTAACCAGTCTATCACAGGGCTGACATGTAGAGACAGACAGGTAACCAGTCTATCACAGGGCTGACATGTAGAGACAGACAGGTAACCAGTCTATCATAGGGCTGACATGTAGAGACAGACAGGTAACCAGTCTATCACATGGAGACATGTGGAGACAGACACGTAACCAGTCTATCACATGGAGACATGTAGAGACAGACAGGTAACCAGTCTATCACAGGGAGACATGTAGAGACCGACAGGTAACCAGTCTATCACAGGGGGACATGTAGAGACAGACAGGTAACCAGTCTATCACATGGAGACATGTGGAGACAGACAGGTAACCAGTCTATCACAGGGAGACATGTAGAGACCGACAGGTAACCAGTCTATCACAGGGAGACATGTAGAGACAGACAGGTAACCAGTCTATCACAGGGAGACATGTAGAGACAGACAGGTAACCAGTCTATCACGGGGCCGACATGGAGAGACAGACAGGTAACCAGTCTATCACAGGGAGACATGTAGAGACAGACAGGTAACCAGTCTATCACAGGGGGACATGTAGAGACAGACAGGTAACCAGTCTATCACAGGGAGACATGTAGAGACAGACAGGTAACCAGTCTATCACATGGAGACATGTAGACAGACAGGTAACCAGTCTATCACAGGGGGACATGTAGAGACAGACAGGTAACCAGTCTATCACAGGGAGACATGTAGAGACAGACAGGTAACCAGTCTATCACAGGGAGACATGGAGAGACAGACAGGTAACCAGTCTATCACAGGGAGACATGTAAAGACAGACAGGTAACCAGTCTATCACAGGGAGACATGTAGAGACAGACAGGTGACCAGTCTATCACAGGGAGACATGTAGATACAGACAGGTAACCAGTCTATCACAGGGGGACATGTAGAGACAGACAGGTAACCAGTCTATCACAGGGAGACATGTAGAGACAGATAGGTAACCAGTATATCACAGGGAGACATGTAGAGACAGACAGGTAACCAGTCTATCACGGGGCCGACATGTAGAGACAGACAGGTAACCAGTCTATCACAGGGAGACATGTAGAGACAGACAGGTAACCAGTCTATCACAGGGGGACATGTAGAGACAGACAGGTAACCAATCTATCACATGGAGACATGTGGAGACAGACAGGTAACCAGTCTATCACAGGGAGACATGTAGAGACAGACAGGTAACCAGTCTATCACAGGGAGACATGTAGAGACAGACAGGTAACCAGTCTATCACAGGGAGACATGTAGAGACAGACAGGTAACCAGTCTATCACGGGGCCGACATTTAGAGACAGACAGGTAACCAGTCTATCACAGGGAGACATGTAGAGACAGACAGGTAACCAGTCTATCACAGGGCTGACATGTAGAGACAGACAGGTGACCAGTCTATCACAGGGCTGACATGTAGAGAGAGACAGGTGACCAGTCTATCACAGGGCTGACATGTAGAGACAGACAGGTAACCAGTCTATCACAGGCTGACATGTAGAGACAGACAGGTGACCAGTCCATCACAGGCTGACATGTAGAGACAGACAGGTGACCAGTCTATCACAGGGCTGACATGTAGAGACAGACAGGTAACCAGTCTATCATAGGGCTGACATGTAGAGACAGACAGGTAACCAGTCTATCACATGGAGACATGTGGAGACAGACACGTAACCAGTCTATCACAGGGAGACATGTAGAGACAGACAGGTAACCAGTCTATCACAGGAAGACATGTAGAGACCGACAGGTAACCAGTCTATCACAGGTGGACATGTAGAGACAGACAGGTAACCAGTCTATCACATGGAGACATGTGGAGACAGACAAGTAACCAGTCTATCACAGGGAGACATGTAGAGACAGACAGGTAACCAGTCTATCACAGGGAGACATGTAGAGACCGACAGGTAACCAGTCTATCACAGGGCCGACATGTAAAGACAGACAGGTAACCAGTCTATCACAGGGAGACATGTAGAGACAGACAGGTAAGCAGTCTATCACAGGGAGACATGTAGAGACAGACAGGTAACCAGTCTATCATGGGGAGACATGTAGAGACAGACAGGTAACCAGTCTATCACAGGGAGACATGTAGAGACAGACAGGTAACCAGTCTATCACAGGGGGACATGTAGAGACAGACAGGTAACCAGTCTATCACAGGGAGACATGTAGAGACAGACAGGTAACCAGTCTATCACAGGGAGACATGTAGAGACAGACAGGTAACCAGTCTATCACAGGGAGACATGTAAAGACAGACAGGTAACCAGTCTATCACAGGGAGACATGTAGAGACAGACAGGTGACCAGTCTATCACAGGGAGACATGTAGAGACAGACAGGTAACCAGTCTATCACAGGGAGACATGTAGAGACAGACAGGTAACCAGTCTATCACAGGGCTGACATGTAGAGACAGACAGGTAACCAGTCTATCACAGGGAGACATGTAGAGACAGACAGGTAACCAGTCTATCACAGGGAGACATGTACAGACAGACAGGTAACCAGTCTATCACAGGGCTGACATGTAGAGACAGACAGGTAACCAGTCTATCACAGGGCTGACATGTAGAGACAGACAGGTAACCAGTCTATCATAGGGCTGACATGTAGAGACAGACAGGTAACCAGTCTATCACATGGAGACATGTGGAGACAGACACGTAACCAGTCTATCACATGGAGACATGTAGAGACAGACAGGTAACCAGTCTATCACAGGGAGACATGTAGAGACCGACAGGTAACCAGTCTATCACAGGGGGACATGTAGAGACAGACAGGTAACCAGTCTATCACATGGAGACATGTGGAGACAGACAGGTAACCAGTCTATCACAGGGAGACATGTAGAGACCGACAGGTAACCAGTCTATCACAGGGAGACATGTAGAGACAGACAGGTAACCAGTCTATCACAGGGAGACATGTAGAGACAGACAGGTAACCAGTCTATCACGGGGCCGACATGGAGAGACAGACAGGTAACCAGTCTATCACAGGGAGACATGTAGAGACAGACAGGTAACCAGTCTATCACAGGGGGACATGTAGAGACAGACAGGTAACCAGTCTATCACAGGGAGACATGTAGAGACAGACAGGTAACCAGTCTATCACATGGAGACATGTAGACAGACAGGTAACCAGTCTATCACAGGGGGACATGTAGATACAGACAGGTAACCAGTCTATCACAGGGGGACATGTAGAGACAGACAGGTAACCAGTCTATCACAGGGAGACATGTAGAGACAGATAGGTAACCAGTATATCACAGGGAGACATGTAGAGACAGACAGGTAACCAGTCTATCACGGGGCCGACATGTAGAGACAGACAGGTAACCAGTCTATCACAGGGAGACATGTAGAGACAGACAGGTAACCAGTCTATCACAGGGGGACATGTAGAGACAGACAGGTAACCAATCTATCACATGGAGACATGTGGAGACAGACAGGTAACCAGTCTATCACAGGGAGACATGTAGAGACAGACAGGTAACCAGTCTATCACAGGGAGACATGTAGAGACAGACAGGTAACCAGTCTATCACATGGAGACATGTGGAGACAGACACGTAACCAGTCTATCACAGGGAGACATGTAGAGACAGACAGGTAACCAGTCTATCACAGGGAGACATGTAGAGACCGACAGGTAACCAGTCTATCACAGGGGGACATGTAGAGACAGACAGGTAACCAGTCTATCACATGGAGACATGTGGAGACAGACAGGTAACCAGTCTATCACAGGGAGACATGTAGAGACAGACAGGTAACCAGTCTATCACAGGGAGACATGTAGAGACCGACAGGTAACCAGTCTATCACAGGGGGACATGTAGAGACCGACAGGTAACCAGTCTATCATAGGGCTGACATGTAGAGACAGACAGGTAACCAGTCTATCACATGGAGACATGTGGAGACAGACAGGTAACCAGTCTATCACAGGGGGACATGTAGAGACAGACAGGTAACCAGTCTATCACAGGGAGACATGTAGAGACAGACAGGTAACCAGTCTATCACATGGAGACATGTAGACAGACAGGTAACCAGTCTATCACAGGGGGACATGTAGAGACAGACAGGTAACCAGTCTATCACAGGGAGACATGTAGAGACAGACAGGTAACCAGTCTATCACAGGGAGACATGGAGAGACAGACAGGTAACCAGTCTATCACAGGGAGACATGTAAAGACAGACAGGTAACCAGTCTATCACAGGGAGACATGTAGAGACAGACAGGTGACCAGTCTATCACAGGGAGACATGTAGATACAGACAGGTAACCAGTCTATCACAGGGGGACATGTAGAGACAGACAGGTAACCAGTCTATCACAGGGAGACATGTAGAGACAGATAGGTAACCAGTATATCACAGGGAGACATGTAGAGACAGACAGGTAACCAGTCTATCACGGGGCCGACATGTAGAGACAGACAGGTAACCAGTCTATCACAGGGAGACATGTAGAGACAGACAGGTAACCAGTCTATCACAGGGGGACATGTAGAGACAGACAGGTAACCAATCTATCACATGGAGACATGTGGAGACAGACAGGTAACCAGTCTATCACAGGGAGACATGTAGAGACAGACAGGTAACCAGTCTATCACAGGGAGACATGTAGAGACAGACAGGTAACCAGTCTATCACAGGGAGACATGTAGAGACAGACAGGTAACCAGTCTATCACGGGGCCGACATTTAGAGACAGACAGGTAACCAGTCTATCACAGGGAGACATGTAGAGACAGACAGGTAACCAGTCTATCACAGGGCTGACATGTAGAGACAGACAGGTGACCAGTCTATCACAGGGCTGACATGTAGAGAGAGACAGGTGACCAGTCTATCACAGGGCTGACATGTAGAGACAGACAGGTAACCAGTCTATCACAGGCTGACATGTAGAGACAGACAGGTGACCAGTCCATCACAGGCTGACATGTAGAGACAGACAGGTGACCAGTCTATCACAGGGCTGACATGTAGAGACAGACAGGTAACCAGTCTATCATAGGGCTGACATGTAGAGACAGACAGGTAACCAGTCTATCACATGGAGACATGTGGAGACAGACACGTAACCAGTCTATCACAGGGAGACATGTAGAGACAGACAGGTAACCAGTCTATCACAGGAAGACATGTAGAGACCGACAGGTAACCAGTCTATCACAGGTGGACATGTAGAGACAGACAGGTAACCAGTCTATCACATGGAGACATGTGGAGACAGACAAGTAACCAGTCTATCACAGGGAGACATGTAGAGACAGACAGGTAACCAGTCTATCACAGGGAGACATGTAGAGACCGACAGGTAACCAGTCTATCACAGGGCCGACATGTAAAGACAGACAGGTAACCAGTCTATCACAGGGAGACATGTAGAGACAGACAGGTAAGCAGTCTATCACAGGGAGACATGTAGAGACAGACAGGTAACCAGTCTATCATGGGGAGACATGTAGAGACAGACAGGTAACCAGTCTATCACAGGGAGACATGTAGAGACAGACAGGTAACCAGTCTATCACAGGGGGACATGTAGAGACAGACAGGTAACCAGTCTATCACAGGGAGACATGTAGAGACAGACAGGTAACCAGTCTATCACAGGGAGACATGTAGAGACAGACAGGTAACCAGTCTATCACAGGGAGACATGTAAAGACAGACAGGTAACCAGTCTATCACAGGGAGACATGTAGAGACAGACAGGTGACCAGTCTATCACAGGGAGACATGTAGAGACAGACAGGTAACCAGTCTATCACAGGGAGACATGTAGAGACAGACAGGTAACCAGTCTATCACAGGGCTGACATGTAGAGACAGACAGGTAACCAGTCTATCACAGGGAGACATGTAGAGACAGACAGGTAACCAGTCTATCACAGGGAGACATGTACAGACAGACAGGTAACCAGTCTATCACAGGGCTGACATGTAGAGACAGACAGGTAACCAGTCTATCACAGGGCTGACATGTAGAGACAGACAGGTAACCAGTCTATCATAGGGCTGACATGTAGAGACAGACAGGTAACCAGTCTATCACATGGAGACATGTGGAGACAGACACGTAACCAGTCTATCACATGGAGACATGTAGAGACAGACAGGTAACCAGTCTATCACAGGGAGACATGTAGAGACCGACAGGTAACCAGTCTATCACAGGGGGACATGTAGAGACAGACAGGTAACCAGTCTATCACATGGAGACATGTGGAGACAGACAGGTAACCAGTCTATCACAGGGAGACATGTAGAGACCGACAGGTAACCAGTCTATCACAGGGAGACATGTAGAGACAGACAGGTAACCAGTCTATCACAGGGAGACATGTAGAGACAGACAGGTAACCAGTCTATCACGGGGCCGACATGGAGAGACAGACAGGTAACCAGTCTATCACAGGGAGACATGTAGAGACAGACAGGTAACCAGTCTATCACAGGGGGACATGTAGAGACAGACAGGTAACCAGTCTATCACAGGGAGACATGTAGAGACAGACAGGTAACCAGTCTATCACATGGAGACATGTAGACAGACAGGTAACCAGTCTATCACAGGGGGACATGTAGATACAGACAGGTAACCAGTCTATCACAGGGGGACATGTAGAGACAGACAGGTAACCAGTCTATCACAGGGAGACATGTAGAGACAGATAGGTAACCAGTATATCACAGGGAGACATGTAGAGACAGACAGGTAACCAGTCTATCACGGGGCCGACATGTAGAGACAGACAGGTAACCAGTCTATCACAGGGAGACATGTAGAGACAGACAGGTAACCAGTCTATCACAGGGGGACATGTAGAGACAGACAGGTAACCAATCTATCACATGGAGACATGTGGAGACAGACAGGTAACCAGTCTATCACAGGGAGACATGTAGAGACAGACAGGTAACCAGTCTATCACAGGGAGACATGTAGAGACAGACAGGTAACCAGTCTATCACATGGAGACATGTGGAGACAGACACGTAACCAGTCTATCACAGGGAGACATGTAGAGACAGACAGGTAACCAGTCTATCACAGGGAGACATGTAGAGACCGACAGGTAACCAGTCTATCACAGGGGGACATGTAGAGACAGACAGGTAACCAGTCTATCACATGGAGACATGTGGAGACAGACAGGTAACCAGTCTATCACAGGGAGACATGTAGAGACAGACAGGTAACCAGTCTATCACAGGGAGACATGTAGAGACCGACAGGTAACCAGTCTATCACAGGGGGACATGTAGAGACCGACAGGTAACCAGTCTATCATAGGGCTGACATGTAGAGACAGACAGGTAACCAGTCTATCACATGGAGACATGTGGAGACAGACAGGTAACCAGTCTATCACAGGGAGACATGTAGAGACCGACAGGTAACCAGTCTATCACAGGGGGACATGTAGAGACAGACAGGTAACCAGTCTATCACAGGGCTGACATGTAGAGACAGACAGGTAACCAGTCTATCACAGGGAGACATGTAGAGACAGACAGGTAACCAGTCTATCACAGGGAGACATGTAGAGACAGACAGGTGACCAGTCTATCACAGGGAGACATGTAGAGACAGACAGGTAACCAGTCTATCACAGGGAGACATGTAGAGACAGACAGGTAACCAGTCTATCACAGGGCTGACATGTAGAGACAGACAGGTAACCAGTCTATCACAGGGAGACATGTAGAGACAGACAGGTAACCAGTCTATCACAGGGAGACATGTACAGACAGACAGGTAACCAGTCTATCACAGGGAGACATGTAGAGACCGACAGGTAACCAGTCTATCACAGGGGGACATGTACAGACAGACAGGTAACCAGTCTATCACAGGGAGACATGAAGAGACAGACAGGTAACCAGTCTATCACAGGGAGACATGTAAAGACAGACAGGTAACCAGTCTATCACAGGGAGACATGTAGAGACAGACAGGTGACCAGTCTATCACAGGGAGACATGTAGAGACAGACAGGTAACCAGTCTATCACAGGGAGACATGTAGAGACAGACAGGAAACCAGTCTATCACAGGGAGACATGTACAGACAGACAGGTAACCAGTCTATCACAGGGCTGACATGTAGAGACAGACAGGTAACCAGTCTATCACAGGGCTGACATGTAGAGACAGACAGGTAACCAGTCTATCATAGGGCTGACATGTAGAGACAGACAGGTAACCAGTCTATCACAGGGAGACATGTAGAGACCGACAGGTAACCAGTCTATCACAGGGGGACATGTAGAGACCGACAGGTAACCAGTCTATCATAGGGCTGACATGTAGAGACAGACAGGTAACCAGTCTATCACATGGAGACATTTGGAGACAGACAGGTAACCAGTCTATCACAGGGAGACATGTAGAGACCGACAGGTAACCAGTCTATCACAGGGGGACATGTAGAGACAGACAGGTAACCAGTCTATCACAGGGCTGACATGTAGAGACAGACAGGTAACCAGTCTATCACAGGGAGACATGTAGAGACAGACAGGTAACCAGTCTATCACAGGGAGACATGTAGAGACAGACAGGTGACCAGTCTATCACAGGGAGACATGTAGAGACAGACAGGTAACCAGTCTATCACAGGGAGACATGTAGAGACAGACAGGTAACCAGTCTATCACAGGGCTGACATGTAGAGACAGACAGGTAACCAGTCTATCACAGGGAGACATGTAGAGACAGACAGGTAACCAGTCTATCACAGGGAGACATGTACAGACAGACAGGTAACCAGTCTATCACAGGGAGACATGTAGAGACCGACAGGTAACCAGTCTATCACAGGGGGACATGTACAGACAGACAGGTAACCAGTCTATCACAGGGAGACATGAAGAGACAGACAGGTAACCAGTCTATCACAGGGAGACATGTAAAGACAGACAGGTAACCAGTCTATCACAGGGAGACATGTAGAGACAGACAGGTGACCAGTCTATCACAGGGAGACATGTAGAGACAGACAGGTAACCAGTCTATCACAGGGAGACATGTAGAGACAGACAGGAAACCAGTCTATCACAGGGAGACATGTACAGACAGACAGGTAACCAGTCTATCACAGGGCTGACATGTAGAGACAGACAGGTAACCAGTCTATCACAGGGCTGACATGTAGAGACAGACAGGTAACCAGTCTATCATAGGGCTGACATGTAGAGACAGACAGGTAACCAGTCTATCACATGGAGACATGTGGAGACAGACAGGTAACCAGTCTATCACAGGGAGACATGTAGAGACAGACAGGTAACCAGTCTATCACAGGGCTGACATGTAGAGACAGACAGGTAACCAGTCTATCACAGGGAGACATGTGGAGACAGACAGGTAACCAGTCTATCACAGGGAGACATGTAGAGACAGACAGGTAACCAGTCTATCACAGGGCTGACATGTAGAGACAGACAGGTAACCAGTCTATCACAGGGCTGACATGTAGAGACAGACAGGTAACCAGTCTATCATAGGGCTGACATGTAGAGACAGACAGGTAACCAGTCTATCACATGGAGACATGTGGAGACAGACAGGTAACCAGTCTATCACAGAGAGACATGTAGAGACAGACAGGTAACCAGTCTATCACGGGGCCGACATGTAGAGACAGACAGGTAACCAGTCTATCACAGGGAGACATGTAGAGACAGACAGGTAACCAGTCTATCACAGGGGGACATGTAGAGACAGACAGTTAACCAGTCTATCACAGGGAGACATGTAGAGACAGACAGGTAACCAGTCTATCACATGGAGACATGTAGAGACAGACAGGTAACCAGTCTATCACAGGGGGACATGTAGAGACAGACAGGTAACCAGTCTATCACAGGGAGACATGTAGAGACAGACAGGTAACCAGTCTATCACAGGGAGACATGGAGAGACAGACAGGTAACCAGTCTATCACAGGGAGACATGTAAAGACAGACAGGTAACCAGTCTATCACAGGGAGACATATAGAGACAGACAGGTGACCAGTCTATCACAGGGAGACATGTAGAGACAGACAGGTAACCAGTCTATCACAGGGGGACATGTAGAGACAGACAGGTAACCAGTCTATCACAGGGAGACATGTAGAGACAGACAGGTAACCAGTCTATCACAGGGAGACATGTAGAGACCGACAGGTAACCAGTCTTTCACAGGGGGACATGTAGAGACAGACAGGTAACCAGTCTATCACAGGGAGACATGTAGAGACAGACAGGTAACCAGTCTATCACAGGGAGACATGTAGAGACAGACAGGTAACCAGTCTATCACGGGGCCGACATTTAGAGACAGACAGGTAACCAGTCTATCACAGGGAGACATGTAGAGACAGACAGGTAACCAGTCTATCACAGGGCTGACATGTAGAGACAGACAGGTGACCAGTCTATCACAGGGCTGACATGTAGAGAGAGACAGGTGACCAGTCTATCACAGGGCTGACATGTAGAGACAGACAGGTAACCAGTCTATCACAGGGAGACATGTAGAGACAGACAGGTAACCAGTCTATCACAGGGAGACATGTAGAGACAGACAGGTAACCAGTCTATCACAGGGCTGACATGTAGAGACAGACAGGCAACCAGTCTATCACAGGGCTGACATGTAGAGACAGACAGGTAACCAGTCTATCACAGGGCCGACATGTAGAGACAGACAGGTAACCAGTCTATCACAGGGAGACATGTAGAGACAGACAGGTAACCAGTCTATCACAGGGAGACATGTAGAGACAGACAGGTAACCAGTCTATCATGGGGCCGACATGTAGAGACAGACAGGTAACCAGTCTATCACAGGGAGACATGTAGAGACAGACAGGTAACCAGTCTATCACAGGGGGACATGTAGAGACAGACAGGTAACCAGTCTATCACAGGGAGACATGTAGAGACAGACAGGTAACCAGTCTATCACAGGGAGACATGTAGAGACAGACAGGTAACCAGTCTATCATGGGGCCGACATGTAGAGACAGACAGGTAACCAGTCTATCACAGGGAGACATGTAGAGACAGACAGGTAACCAGTCTATCACAGGGGGACATGTAGAGACAGACAGGTAACCAGTCTATCACAGGGAGACATGTAGAGACAGACAGGTAACCAGTCTATCACAGGGAGACATGTAGAGACAGACAGGTAACCAGTCTATCACAAGGGGACATGTAGAGACAGACAGGTAACCAGTCTATCACAGGGAGACATGTAGAGACAGACAGGTAACCAGTCTATCACAGGGAGACATGTAGAGACAGACAGGTAACCAGTCTATCACAGGGAGACATGTAAAGACAGACAGGTAACCAGTCTATCACAGGGAGACATGTAGAGACAGACAGGTGACCAGTCTATCACAGGGAGACATGTAGAGACAGACAGGTAACCAGTCTATCACAGGGAGACATGTAGAGACAGACAGGTAACCAGTCTATCACAGGGCTGACATGTAGAGACAGACAGGTAACCAGTCTATCACAGGGAGACATGTAGAGACAGACAGGTAACCAGTCTATCACAGGGAGACATGTACAGACAGACAGGTAACCAGTCTATCACAGGGCTGACATGTAGAGACAGACAGGTAACCAGTCTATCACAGGGCTGACATGTAGAGACAGACAGGTAACCAGTCTATCATAGGGCTGACATGTAGAGACAGACAGGTAACCAGTCTATCACATGGAGACATGTGGAGACAGACACGTAACCAGTCTATCACAGGGAGACATGTAGAGACAGACAGGTAACCAGTCTATCACAGGGAGACATGTAGAGACCGACAGGTAACCAGTCTATCACAGGGGGACATGTAGAGACAGACAGGTAACCAGTCTATCACAGGGCTGACATGTAGAGACAGACAGGTAACCAGTCTATCACAGGGAGACATGTAGAGACAGACAGGTAACCAGTCTAGTCCCTCCATGTTGGTCTGCTCTGCTAGTCCCTCCATGTTGGTCTGCTCTGCTAGTCCCTCCATGTTGGTCTGCTCTGCTAGTCCCTCCATGTTGGTCTGCTCTGCTAGTCCCTCCATGTTGGTCTGCTCTGCTAGTCCCTCCATGTTGGTCTGCTCTGCTAGTCCCTCCATCTTGGTCTGCTGGGCCTGTCCCTCCATGTTGGTCTGCTCTGCTTGTCCCTCCATGTTGGTCTGCTCTGCTAGTCCCTCCATGTTGGTCTGCTCTGCTAGTCCCTCCATGTTGGTCTGCTCTGCTAGTCCCTCCATGTTGGTCTGCTCTGCTAGTCCCTCCATGTTGGTCTGCTGGGCCTGTCCCTCCATGTTGGTCTGCTCTGCTTGTCCCTCCATGTTGGTCTGCTCTGCTAGTCCCTCCATGTTGGTCTGCTGTGCCTGGCCCTCCATGTTGGTCTGCTCTGCTAGTCCCTCCATGTTGGTCTGCTCTGCTAGTCCCTCCATGTTGGTCTGCTCTGCTAGTCCCTCCATGTTGGTCTGCTCTGCTAGTCCCTCCATGTTGGTCTGCTCTGCTAGTCCCTCCATGTTGGTCTGCTCTGCTAGTCTGCTCTGCTAGTCCCTCCATGTTGGTCTGCTCTGCTAGTCCCTCCATGTTGGTCTGCTGTGCCTGGCCCTCCATGTTGGTCTGCTCTGCTAGTCCCTCCATGTTGGTCTGCTCTGCTAGTCCCTCCATGTTGGTCTGCTCTGCTAGTCCCTCCATGTTGGTCTGCTCTGCTAGTCCCTCCATGTTGGTCTGCTGGGCCTGTCCCTCCATGTTGGTCTGCTCTGCTAGTCCCTCCATGTTGGTCTGCTGTGCCTGGCCCTCCATGTTGGTCTGCTGTGCCTGGCCCTCCATGTTGGTCTGCTCTGCTAGTCCCTCCATGTTGGTCTGCTCTGCTAGTCCCTCCATGTTGGTCTGCTCTGCTAGTCCCTCCATGTTGGTCTGCTCTGCTAGTCCCTCCATGTTGGTCTGCTCTGCTAGTCCCTCCATGTTGGTCTGCTGGGCCTGTCCCTCCATGTTGGTCTGCTCTGCTAGTCCCTCCATGTTGGTCTGCTCTGCTAGTCCCTCCATGTTGGTCTGCTCTGCTAGTCCCTCCATGTTGGTCTGCTCTGCTAGTCCCTCCATGTTGGTCTGCTGGGCCTGTCCCTCCATGTTGGTCTGCTCTGCTTGTCCCTCCATGTTGGTCTGCTCTGCTAGTCCCTCCATGTTGGTCTGCTGTGCCTGGCCCTCCATGTTGGTCTGCTCTGCTAGTCCCTCCATGTTGGTCTGCTGTGCCTGGCCCTCCATGTTGGTCTGCTCTGCTAGTCCCTCCATGTTGGTCTGCTCTGCTAGTCCCTCCATGTTGGTCTGCTCTGCTAGTCCCTCCATGTTGGTCTGCTCTGCTAGTCCCTCCATGTTGGTCTGCTCTGCTAGTCCCTCCATGTTGGTCTGCTGGGCCTGTCCCTCCATGTTGGTCTGCTCTGCTAGTCCCTCCATGTTGGTCTGCTCTGCTAGTCCCTCCATGTTGGTCTGCTCTGCTAGTCCCTCCATGTTGGTCTGCTGGGCCTGTCCCTCCATGTTGGTCTGCTCTGCTAGTCCCTCCATGTTGGTCTGCTCTGCTAGTCCCTCCATGTTGGTCTGCTGGGCCTGTCCCTCCATGTTGGTCTGCTCTGCTTGTCCCTCCATGTTGGTCTGCTCTGCTAGTCCCTCCATGTTGGTCTGCTGTGCCTGGCCCTCCATGTTGGTCTGCTCTGCTAGTCCCTCCATGTTGGTCTGCTCTGCTAGTCCCTCCATGTTGGTCTGCTCTGCTAGTCCCTCCATGTTGGTCTGCTGTGCCTGGCCCTCCATGTTGGTCTGCTCTGCTAGTCCCTCCATGTTGGTCTGCTCTGCTAGTCCCTCCATGTTGGTCTGCTCTGCTAGTCCCTCCATGTTGGTCTGCTCTGCTAGTCCCTCCATGTTGGTCTGCTCTGCTAGTCCCTCCCTGTTGGTCTGCTCTGCTAGTCCCTCCATGTTGGTCTGCTCTGCTAGTCCCTCCATGTTGGTCTGCTCTGCTTGTCCCTCCATGTTGGTCTGCTGTGCCTGGCCCTCCATGTTGGTCTGCTCTGCTAGTCCCTCCATGTTGGTCTGCTCTGCTAGTCCCTCCATGTTGGTCTGCTCTGCTAGTCCCTCCATGTTGGTCTGCTCTGCTAGTCCCTCCATGTTGGTCTGCTCTGCTAGTCTGCTCTGCTAGTCCCTCCATGTTGGTCTGCTCTGCTAGTCCCTCCATGTTGGTCTGCTGTGCCTGGCCCTCCATGTTGGTCTGCTCTGCTAGTCCCTCCATGTTGGTCTGCTCTGCTAGTCCCTCCATGTTGGTCTGCTCTGCTAGTCCCTCCATGTTGGTCTGCTGGGCCTGTCCCTCCATGTTGGTCTGCTCTGCTAGTCCCTCCATGTTGGTCTGCTGTGCCTGGCCCTCCATGTTGGTCTGCTGTGCCTGGCCCTCCATGTTGGTCTGCTCTGCTAGTCCCTCCATGTTGGTCTGCTCTGCTAGTCCCTCCATGTTGGTCTGCTCTGCTAGTCCCTCCATGTTGGTCTGCTCTGCTAGTCCCTCCATGTTGGTCTGCTGGGCCTGTCCCTCCATGTTGGTCTGCTCTGCTAGTCCCTCCATGTTGGTCTGCTCTGCTAGTCCCTCCATGTTGGTCTGCTCTGCTAGTCCCTCCATGTTGGTCTGCTGGGCCTGTCCCTCCATGTTGGTCTGCTCTGCTTGTCCCTCCATGTTGGTCTGCTCTGCTAGTCCCTCCATGTTGGTCTGCTGTGCCTGGCCCTCCATGTTGGTCTGCTCTGCTAGTCCCTCCATGTTGGTCTGCTGTGCCTGGCCCTCCATGTTGGTCTGCTCTGCTAGTCCCTCCATGTTGGTCTGCTCTGCTAGTCCCTCCATGTTGGTCTGCTCTGCTAGTCCCTCCATGTTGGTCTGCTCTGCTAGTCCCTCCATGTTGGTCTGCTCTGCTAGTCCCTCCATGTTGGTCTGCTGGGCCTGTCCCTCCATGTTGGTCTGCTCTGCTAGTCCCTCCATGTTGGTCTGCTCTGCTAGTCCCTCCATGTTGGTCTGCTCTGCTAGTCCCTCCATGTTGGTCTGCTGGGCCTGTCCCTCCATGTTGGTCTGCTCTGCTAGTCCCTCCATGTTGGTCTGCTCTGCTAGTCCCTCCATGTTGGTCTGCTGGGCCTGTCCCTCCATGTTGGTCTGCTCTGCTTGTCCCTCCATGTTGGTCTGCTCTGCTAGTCCCTCCATGTTGGTCTGCTGTGCCTGGCCCTCCATGTTGGTCTGCTCTGCTAGTCCCTCCATGTTGGTCTGCTCTGCTAGTCCCTCCATGTTGGTCTGCTCTGCTAGTCCCTCCATGTTGGTCTGCTGTGCCTGGCCCTCCATGTTGGTCTGCTCTGCTAGTCCCTCAATGTTGGTCTGCTCTGCTAGTCCCTCCATGTTGGTCTGCTCTGCTAGTCCCTCCATGTTGGTCTGCTCTGCTAGTCCCTCCATGTTGGTCTGCTCTGCTAGTCCCTCCCTGTTGGTCTGCTCTGCTAGTCCCTCCATGTTGGTCTGCTCTGCTAGTCCCTCCATGTTGGTCTGCTCTGCTAGTCCCTCCATGTTGGTCTGCTGGGCCTGTCCCTCCATGTTGGTCTGCTCTGCTTGTCCCTCCATGTTGGTCTGCTCTGCTTGTCCCTCCATGTTGGTCTGCTGTGCCTGGCCCTCCATGTTGGTCTGCTCTGCTAGTCCCTCCATGTTGGTCTGCTCTGCTAGTCCCTCCATGTTGGTCTGCTCTGCTAGTCCCTCCATGTTGGTCTGCTGTGCCTGGCCCTCCATGTTGGTCTGCTCTGCTAGTCCCTCCATGTTGGTCTGCTCTGCTAGTCCCTCCATGTTGGTCTGCTCTGCTAGTCCCTCCATGTTGGTCTGCTCTGCTAGTCCCTCCATGTTGGTCTGCTCTGCTAGTCCCTCCATGTTGGTCTGCTGGGCCTGTCCCTCCATGTTGGTCTGCTCTGCTTGTCCCTCCATGTTGGTCTGCTCTGCTAGTCCCTCCATGTTGGTCTGCTCTGCTAGTCCCTCCATGTTGGTCTGCTCTGCTAGTCCCTCCATGTTGGTCTGCTCTGCTAGTCCCTCCATGTTGGTCTGCTCTGCTAGTCCCTCCATGTTGGTCTGCTCTGCTTGTCCCTCCATGTTGGTCTGCTGTGCCTGGCCCTCCATGTTGGTCTGCTCTGCTAGTCCCTCCATGTTGGTCTGCTCTGCTAGTCCCTCCATGTTGGTCTGCTCTGCTAGTCCCTCCATGTTGGTCTGCTGTGCCTGGCCCTCCATGTTGGTCTGCTCTGCTAGTCCCTCCATGTTGGTCTGCTCTGCTAGTCCCTCCATGTTGGTCTGCTCTGCTAGTCCCTCCCTGTTGGTCTGCTCTGCTAGTCCCTCCATGTTGGTCTGCTCTGCTAGTCCCTCCATGTTGGTCTGCTCTGCTAGTCCCTCCATGTTGGTCTGCTGGGCCTGTCCCTCCATGTTGGTCTGCTCTGCTTGTCCCTCCATGTTGGTCTGCTCTGCTAGTCCCTCCATGTTGGTCTGCTCTGCTAGTCCCTCCATGTTGGTCTGCTCTGCTAGTCCCTCCATGTTGGTCTGCTCTGCTAGTCCCTCCATGTTGGTCTGCTGGGCCTGTCCCTCCATGTTGGTCTGCTCTGCTTGTCCCTCCATGTTGGTCTGCTCTGCTAGTCCCTCCATGTTGGTCTGCTGTGCCTGGCCCTCCATGTTGGTCTGCTCTGCTAGTCCCTCCATGTTGGTCTGCTCTGCTAGTCCCTCCATGTTGGTCTGCTCTGCTAGTCCCTCCATGTTGGTCTGCTCTGCTAGTCCCTCCATGTTGGTCTGCTCTGCTAGTCCCTCCATGTTGGTCTGCTGTGCCTGGCCCTCCATGTTGGTCTGCTCTGCTAGTCCCTCCATGTTGGTCTGCTCTGCTAGTCCCTCCATGTTGGTCTGCTCTGCTAGTCCCTCCATGTTGGTCTGCTCTGCTAGTCCCTCCATGTTGGTCTGCTCTGCTAGTCCCTCCCTGTTGGTCTGCTCTGCTAGTCCCTCCATGTTGGTCTGCTCTGCTAGTCCCTCCATGTTGGTCTGCTCTGCTAGTCCCTCCATGTTGGTCTGCTGGGCCTGTCCCTCCATGTTGGTCTGCTCTGCTTGTCCCTCCATGTTGGTCTGCTCTGCTTGTCCCTCCATGTTGGTCTGCTGTGCCTGGCCCTCCATGTTGGTCTGCTCTGCTAGTCCCTCCATGTTGGTCTGCTCTGCTAGTCCCTCCATGTTGGTCTGCTCTGCTAGTCCCTCCATGTTGGTCTGCTGTGCCTGGCCCTCCATGTTGGTCTGCTCTGCTAGTCCCTCCATGTTGGTCTGCTCTGCTAGTCCCTCCATGTTGGTCTGCTCTGCTAGTCCCTCCATGTTGGTCTGCTCTGCTAGTCCCTCCATGTTGGTCTGCTCTGCTAGTCCCTCCATGTTGGTCTGCTGGGCCTGTCCCTCCATGTTGGTCTGCTCTGCTTGTCCCTCCATGTTGGTCTGCTCTGCTAGTCCCTCCATGTTGGTCTGCTCTGCTAGTCCCTCCATGTTGGTCTGCTCTGCTAGTCCCTCCATGTTGGTCTGCTCTGCTAGTCCCTCCATGTTGGTCTGCTCTGCTAGTCCCTCCATGTTGGTCTGCTCTGCTTGTCCCTCCATGTTGGTCTGCTGTGCCTGGCCCTCCATGTTGGTCTGCTCTGCTAGTCCCTCCATGTTGGTCTGCTCTGCTAGTCCCTCCATGTTGGTCTGCTCTGCTAGTCCCTCCATGTTGGTCTGCTGTGCCTGGCCCTCCATGTTGGTCTGCTCTGCTAGTCCCTCCATGTTGGTCTGCTCTGCTAGTCCCTCCATGTTGGTCTGCTCTGCTAGTCCCTCCCTGTTGGTCTGCTCTGCTAGTCCCTCCATGTTGGTCTGCTCTGCTAGTCCCTCCATGTTGGTCTGCTCTGCTAGTCCCTCCATGTTGGTCTGCTGGGCCTGTCCCTCCATGTTGGTCTGCTCTGCTTGTCCCTCCATGTTGGTCTGCTCTGCTAGTCCCTCCATGTTGGTCTGCTCTGCTAGTCCCTCCATGTTGGTCTGCTCTGCTAGTCCCTCCATGTTGGTCTGCTCTGCTAGTCCCTCCATGTTGGTCTGCTGGGCCTGTCCCTCCATGTTGGTCTGCTCTGCTTGTCCCTCCATGTTGGTCTGCTCTGCTAGTCCCTCCATGTTGGTCTGCTGTGCCTGGCCCTCCATGTTGGTCTGCTCTGCTAGTCCCTCCATGTTGGTCTGCTCTGCTAGTCCCTCCATGTTGGTCTGCTCTGCTAGTCCCTCCATGTTGGTCTGCTCTGCTAGTCCCTCCATGTTGGTCTGCTCTGCTAGTCCCTCCATGTTGGTCTGCTCTGCTAGTCTGCTCTGCTAGTCCCTCCATGTTGGTCTGCTCTGCTAGTCCCTCCATGTTGGTCTGCTGTGCCTGGCCCTCCATGTTGGTCTGCTCTGCTAGTCCCTCCATGTTGGTCTGCTCTGCTAGTCCCTCCATGTTGGTCTGCTCTGCTAGTCCCTCCATGTTGGTCTGCTCTGCTAGTCCCTCCATGTTGGTCTGCTCTGCTAGTCCCTCCATGTTGGTCTGCCCTGCTAGTCCCTCCATGTTGGTCTGCTGGGCCTGTCCCTCCATGTTGGTCTGCTCTGCTTGTCCCTCCATGTTGGTCTGCTCTGCTAGTCCCTCCATGTTGGTCTGCTGTGCCTGGCCCTCCATGTTGGTCTGCTCTGCTAGTCCCTCCATGTTGGTCTGCTCTGCTAGTCCCTCCATGTTGGTCTGCTCTGCTAGTCCCTCCATGTTGGTCTGCTCTGCTAGTCCCTCCATGTTGTTCTGCTCTGCTAGTCCCTCCATGTTGGTCTGCTGGGCCTGTCCCTCCATGTTGGTCTGCTCTGCTAGTCCCTCCATGTTGGTCTGCTCTGCTAGTCCCTCCATGTTGGTCTGCTCTGCTAGTCCCTCCATGTTGGTCTGCTCTGCTAGTCCCTCCATGTTTGTCTGCTGGGCCTGTCCCTCCATGTTGGTCTGCTCTGCTTGTCCCTCCATGTTGGTCTGCTCTGCTAGTCCCTCCATGTTGGTCTGCTGTGCCTGGCCCTCCATGTTGGTCTGCTCTGCTAGTCCCTCCATGTTGGTCTGCTGTGCCTGGCCCTCCATGTTGGTCTGCTCTGCTAGTCCCTCCATGTTGGTCTGCTCTGCTAGTCCCTCCATGTTGGTCTGCTCTGCTAGTCCCTCCATGTTGGTCTGCTCTGCTAGTCCCTCCATGTTGGTCTGCTCTGCTAGTCCCTCCATGTTGGTATGCTCTGCTAGTCCCTCCATGTTGGTCTGCTGGGCCTGTCCCTCCATGTTGGTCTGCTCTGCTAGTCCCTCCATGTTGGTCTGCTCTGCTAGTCCCTCCATGTTGGTCTGCTCTGCCAGTCCCTCCATGTTGGTCTGCTGGGCCTGTCCCTCCATGTTGGTCTGCTCTGCTAGTCCCTCCATGTTGGTCTGCTCTGCTAGTCCCTCCATGTTGGTCTGCTGGGCCTGTCCCTCCATGTTGGTCTGCTCTGCTTGTCCCTCCATGTTGGTCTGCTCTGCTAGTCCCTCCATGTTGGTCTGCTGTGCCTGGCCCTCCATGTTGGTCTGCTCTGCTAGTCCCTCCATGTTGGTCTGCTCTGCTAGTCCCTCCATGTTGGTCTGCTCTGCTAGTCCCTCCATGTTGGTCTGCTGTGCCTGGCCCTCCATGTTGGTCTGCTCTGCTTGTCCCTCCATGTTGGTCTGCTCTGCTAGTCCCTCCATGTTGGTCTGCTCTGCTAGTCCCTCCATGTTGGTCTGCTCTGCTAGTCCCTCCATGTTGGTCTGCTCTGCTAGTCCCTCCTTGTTGGTCTGCTCTGCTAGTCCCTCCATGTTGGTCTGCTCTGCTAGTCCCTCCATGTTGGTCTGCTCTGCTTGTCCCTCCATGTTGGTCTGCTCTGCTTGTCCCTCCATGTTGGTCTGCTGTGCCTGGCCCTCCATGTTGGTCTGCTCTGCTAGTCCCTCCATGTTGGTCTGCTCTGCTAGTCCCTCCATGTTGGTCTGCTCTGCTAGTCCCTCCATGTTGGTCTGCTGTGCCTGGCCCTCCATGTTGGTCTGCTCTGCTAGTCCCTCCATGTTGGTCTGCTCTGCTAGTCCCTCCATGTTGGTCTGCTCTGCTAGTCCCTCCATGTTGGTCTGCTCTGCTAGTCCCTCCATGTTGGTCTGCTCTGCTAGTCCCTCCCTGTTGGTCTGCTCTGCTAGTCCCTCCATGTTGGTCTGCTCTGCTAGTCCCTCCATGTTGGTCTGCTCTGCTAGTCCCTCCATGTTGGTCTGCTGGGCCTGTCCCTCCATGTTGGTCTGCTCTGCTTGTCCCTCCATGTTGGTCTGCTCTGCTAGTCCCTCCATGTTGGTCTGCTCTGCTAGTCCCTCCATGTTGGTCTGCTCTGCTAGTCCCTCCATGTTGGTCTGCTCTGCTAGTCCCTCCATGTTGGTCTGCTCTGCTAGTCCCTCCATGTTGGTCTGCTGGGCCTGTCCCTCCATGTTGGTCTGCTCTGCTTGTCCCTCCATGTTGGTCTGCTCTGCTAGTCCCTCCATGTTGGTCTGCTGTGCCTGGCCCTCCATGTTGGTCTGCTCTGCTAGTCCCTCCATGTTGGTCTGCTCTGCTAGTCCCTCCATGTTGGTCTGCTCTGCTAGTCCCTCCATGTTGGTCTGCTCTGCTAGTCCCTCCATGTTGGTCTGCTCTGCTAGTCTGCTCTGCTAGTCCCTCCATGTTGGTCTGCTCTGCTAGTCCCTCCATGTTGGTCTGCTGTGCCTGGCCCTCCATGTTGGTCTGCTCTGCTAGTCCCTCCATGTTGGTCTGCTCTGCTAGTCCCTCCATGTTGGTCTGCTCTGCTAGTCCCTCCATGTTGGTCTGCTCTGCTAGTCCCTCCATGTTGGTCTGCTCTGCTAGTCCCTCCATGTTGGTCTGCTGGGCCTGTCCCTCCATGTTGGTCTGCTCTGCTTGTCCCTCCATGTTGGTCTGCTCTGCTAGTCCCTCCATGTTGGTCTGCTGTGCCTGGCCCTCCATGTTGGTCTGCTCTGCTAGTCCCTCCATGTTGGTCTGCTCTGCTAGTCCCTCCATGTTGGTCTGCTCTGCTAGTCCCTCCATGTTGGTCTGCTCTGCTAGTCCCTCCATGTTGTTCTGCTCTGCTAGTCCCTCCATGTTGGTCTGCTGGGCCTGTCCCTCCATGTTGGTCTGCTCTGCTAGTCCCTCCATGTTGGTCTGCTCTGCTAGTCCCTCCATGTTGGTCTGCTCTGCTAGTCCCTCCATGTTGGTCTGCTCTGCTAGTCCCTCCATGTTGGTCTGCTGGGCCTGTCCCTCCATGTTGGTCTGCTCTGCTTGTCCCTCCATGTTGGTCTGCTCTGCTAGTCCCTCCATGTTGGTCTGCTGTGCCGGCCCTCCATGTTGGTCTGCTCTGCTAGTCCCTCCATGTTGGTCTGCTGTGCCTGGCCCTCCATGTTGGTCTGCTCTGCTAGTCCCT